>NC_059392.1:15745801-16077411 GCF_019703515.2 Myxocyprinus asiaticus | reverse complement strand
CAGGCTGCTCTGGAAAAAGACGGTGTGGTTGTTTCAAGGAGCACAATACGACGATACTTGAACAAAAATGAGCTGCATGGTCGAGTTGCCAGAAAGAAGCCTTTACTGTGCCATTGCCACAAAAAAGCCCGGTTACAATATGCCCGACAACACCTTGGCAAGCCGCACAGCTTCTGGCACACTGTAATTTGGAGTGACGAGACCAAAATAGAGCTTTATGGTCACAACCACAAGCGCTATGTTTGGAGAGGGGTAAACAAGGCCTATAGTGAAAAGAATACCATCCCCACTGTGAAACATGGTGGTGGCTCACTGATGTTTTGGGTGTGTGTGAGCTCTAAAGGCATGGGGAATCTTGTGAAAACTGATGGCAAGATGAATGCAGAATGTTATCAGAAAATACAATTTGCATTCTTCTGCACGAAAGCTGCGATTGGAACGCTCTTAGACTTTCCAGCACGACAATGACCCTAAGCACAAGGCCAAGTTGACCCTCCAGTGGTTACAACAGAAAAAGGTGAAGGTTCTGCAGTGGCCATCACATTCTCCTGACCTTAATATCATCGAGCCACTCTGGGGAGATCTCAAACGTGCGGTTCATGCAAGATGACCAAAGACTTTGCATGACCTGGAGACATTTTGCCAAGACGAATGGGCAGCTATACCACCTGCAAGAATTCGAGGCCTCATAGACAATTATTACAAAAGACTGCACGCTGTCACTGATGCTAAAGGGGGCAATACACAGTATTAAGAACTAAGGGTATGCAGAATTTTGAACAGGGGTCATTTCATTTTTTTCTTTGTTGCCATGTTTTGTTTTATGATTGTGCCATTCTGTTATAACCTACATTTGAAAATGAATCCCATAAGAAATAAAAGAAATGTGTTTTCTTTAAAAACGGTACATATATTTCCATTTCTCCAAGGGTATGCAAACTTTTGAGCACAACTGTAGATAGATAGATAGATAGACAGACAGACAGATAGAAAAAAAAGATATTCATTATATTCATCAAGAATTCATTGGGGGGCATTTTTGTCAATTTTGGTGGCATTTTTGCCCCGAGCCTCCATTAATTTCTGACCCTGCTTGAGGGGGGAACAATTAATATTATATCTGCGTAAAAAAAAAAAAGTAATGATTGTCAAACTACTTCTCGCTGCCCATTCTTGTTGGTTCAAGTGGATATTTTCTTCACCCTGCTGTCTGTTGTATAAGAGAATAGTGCAATGGAAAATGCATACAGTATAAACATCAGATTGTTGTATACAAGCATTAAGTCATTTTGGATAACTCATGAACAGTGTTGGGTGTAATCTGATTACAAAGTAATTAATTACTTTAATCTTATTACTCTTTTAGTCAAAAGTAGTGTTATGCATTACGATTAAAATTCTTGTAATCAGATTACAGTTACTGACTTTCAATTAAGTTCATTACTTTTAAGTATACTACATTTCTAAAATAATATATTTTATTTAGAATAGATTTAAAACATGAATTATGTTTATATGTACATCTGTTTGTGTTTCTGTGACCACTGAAGAGACAACGACAATGAATGAGGAAATTCAAAGTGTAGATTATTTTGAATTTGTTGAGCGGAAAAACAAAAACATTTCTGTGAAAAGTGTCTAAAGTAACTTAAAAGTAAAGGATTTACTCATGTGATTATTTTTCCCATGATGAAATCATTAAATTAATCTAATTACAATTTCAGAGAAGTAATTAGTAATTTGTTGTGGATTACTATTTTTGTGTAACTTACCCAACACTGCTTATGAACTACATTTAGCATCAACTAATTGACAAATAGAACTAAAATGGTAGTTTATTTTCCCAGACCTCATTACAGGGACAATAAAGAGGCTAGAAAGAAGCAAATCATATCACTGTGTGTGTTTTACCTGGAAAAACAGCTGTGTCTCTGTCCATAATGCTCAGAGTTCTGTCAATCACCCTCCTGCCCTGCTTCAGTGAGGACAGGAACTGGGCTTCGTTTAGATTAATCAGATCCATGATCTACAGAAGAAACACCAAAAGGCAGGGTTCCCAGTTGTTCTTGATAACTGGATAAGGATTTTTCACATAATTTACAGATATTAATTAAAGTTTAATAAATCATTACCCTGACACCCAGTGTTTACCCAGATCAGATATATTTAATACTGTTCATACATGCTCACCATCTCAGACTCTGTGTGCAGCTCTGGATAGGCATCACCCTGTGAAAGAGAGAGGAAAAGAGAAAAAACATTGAACTTTTGAGCTTTATTCTTTAAGGCACAATGCAGTGATGTTATAACCTGATAGTTATAACCTGATAGCTCAGGTCTGAATCAGTCTTTTCTCACCAGTATATGTGCTACAGTAGGCACCAGGCTTGCCAGCGCACCCTCAGGTGCCTGCAGCACTTCTGCAGAAAACCGCATGGCACGTCTCAGTATACGCCTTAACACCAACCTATGACAAACAAATATACCACAATGTGAGAGAAGGTACATGCAGTGTATATTTAAAGTATTCAAACTATTTTGTCATGAGAGGTTTAACACTCACTCAGCACCGTTCATGCCTGGGTAAACTCCGTCAGCGATACACACGCAGAGCGTGCGAATGTGGTCCGCCACGACCCGGTAGGCCATGTCCACCCGACGCTCATCGGCCTCTCCGGTCCTGCTCTGATATGCAGGAGCCTTAGAGCACTACACAGGCACAGAATAGAGAAAATGTGCATTGTGGTTCACTACATGATTTAAAGAAAGTTATTTTTAGAGCATCAACCTTCTTTAGCCCTTTAAGTTCGGATGGGCCCACAGATAAAAAAAAATTGTTATAAAAATATTAATAACTATAGTCTCGACCAACACTTAACATTTTAAAGATTAAAAGCTGTACTTTACAATGCATGTAAAACTGAACAAGTGCTAAGAAATTTGCAGACAAATCAGAAGTGTTTAGTTTTGATAATTTATTAATAATTTTGCACGGCACATTTTTTTGAAATCGGTAAAAACATCAAACGGATCAAATAGCCATATGTCATTGGAAAACTCTCAAAGAGTAGAATAAAACCATCCTATGTTTTACTCACAGACAAAAATGTAGTGAGAAATAGCTAAGTACATTTCTTTGACATACATGTTACAAGTAAACAGGTGTTGCTTATATGCCGCATTTTTGCTTATAACTTATCAAAAAAATATCACATACCAATACTTAGAGGAGGTGGCTATCTTTAAAATGAGCCTACACACAATGTAATCGAATGCATAGACCATTAGATAATCCACACGAAGCACAATGTGCACACAGCACATAATGTGCTATCTGGCTAAAAAAACATTAGCTTTCCTGGATCAGATGACTTCATCGGAAAATAATGTAGTATGTTGTCCAGCGTCATGGAACGCTAAACCAATTGTATCAGGATTCAGATCGCTGCAACCAGAGGTGGAAGTCATCTAAATATGGGCAGGGAGGATCCTTCACTCTAATTACATATGGCCACCAGGAGATGGTGCCAAGTACATGACACAGAATCAATGATGACTCAAATGACACAGAATGGAACTGAATGAGATCTCGTTACTCATGCCTGCTTGCTTTGGAGAGACAGTATACCTTTAGTCATTTAAGAATTTGCATGTGTAATTAGTTTTTATGTACAATTTTTATGTTTTATTTGTTTGGAGAGGCTTTCTGACACTTGGAGACGTTTTTGGACACTGGGATAAATTATATTTATAATGCTGTAACTTTTGATTGCTTTGTCGTATCAACACAAACTTTTAATTAGTTACAGGTGACATGATTGGGAACAAAACAAAAGCAGTTTTTCGGAGCTACCTTATTCATACCCTGAGATATAGAATGTCAATTCAGAAAAATAAGAAACATTTTAATTTTTGGCTCAAGTTTTTTTTTATGATTTTTCAGCAGTTTCTTAGGCTGAGAGTCTCAGAATTTAGAGACCTGGTGGATGGCAGACAATAGAGGTGTGAAGAGGTCTGTGTCGTAATTGGAACGTTTCCCCTGTAGCACAGTCACCAGTCGCTCTAGACCCATCCCAGTGTCCACACTGCACTGGGGCAGAGCTCGCAGACTGCCATCCCCCTCCCTGTAACACACACACACATTCAGAACTACACAATGTAACTTTACTAAACACATAAGAACATCACTTTCACACAAACCGGAATCGAATGAATGTGACCAGTGCAGTCCGACGCCCGAGCGAATTACTCTTATGATTCAGTTCTTTTAAATCTATCCCACAAAACATACATCACTTACTCCCAAGCAAATAACTTTTATTAGCTTGTTCTTTTTAGTGAATCAAAAACATACTAAACCGCAAGTAATTCAATTCATCATGTTTGCTTGAAATGAACCAAGAATTCAAATTAATTACTAGATGGTTGTTGTTGTTTTTTTTCGATTTTCTCCCCTTTTTCTCCCTAATTTGGAATGCCCAATTTCCAATGTGCTCCAAGTCCTCATGGTGGCATAGTGACTTGCCTCAATCCGGGTGGCGTAGGACGAATCTCAGTTGCCTCAGCGTCTGAGACTGTCAATCCGCACATCTTATCACGTGGCTTGTTGAGCGCGTTACTGCGGAGACATAGCACATGTGGAGGCTTCACGCTATTCTCCGTGGCATCCACACACAACTCACCACACCACCCCACCGAGAGCAAACCACATTGTAGCGACCACGAGGAGATTACCCCATGTGACTATACCCTCCCTAGCAACTGGGCCAATTTGGTTGCTTAGGAGACCTGGCTGGAGTCACTCAGCACGCCCTGGATTTGAACTCACAACTCCAGGGGTGGTAGTCAGCGTCAATACTCGCTGAGCTACCCAGGCCCCCCTACTAGATGGTTGTTGATTTGACAATGTGTAGTTAAAGCTAAACATCATGAGTTTTTTTCCAAGTAGTGGTATTTTATAAAAATGAATAAATTATCTTAATTAAAAAAGTCTGTGTAAACACTACACGGCATTAATTTCATGCGATTAATTCTATGAAACTGTGCAAAAAAAGCAGCTTTAAAAAAAAAAATGCAATAAATCATGTCCCCAACCCGTACATAAATTCAGTAATAAGGAATGTTTCTACTATCAGAGCAATTTATGCTTGATGTACCACCTAGGCAAGGAGGGGCAGTCAGTGCGTCACCTGTACATGTAACGTGCCTCGTCAAACCAATGAGCAGGCATCTCAGCCTTTTACATGTGCACTTTTGCACTCAAAGACAGCTGGACAGAACTGAGATCCCGAGACACATTTTTTCAAAGTTTCAAACTATGTTTAACTTAGCACATCATCTTAAAAACCCAGGGCTTAGGACTAGAGGCGCTGAAAACTCGTGAGATGCAACGCAACCAAGTGAGAAGCTCCAAAACTGTGCATCTGACGCACAAGTACATAGACCAACAACTGAAAATAGAGCAGACTGAAGTAGGCCAATATTCTGTTATGTTCAATGATATGGAAATAAAACAAACTTATTTAGAATTTTAAGGACACTTTTTAAATTGTCTAAATGCTTAACTTGTCTGTTTCCACAATATATGTATAAGATATGTATTTGAATTTAGGGATAGGCATTTCGAGTAATTTTGTAGTCGAGTACTCTAACACATAAAAACACGAGTAATCGATTAATTGAAATTTTGAATTATGTTCAACCTTTGAACCTGTTATTCTTATGAAACAAATAAACATACATTCAAAGTCTTCTGTAGCGATCACTTTAAATAATTTAAATATTATTTTTGAGTGAACTATTCCGTTAACAATGTCATGCATCCACAGCACCAACCAATGCATTAAGTGGTAACAGGCAAAGGCACAAAGGAAAATCTAATTTCAATATTCAAGTAGTGTTTTTGCTAGTCGAATATTTAAAGCTGAACCAGTACTCAATTAGTCGTTTACTTGTGCACATCCCTATTAATTCTGAAAGTCTGAATTTTTTTATTATATATTTACAATTACTTTATTAAATTCTAAATTACTTTTATTTGGGGGCCTTTCTCAGTAAATATTTATATGTGATTATTCGATTAATTAATTGGCAGATGTAATTTATTCGATTAAAAATGTAATTGATTGACAGCCCTAGTAAACACCATTTGTGAGAATCTGTTCTGTAAATATGACATTATCTCATCATTTGGTAACAGACTGCTAAAGGCAGTAAATCCAATAAAAATTAATTAATATATTAATAATTATTAATAATTTCTTCCTCAAAATTTTTAAAATAATTAATAATGGAACCATTTAGGAACTGGAATAGATAAGAGATATCGAAATTGGAACAGTGAAACCCTTACAATAAAATTCCTTTCGATTCAAATCACTACATTTCTTACCTGTTATACTGCATAAATACTAGATTCCAGATCTCCACCACATCTGGAGTGTCCGCATTAACCAGCGAGGCTGCCTTCCGATTCCCAATGTGATCATAGTGAATCTCAGTGCAGGGGCCACATGGTCCCATCTCGCCCATTTCCCAGAAATTATCCTTCATTCCAAACGGCAATACATGATCTGGCCGTACTCTGTAGAGGAATGTCACATTGTCCAATGAATGTCCTACATCAAACTAAGCAAGCAAGTAAAAAGTGATTTTTGCCCATCTGTGAACATACCCCATGCTGAGCCAGATCTGCCGAGTTTCCTCGTCGGCAGGGAGACCACTCGCTGCATCTCCAGCAAAGTACGAGACATATAGGCGTTCGGCAGGAATGCCGTATTCTTCTGTTAAAAGGTGCCAGGCCATTGCACATGCCTCCACCTGTAGAGTTATTGATGATACACAAGAGTATAATTGTATGTACCATGGTACTCCATGGAGCTTCAAAGTATACATATGATATTGCTATGGCACAAAAAAAATATATAGTACCATGCTACTTTTTGGCAGTTTTTGTTAGTTATGTAGTCCTCCAGCTAGACCAGCACCAACAAGTCTAAACCAGCATGGAAATTTATGATGGTCTAAGCTGGTCTTTTCAGTAGGGGAATCAAGTTGCCTAAATAGGAGTTGCCCTCATTCTTCAATGAGAATGGCCACAGAACTTCAAATATACCTTAAAATAATCTCCAAATGACCAGTTTCCCAGCATTTCGAAGAAGGTGTGATGGTACACGTCCCTCCCCACATCCTCTAGGTCGTTGTGTTTGCCTCCAGCACGGACACACTTCTGACTGTTCACCACCCGCCGGTATGATGCCATCTCACTGCGGGGGTCTGCGCAGCCCAGGAGAATGGGCTTAAACTAAGAGACAATGCATTTATGACAGACTATCATCAAAATTCTAGGTAGAAAAGACAGTACACTGTTTATTAACATATTGTTGAGTCAGTTTCATTGAAGTTCACACAACTATTCTTGCAGAGTAACCCCAGGTGTAGTTCATCATATCAACTATGGAAAGGTTCAACTAAGCTTGACAACCAGAAAGTGTACCAATAGTTTTTCTATTTTATTTTGAACAGCACATCTATTGTTTTAATTTAAAACCGTACTATTTTTTGGTGAAATGTTTTGCTTTAAAAAAAATATGCTTGTTCTATTTTTCTTTTAAAATAACTACCACTTAGGTTAACATGATATCTAATGCAATGAAATGTTTGTGTTAAAAAAAAAATTGGCTACTGTAAATAAATACTAATTCAGAATTAATTAGTTGTATGTATTTAGTCTTCTAGATAAGCTGGTCTATGATTTTATATACTAAAGAGTTGAATATGAGTTAAGATTTTAACCTGCTGTATCTTATTGTTTTTCATCTAGGTCTTTCGGTTAAGCGTAATTTATAATATCTAAAAGTGTAATCTCTATGGAAAGCCAAATTATCTTTTAATGTTCCCAGCTTTACTCATCATAATTGCATTTTTTCTAGTAAGAATACCAATTACAGAGGTCTATAATTGAAATTTTACTAGTAATAATTTTAATTAGAGAGCTCTCTAAATATATTTTTACTAGTAAGAATTTCAATTAGAGAGCTCTTTAACTGAATTTTTACTAGTAAGAATTTCAATTAGAAAGCTTTTTAACTGAATTTTACTAGTAAGAATTTCAATTAGAGAGCTCTTTAACTGCATTTTACTAGTAAGAATTTTAATTAGAGTGCTCTTTAACTTAATTTTTAGTAGTACGAATTTCAATTAGAGAGCTCTTTAACTGAATTTTTACTAGTAAGAATTTAAATTACAGAGCTCTACAATTGAATATTTACTTTTCATATGTTTCAATTAACTCCCATTCTTTTTAATTACAAAGCACTACAATTGAATTTTTACTAGTAAGAATTCCAATTAGAGAGCTCTACAATTTAAATTTTACCAGTAAAAAACAAAAACATTAAAGATATGTTTAATTGCAGAGCTCCGAAATTGAATACAGAGCTCTGCAATTATATTTTTACTAATAAGAATGTAATTGGAGAGCTCTGTAATTTATTTTTTTACTAGTAAGAATCGAAATGCAGAGCTTTTCAATTGGATTTTTCACTAGTTAACATTGCAATTGCAGAGCTCTGTAATTCAACTGTAGAGCTCTGCAATTGCATTCTTACTAGTAAAAATGTTATTAGAGAGCTCTGTAACTAAATTCTTACTATTAAAAAATCATTTGTAAATGTTTTTAATTGGAGTTTTTACTAGTGAAAAAAGCTAATAGAGAGCTCTGTAATTGGAATTTTAACTAGCAGACATTGTATTGTAGAGCAAGTAACACTGGGAGCTTTAATAGCTAAATCGACTTGCCATTTAATCCCTACACGTTTCCCTAACAAAAAGCACTGTGGCAGTATCATGATACAGTGATTGTGTGAGATGGTAATACCATAGTACTGAATAGTTACCATAATGATGTATATTTACATGGTAATCCAAGGTACAAACAAAACAATAATATTATTATTACATGTACGTGTAGGAAAAGCATTATATTACAACGACCCATGTCCAACATGGTGCTTTCTAGTACTGTTTGTTAATGTTGTCGTTTCTTGTCTGTTTAATGTTCTGAAAAACAAACAGTCCTGTACGCAATGGCATGCATGTGTCATTTTCACATGAATGCGTTGACTCTGTACCTGGTTCATTCCTGCATTGACGAACAGGAGGCTCGGGTCTCCCCTCGGACGCACGGGGGAGGACGGCACCACTCTGTGTTCGTAACCCACCCTGAAAAAGTCGATAAACGTCTGTCGTACTCTTTTAGATGTGAACTCTTTATTAGCTTGCGAATAGGATCGCGACGAATATCTTCTTGAGCCTGTCGATAATGTACTTAATTTCGTGTTTAAAAATGCACAGTGGAGTTGTTTCACCAACCCTATGCGCGCAGCCATCTTGCCAGCTGGCCGGGGTTACAGCGTCAAGCAGCATCCAATAAGCGACGAGCAGGAAACCGAAACTAAAAGAAGAGCTGGCGCGCTCAACGCTGCAAGTCCCAGTGCCAAAATCTCTTTCACTTGATTTCATAGTCTATTTTTAAAGAAAGAAAAACATTTGCTGTCTAATACTTGTACAGTTAGATATTACTGTCCAACCTATTTTTTTACTTTCAAGAATATTTTGGCTAGACACTTGACTCAACTGAATGACATTTTTGAGTAACATATTTAATACGCTTGTTTTGCCTTTGTGTTATTACAGGTCTCATACGTTATGTAGACATGGAATTATTAATAAATGTTTAATAACAAATATAATCGTTACAGTAGTAAATGTTTTTTAGTTTTGACACCTAGTCAAACATGGAAACCAAATATTGGTCTTTAGCAGAATAATCCGGGTTTAATGCAAATGAAGCTCTATTTGCCCCTCCTTTTTTAAATAAAAAAAGAAGAAGAGGGGGCCTAGGTAGCTCAGTGAGTAAAGATGCAGACTACCACCCCTGGAGTCACGAGAGTTCGAATCCAGGGTGTGCTGCCTGACTCCAGACAGGTCTCCTAAGCAACCAAATTGGCCCGGTTGCTATGGAGGGTAGAGTCACATGGGGTAACCTCCTTGCGATCGCAATTAGTGGTTCTCGTTCTCAATGGGGCACGTGGTGAGTTGTGCGTGGATTGCAGAGAGTAGCATGAGCCTCCACATGCTGTGAATCTCCATGGTGTCATGCACAACGAGCCACGTGATAAGATGTGCGGATTGACAGTCTCAGAAGCAGAGGCAACTGAGACTTGTCCTCCGCCACCCGGATTGAGGTGAGTAACCGCGCCACCATGAGGATCTAGTAAGTAGTGGGAACTGGGCATTCCAAATTGGGGAGAAAAGGGGATAAAAGAAAAAAAGAAGCAGCAAAAATCAGGGTGACAGTGAGGCACTTACAATGGAAGTGAATGGGGGCCAATCAGTAACATTAAAATACTCACTGTTTCAAAAGTATAGCCACTGAATGTAAACAATACGCATGTTAACATAATTTTGGTGTAAAAAAAAAATGACTTACTAACATTTTCTGTGTAAAGTTATAGCCAATTATACAATTTTGTTGCCATGATGATGTAACCACAGAAGCCACAAAAATTACGATTTAACCAACTGTACAGCTCAAATAATACAAAAGTTTTAACAGAATAATTAATGCAGTACTTTTATTAAAATTACAAGCTTCACATTTATGCCTTTAAATCGTCCAAAAATTGGCCCCCATTCATTTTCATTGTAAGTGCCTCAGTGTAACCTCGATTTTGCTTTTTTTTTTTTTTTTTTTTTAAGAAAAGAAGGGGCGAGTCGAAATTCATTTTTATGGTAATCAATAGTATGCCACAAATGCTGTCGATTGAGCTTAACTTGTACTGAACCCGGAATATTCCTTTAATGTGAACATGTTTTAATTCTTTTACTCTAATTGACGGACATAAAATGTGATACATTTTTACAATTTTCTGTTTAATTTCTTAGTCCTAAATGCCTCATATCAACATACACACAGGGTCTTATTAAAAACCTTATAATAGTAGTGTACATAATACATATTCTGGTATAAATCATCTCAACAACAAGATCAACCAAAAGTCATCAAGTATACTGATTTTTATTATTATTTTATCAAATTTTTCAGCAGACAACTGCAAGGTGTAAGGCTTGTACTGCATTGCTACACCATGAAATGGTCCTTTTTTTTGTCACCAATGAGAACATACAAACAAAAGATTAAAAAAATGAGTGATTGCACAAGTCATCATGTATCTTTTACACAAACACTTCTCCCTTTTCTTTAACACTGAATACGGTTTTGTGGGAACTTTTCAGTCACCTAATAATAGCTCAATAAAGTAAAAACAAACCAAAAAAAAAAATGCTCCCACCCTTTACATTTCTCTGATTTCTTATATTTGCTACAGGAGAGAATACAAAGCAAATAATGCATAAGGAATTTGTTGTTGTTGTTGTTTTAATTCGGTCACACAGTTGTCCCTTCTTTTGTCTCTTCAACTTCCTGTAGAAAAAAAATAGAAAACACATTAGAAAAATGAACCTCTATTTTGTCTTTATCATCTAACATACAATAAATATGCAGGGCTATCTTTAATTAAACTGTCCTGAGTGCTCAGTGAAAAATCCATCCAAGATGGCAGCCAAAGCAAATGTCAATTATAAATACTATTCATTCAAAATGAAAAAGTACAGAATGTTTACTTACAGTAAATCTAATAAAAAATAATAATTTGTAATATAATGGACCCAATATTTGTGTGTAGGACTGGGTATTGATAGAGATTTCCCGATTCGATTTTACTTCACAAGTTCTTCATTTGATTCCGATTTCAAATCGATTGGTATATTTCAGTTATAATGTGCATTTTGCTTACATATATGAAAGAAATTCTATTCTCAGCTAATGCGGTTAATTATACAGGGGATTTTACAAAAATATACATTTTGCAAATGATATTTTATCATTAGTTTTTCATCATTTGTCACATTTTACCTTTTTAAAAATGTTCAAATTCATGTTTTCCATCAATTGATTTGTAGAACACACACTGAAAACTGGTACTGTCTCTTTAAGCGTCTCTGTGCTTTGGTTGAGCGTATGAGCGTATGACACACTCGAATGACTTCTTTACCGCATCCTTTTGATCAACAATTGACTGTAAAGAACAGAAAGGATATTAAAGAGCACCTATTATGGTTTTTAAATGTGCCTAATTTTGTTTTAAAGATCTCATACAATAGATTTACATGCATCCAAGGTCAAAAAACACTTTAATTTGCTCATAATTTAAATTGCAGCATTACCTTTTTTTCCCCAGTGTCAAAAATGACTTGTTCAATGATCCATTCTAAAGGATTTATTCTAAACTCCTCTTTTCAGAGAGCCTACTCTGCTCTGATTGGTCAGATGTCCCAGTCTGTTGTGATTGGTCTACCGCTTAGTGTAGTGTTTGAGGGTGGGTCAAAGCTGTTCAAGAGCAGCCAATGACCAGAGGCGGGTTTTTTGTTACCAAATTACGTAGGTTAGTACAGGAAGTATGTCTGGAATTACTAACAACTCATTTCAGGTGTTCAGAATCGGTTCTCTCTTTTGGGAGTCAATAACTCCATTTGTCGTGTACTTTGATTTTTGAAACTTTGCAGACTTTTTTACATCCACAAACAGCTATATAACACACTACATGAAAGGTGATATTTGAAAAACCATAATAGGTGCTCTTTAAAAGAGACATTATTCAGTGACAAATGGTTTGCTTTGTACACTAATTATAATCTGATTACACAGAACGAGTCAAATCAAAACCAAACTTTTTGCACTCTCAATATGCATTGGAAGGATTGCTACACTTCTTCACCAATATACTACTCAATTACTGGCAAGTGAATCTAAACATTTACCAGCCAGTGGCTAATCACAAACATTTTTAGTTGCATAGCGCTAAATGTGCTAGCATATTTGAGTGATTTACTCGCACTGTAGAAGGCTGTTGCATCGAGTAAAAGATCTAACTTGGAATTTAAGAATCGATATCGTTCAAATGTAGATTGCAAGTAGATCAAATTTTTTTTTACCCAGCCCTATTTGTGTGTTCTATGTATTATTATTCCTATTTGAGTATCGCAACGTTAGCTTAGCAACATGCTATTGGAAAACTCCATCAAAATCAGTTGGGGCTTGAGTATTCTGTGCAGAGATGTAACAGCATGTGAAAAAAAAGTATAAAAGTATATCCCAGCCCTTAAAAGGCTGCTGCCTATGCAGCTGACGGCAAAGCAGCTCACTAGGTTTCTGGAAGAGATCCATAGCATTTGTAATTAACCTTGTCCTGATGCTGCTCTTGCAGGCTCTTCGCTGTCTCTTTCTCTTTGGCCAGCTCTTCCTGAGTGTTCATCAGGAGCTGCTGCAGTTTAGTGGCTGCCTGGCCAAGATCTTGCGTCAGTTTACTCTCTTTCTCCAGTCTCTCCTAATATAGAAACACATACAAACCTTTTGAGACCACAGCTCCTTGATAGGCTGGTTTAACCTGAGATGGTGAAGTTGAAAGCAGTACGAACCTTTAGCACTTCAGTTGCTCCCTCTTCTGCAGCTTTTAACTGTTCTAACCGGACCTCAAGATACCGCACACACTTCTGTGCCTGAGTGGAAACAGACACATATGAACAACTTCAGAATTAAAAAAAAAAAAAAAAACACACCATTCTATTAAAACACCAAAAATTATTACATTTCTATTAAAATAGAAAATAAATTTAGATAAAAATGAAATCAAGTGTAACTAAATACAATTAAAATAAAACAAATTTAAAATTAAATCAATTTTAAAATTAATAAAGTCAATCAATTAAAATTAAATTAAAATTTCATAATTTTATAATTCTAAAAAATTAATTTATACTGAATAAAATTACATTAAAATAAAAATAAATTACATTTGATTTAATTTATTTTTATTTACATTATTTTACTTATATTTTATTTATTATAAATTATAATTGAATGAAAATAGAAAAATTAAAATAGAAAATAAATGTAGATAAATGAAATCAAATGTAATTAAATGCAATTAAAACAAATGTAAAATAAATTATAAAATGAATCGAGTCAATTACAATTGAATTAATAAATTAATAGTAGATAGATATAAACATTTTGTTATTTTATAATTCTAAAAATGTATTTATAATGAATAAAATTACATAAAAATACATTTGATTTATTAAATACCTTTATTAAAAATTTTCATTTTAATTATATTTTATTTATTATAAATTATTTTTATAATAAAATCATGAAATTTTTATATAAATCTATTACTGATTAATTTAATTGTTTTACTTGAATTTTATTAAATTATTTAAAATTTATTCCATTTTATATTTGTTTTTTAATTTGTTGTTTTTTTAATTTAATGTTTTATTTTAATTTAATTGCATTTTGTTACATTTATTTAAAAAAATTTAGATTAAGAAAGATATATCTAATAATTTTCTAAGAATGTTAAATTTATTAAAATGTTATTTAGAATTTTTTATTGTAAATAAGTATTTATAAATATAATATATATGTAATACATTATTAATTAATAGTATATTGATATTACATTTCATTATTTTATTATAAAAAATAATTTACAATTAATCAAATTAATTAAAATACAATTAAATAAAATGTAAAAAATGTAAGAAAAAAATCTAATTAAGATTCATTTATTAATTTAAATTAATTTAAGCTTAAAATAAATCAAATTAAAGTAAAACCAATTAAAATGTTATTAATAAATAATTAATAGTAGATTGATTTTATTTTATTACAACAATAATGAATAAAATTAAATAAAATTAATTAATTATTACTAATTTAATTTAAATTATTGAAATTAAAGGGGAAAAACGACTAAAATAATCGAAATTAGACCTCTAAAATGTGTTACCTGTTCGTAGTCATTTGCTAGCTGCTGCCTAATGTCCTCTTTTGTCTGCAGTTTATTCGTTGCCTCCTCCAGCTGCGTCTGTACCAGTAAAGATGAACAGCGAGTGAGATACAAGCCAGCTATTGATCCCAGTAAACAAACACAACAGCATGTACATGTACATATGGTGTTTAGTGATGATGATGATGACATGGGTTAGGATATGACTTCATCCTGTAACAGCAGAAGAGATGAAGTTAGAAATGAATAAAGACAAAAAGTACTCCAAAAAGATGTCTTCAGGTCAGGTGGCTGCAATCTAGCAAACTTATAAATGATAATAAAAAATACAATAAATAAAAATAAAATACCCTCAACCATTAGTCTGTCCTTTACCATAGGTCTTTTATAAGTAACAAAGAGCATAAGATGCAAAAAACAGAATATTCAACCGACAATGGGAGAGGAAAGGTTAGATATTGCCACTGCAACAGATACTAATACACACACACACACATCAAGGTTAATGCCAACCAGTAGGGCTTCAAATTTGAAGGGAATCACCAAACACGACAGAACAGCGACACAGGGACTGGACGTTATTCCTTTTCAACAAATGGCTTACTTAGAGCTGACTCTGTATATTAGGCTGGGATATGGGAAAGAAAGAAATTGCACATATCAGCTTTAACTTTGACCATTAATCACTCTCTGGGCTTATTTCATTGTTAATAGTGGTAACAGGTGTATGTGTTTGTGTTTGGTGGTTCCTGTAAATCTGACCAGAGTGCCATCCACTAGCCTGACCTGAGTGGACTGTGTGCTCTCCTCATTCCGTATGCATGTGAGTCACTTACTGCAGCTCCTGTCTGACCTGTAACGCACAGCTGTCGATCAAAATAGAAAGCCATTTGGGCCCTTCCCTCATTTGTAAGACAAATAGGAATGGGTGTTTTCCTTGATAACACGTGTGCCATTCAGAACTGAATCAAGAAAATTCCAAAAAAATTCCTGAATTTAAATTGATGTAGCAAACAGCTTGCAGAATTCTATTTAGAATTTTCATTTATGTGAAATAGAATGAAATTAAAATAAATTCATATAATGTTTGTGCACAGTTTTTAAAACACTTAAATTTTCAAATATGAATTACCCATGTTATCATAAACAATAAATGAAGTCTATCCAGAAACATTCAATGGCATTAATAATAATAAAATAATAAATTAAATTAAATAATAATAAAACTTTGAAATGCCATCTATAGAAATTGGTAACATAAATAATGAATTAATAATTCATATAATAATATATATATTTTTAATTATCATTCCCAGAATGCTCTAAGTACTCCAAAATCTTAAAAATGGAGCAAAATAACATTAGAGGCTTAAACTTTAAACAGAACACCTAATAACTTACACGTTCTTGCCCATTTTGTGTTACTTTGTTAAATTTCTTCAAATTATAATTCTCAAAATTCCTCTTCCTGTCATTCCAATTCAAAGAGCAATGTAACATTCTGTGGTTCATGACAAATTCAATTCAAATTCCAAATCATGAATTGATATGGGGCTAATATTTAAATTCTGAATTTTTCCAAATGCTGGTATGTGATAGTGTTAATTGTGTGCATGTAATGAGATCTTAAACTTACCAATAAAAATTCTGCTTTCTGTTTCTGAGCCTCTGCTTTGGATAATTCCAGCTGGCTCTGAGTTTCTGATAACAATGCCTTCATCTAAGAGAGATAAATAACGATATGATGAACATATTCAACATTTTAACCTAATCAGAGTTATTAACGTATCCTTAAAACTAAAACAATTTAAAAACATTTTTACTGAAAAAAAAAAAAATAATAATACTAAGTAAATGATAAATTAAAAGCAAAAAAATAAATAAAAAAAAACTGGCAGTTAGGCACAAGTAAACAAGCAGTAGATACTGTACATTGAGCTGATAAAATTGTTTCCCACAACCGTGATTGTGGAATTACAAATGCGGCTTCATTCCTCTAAACTGATTCCTTAACCACAAATTACTACAACTAAAACTAAAATATAGCTGCAAGCAGCAATTACGGGACCAAGCACACTTACATGTAAGGAAGTCATAAAATATCGATATATACATTTTTTTGATTAGCACGTTATTTTATCAATATATTTTTGAGGCATCAATATATACACATTTGCAGACATTTAAATTAGAAGCCTAATTTGTGTGCTTTCTAATTCACTCAATGGTCCTTCTGTTTAATAGTGTGGAGTAACAGCGTTGGGAGACCACAAAGAGGGTGATATAACATTTAATGAAGCCGGGTCAGGGGTAGGAAAAGCACCAGTATCACACACAGAGAACGAGCTAATGCGGCGCAGCTGATGGCAGTCCAAAGTTACTAAGGTTTTTGTACTTCAAGAATGAACAAAGTGACATTGATGAGTTTGCAGGTTAGTGTATGAAACTGGTGTAACTGTGCAAACTGAACGTTTAGAAATGGGGACGTTTATTATGCAATTTTTCTGTATGTAGCCTTAAACAGTTCTTTCATTCAAGCTGTCAAACCACAAAATGACATACTTGTAATTGAAAATACATGAAGTAAACTTTATGAAAGATACATACACACAATATATCATCCAGTTATGGTTATAGTAAATAATCTTTACCCTTTGATAATGATTTGGGCAGAATTTAAAGGAAAACTATGCAAGCTGTGCTCCGTGGCACTGCAGAATTATGACGCTGAGCATTGGCAGTGTGTGCGTACCTTTATAGAAAATAATTGTCATGAATTTTAGAATGTGCCATGTCTTCCTCCAGGCGCGTCTGGTGTGCGACCCCCTTTAATTTACCCTGCCGCTCACACTTTACCAAAGTTGTGTCGAGAAATATGTTTGAAAAGACAAAAACTATTGTGCAACAAGCAGCCATATATATATATATATATATATATATATATATATATATATATATATATATATATATATATATATATATATATATATATATATATCGATAATCATCAGGAAAATCTTCCGATTATCGATGCATGAAAATAGCATAAATCCCAAGCCTAATGATCAGACTTCACTGATTAGTATTTAAAAAAAGCGGTGTAAAAAAATGTCAGTAGAAACGCTTAAATTACAACACAATTCATTATAACTTTTGACCAATAGGTGGCGCAGTCACCAAATATATTTGGTACGGTCAGGGTGTGGTGGCAATGACGCTAAAGCATTGCCGAGATATAGCCTTAGATCCTTTTAGGAGTCTTGTCATCTATTTCATTGATACGTAATTCCAGAACCGTTTGGTCTATAGAAAAGCTTTTGATAACTTTTTGTCGAGAGTATCCCTAGATGATACATGACAAATTTAATGCGAATCGGACCTACGGCTTAGGAGGAGGTCGAAAAAGTAGGTCTTCAATAAAAAATTCTAAATGGCGGACAGGAAGTTTGGCTGACTATGGAAAATTTGGTAACATCATACTCAGTATGAACCTAGGAAGCTAACAACACAAGTCTCATGACAATAGGCCAGTTTTTATATAATTTTACCACTAGGGGGCACTTTTCCAAAACTTTTTATATACCTTCAGGACATGTCCCGATGACACAAATAAAATTTCGAAATGATACACCAATGCATTTCTAAAATACAGCAATTTAAGACAAAATTCCAATATGGTCAAAAAGAAAATTCTATCATCTCGAATTCCATAACTTTTTGTGTCTCTAGTTGATGTGTGCAAAATTCAGAGCGAACTGGACATACAGTCCAAGAGGAGTTAGAAAAAGTAGGTTTTCCGGAAAATTCGAAATTATGGAAATCTAGTCAGCGAAGCTTTGAAACAATGAAACCATTAGGACTCGGCATGCCTGACCCAAATGAATCAGAGGAAAAAATAATTTTGTTTCTAGGCCTTCAAAAGTTATAGGCCAAAACATGTGCAAATTTGAACAGTAGGTGGCACTAGAGGGTTTGAGTTAGAGACCCCAGATTTGGGTCAGATACATTTGAGAGTATCCTCTATCAGTGTGCCAAATTTCATAACTTTCCTGTGTATGGTTCTATGGGCTGCCATAGACTTTAAGAGATGTCAGAGAATAATAATAAGAACACTGACAGATACAGTAGGTGCCTACGCACCTTTGGTGCTTGGCCTCTAAATATATCAAAACTAAACTGCAACTGAAACTAGACTGAAATGTGAAGTAAACTGTAAAAAGATAAAATAAAAATACTAATAACCTTGGAAAAAACTGGCACATAAGTGAGTCGTTTTACCTGAGACATTTCTTCTGCATAAGTCTGGCTGATGGTTATGGACTCCAGCTGTTTCTCCAGCTGTGCCTCCAGCAGCATCACCTGACCCTTCAGCTGTTGAGAACAGAGGAACCTTAAGCGAGAATTTGAGTTAATCTCAAAACAGACACAATGAGTCTATGGAACATCTATTAAGGACTACGTGACACATTTTAATTCTGGTCTTAGAATAAAAAACAATCAACACTAGTCTACACTAGTCTAGTCTAGGACTAAACTTAAAAAGGTGATGTGATTTTTTTATTTTTATGTTAAATACTTTCTCCTCTCCCAGTTTATGTAGAGACAACTCTAAGTAATCGATTTGTATGTTGTAGGTTGATTGCACCAAAAAGCATTGAGCATCCCGACTGGGAAGGTTGTATGAGTATGCACCTGATCTGTATCCTGTCTCTCCGCTTTCATAGTCTCTATCGTCTCCTTTAGCACCTTCACCTGATCCAGGGCCTGTATGAGATACCTACAAATTTAGTACAACAGCAGGGATGCAGAAACAGCACACAAAACCAGCAAAAGTCAGTGTAGTGAAGTTCTTACTGCCTGCTTCTGCTCTTCTGCATCTGAGATCTTTGAATTCCACACGAGCTCCCCGTCATCCACACTATTCTGCAGAACTTTCAGCATGCTCTCCTGTACAAACACAAAACGACCAACCAAAAAAAATTATCTAATGCACCTTTAAGAATAAAGCATGGTGTATTTTTGTATGAAAAATGTGCGAGTGTCGCTGTACCGTTTTACTGAGAGTGGATCTGTACTGCTCACACTCAGCATGCAGTGACCTTTGACTCTCCTCTGATTGGGCGAGCTTATGTTGCAGTTCCTGCATGACAAAGATATACGGATGAACATGGGACATGAGGAGAAGGGCTCTAACAAGAGAAGACTAGAAAATTCCTGCTCAGTGTGTGTACAGAGGGGATCTCTCACCGTCAGTTCTTTGCTTGATGTTTCTGTCTGCTGTTCTGTTGGACTCTGTTGACTGTGTGTGAGGCTCGCCTGTGCTTCATGTGTGAATGCTTCCAGCCAGTTACTCTACAACACATGCATTCAGCCCAAATATTCATAAAAAAAGACTTAATAAATTAAAACTTTTTTTTTAAATGGATTGTTCACACAAAAATGAAAATGTAGTCATTTTTTACTCACCCCTGTGTTGTTATAACCCCATATGACTTTCTTTTTTTTTCTTAACACAAAGGGAGAAATTGTGAAAAAACGTTGTGCTCAGTGATGTCATAAAATGGCAGTTTATAGTGACCACCTCTTCAAGCTTCAAAAGAACACAAAAGTATCATTCAGAAGTCTAATAAACTTGACTTGTGATTATGAAATCATATGATAAGGTTTGTAGAGAAACAAACCTAAATCTAATATATTATTTAGTGAAAATGTTCACTGACCATTGATCTCCTGTGCACGTTCATGATAAGACACGAGAGCAACAGTTCACGCAGTCCCCTCGTGTCACAGGGGCGTTCAAGCGAAAACTTTTGTTTATCTAAAAACCGGTCCTGCACAGCATTAGCGACAACAGAACACAACACAGCTGCACACAAAACAGAAAACAGATCTTACTAAACATGTCTGAAGAGTTTGTACTCAAAGAATTGATGTATTTCTATGCCCATGCCCAAGTTTTGGACTGATGACAGTTTATAGCGGATGGATTTACCCACACGATGCTGAAATGTACTGTCACTCGTCACAGCTGGTTAGGAAAAAACTCTGATTACCTCAGAAAATATACCTTTTATCACGTTGTTTGCCGTCAGTTTAGGACACAGTGTGACTGTGTCTGCTTGTTGCCTCCTCTATGAGTACTCCATTCAAAAAAATATGGCGTGGCATAGAAATGCATAAATGCTTCAAATACAAACTCTTCAGACATGTTTAGTAAGTTCTGTTCTCTGTTTTATGTGCAGCTGTGTTGTGTTCTGTTGTCAATATCGCTGTGCAGGACCTGTTTTTAGATAAACAAAACGAGTTTTCGCTTGAACGTCCCAATGTCGCGAGGAGCTGCGTGAACTGTTGCTCTTGTGCCCTATCATGAACGCGCACAGGAGATCAACAGTCAGTGAAAATTTTCACTAAATAACAAATTAAATTTCATTTTGTTTCTCACCAAACCTTATCGTGTGATTTCATAACAATCACGAGTCTCATGGTATAATTTATTAGACTAATGAATTAATCACGGAGCACAACATTTTTTCACAATTTCTCCCTTTGTGTTAAGAAAAAAAAAAAGAAAGTCAGATAGGGTTATAACAACACAGGGGTGAGTAAACAATGACTGAATTTTCATTTTTGGGTGAACTATCCCTTTAATAAAGTAAATTACAAGTTATTTTTAATTAGTAAAATATATTTTAAATTAAATATAATATAATAAGTATATAATATAACTAGTCAAATACTAATTATTTATTTAAATTCAGTTAAATCACCTAAAAATATAAACAAAACTAAACAATAATAAACTAATAAAAAGTACAAATTATATTATTCCAAATTAACTAAATTAAAATAAGTAAATTATAATCAGTAAAATACTAATTAATAATAATAATAATAAATTTACCTTATTTAAAATAAGTGGTTAATTATGCATTAGTAAAATCAACTAAAAAAAACAAACTAAATAAAATTAATAAAATTAAGTAAAAAATTACATTAGTAAAAAACAATTAAAGCTGAAGTGTGTAACGTTTTCGATGTTAAAATACTTTCTACTATCCCAGCTTAATATGCAGAGACATGTATAAGTAAGCCACTTAAATATTAATTTTCTTGACAACTGTAAACACTCTGTAAACACGTATCTCTGTGTCTCTATGAAAATGCTATTTTTTTTTTTTTTTTTTTTTTTAGCGACCCATCTCGTTAGACACAACAACTGACTCAACCAATAGTGTAACTTGGGGGCGGGACTATATGTTTGTTTGATCACTGACCAACTGGTGTATTCAGAAAGCTTTTGAATTTTTTATTTTTCCAATTCCATTTGGTGGTTCTAGTGGTACAGTAATGACACACTTCAGCTTTAACCAATTTAAAATAAGTAAAATATAATAAGTAAAATACAAATTATTTACTTTATTTAAATTAAATGACTAATTATTAATTTGTAAAAAAAAAAAAAATACTAAAAATTAAAACAAAATTAAACAAAAGTAAACTAAATAAAATTGAAATACAATTAAGGACAAATAATTTAATTAAATTAAAAATAAGTAAAATACTAATTATGTTTTTACTTTTTTTATAAAGTCTAATTATGCATTAGTAAAATAAATAAACTAAGAATTAAATTAAGATAAACGAATAAAATTAAAGTCATATTATTTTAGTAAAATTAACTTAATAAAATGTAACCTTAAGATTTGCATTTTTTCTACATATCCACAGCGGAATTCTAACCTGATGTGTTTCAATGGTGATGTGAGGAAAGAGTGTCTGGAGGGCGTTTCTGGCGTCTGTCTGGAAAGAACTCAGTTTCTGCTCTACCTCATTCTACACACACACACACACATACACACACACACACACACACACACACAACACACACAACACACACAACACACACAACACACACAACACACACAACACACACAACACACACACACAATATTTGATCACTTCAGTTCTTGCATCAGAAGACAAATATTTAATTGTTTTATCCAACTTCATCATCCTGATGTTAATGAACACCTCATTCGTCATACGCTTTGTGTATTCTGTAGATATACAAATGAGTGTGTGTTTATCAGTGTCACCTGTGCGGCCCTGGCCTGGCTCAGTCTTTCTTCACTCAGCCTCTCAGCAGCGGCCAGAGCCTCCACCGCGGTGTAGTTCTTTTCCCGCAGTTCCTGAACACACCAAGATTTTCAGTTAATAACAACTTAAACTTTGGTCAGTCACTCACATAAAAGCTATCGAATGACTTTCGAAGACTTGTAATATAGCACGCCAGTCATATGGTCTACATTTATTCAATGTTTATGGTCTTCTTTTTTTTTTTTTTTTGCTTTTTGAAGCTTGACAGTGTAAATCACCATTCATTGTCGTAATTTGGAAATAAGCAGCCTGAACATTAATCTAAACGTCTCCTTTCATCCTACGTTGCATGAATAAACAGACGGACTTACATTGCTCTTGGTCTTCATTCGCTCCATTTCTTCTTTCATCTGCTGAAGCTCCTCCTCCAGTGAGATCATGTGGGCGTCCTTTTCCAGACTGATGGACACAAAAACAAAAATAATTTTCAAGAACATCTCAGTTTAGGCAGAATGAGGAAAAAACCTAAACTAATTGACCAAAAACATCTCTTACTTCTCAAACGGTGGCTCTGCTTCAACCGTTTCTGTCTGTGGATATAAAATTATGATTCAGTTAACACTTGTATTTATACAAGTGTTAACTGAATCATAATTTTATGATAATTTTATGATAATTGATTGATATGTGTGTTTGTTGTACTTTAGTACAACAAACACACATATCAATCAATTATCATATATGCTGCACTCACACTTCCCATCTTCTCCATTTGAGCCTGCAGGCATGCCACCAAATCCTCCTTTTCTTTCAGACTGTTGAAGAGAGAAAGAAAGAAAATGTTTTTGAAATTGTTTACACCAGACACCGAAGGAAAGAATTATGAGCTGTATGGTATACCTAGTTTTCAGCAGTTCGATCTCAGCTGTGTATTCTCTCCTCTCTGTCTCTGCCTCATTTTTCCTGAAGAACACATCCATGTTGTTTACATCAGATGCCAGAAAGCACCACATTCACAAATAATTGAAAGTCAGGACAATAATAACAAGTACAGCTGCGTAATATATCGAATATTTACGAAATATTCACAATGATTTTGTTGCCATTATAAAAATTAAGCTAGTCAGGAAACTAGTCAGGATATATATTGGTGGTTTAGTACTACATTCTTATGTGTTAAGACTTTAAATGATATCAG
The DNA here is from genome assembly GCF_019703515.2 of Myxocyprinus asiaticus. Lineage (NCBI taxonomy): Eukaryota > Metazoa > Chordata > Actinopteri > Cypriniformes > Catostomidae > Myxocyprinus > Myxocyprinus asiaticus. Next base: position 16,053,201 of record NC_059392.1, on the reverse strand, counting down.
AGGCAGTACCTATTCTGAGCTGCCTCAGATTGAGCCTTCTGTACTGTTTCAAGCTCCTCCCTCAGCTGCATAAGCTCCGCCTCCAGTGATGTCTGCTGATCCTCCCTCTCTTTCAGACTGCTCACACTACATTAATATACTCATATCAAAATTACCATTCCACATGGAATATTAAACTTATAAATATCAATCATATGAATTGACTCCACATTACCTGCTTTTCAGTTGTTCAACCTCCTCTGAATTGTCCCTCTGTACAGAACCAAAACATATACATATATAAAGTACTTTTTTTTCTTTTTTTTTTTAATATAGGGTGATACAAGCCAAATGGTTTGTGTTATTAAAATCCTGGCAAGCAATTTTACAAATTTCCATGCGGTGAAAGATGCGATTTTGGTGCATTATAATGGCAATGAAATGTGAGTGGCAGATCTCTGTACCTGAGTCTCAGGGGCTTCTGTCTCCACAGCGCTCTTTGTTGTTTGAGACAGCTGTGCTCTCAGCAGCTCCAGTTCTTCACATCTGTCCTTCAGATCTGCCTCTGTAACTTGCATATGCTCCTGGAGCTCTGGAAACAGAGAACACGATGACAATATTTTAAAACCCACTGTTTCTTATTTGAAAAATTTCAATGTTAATGTTTTGGAGTGTTCTTACTCACATATTCTGTGTATTAGATCTACACTACAAGCAATACGTTTGAAAACACCTACTCATTCTTTATTATTACCATTGTCCACATTTTAGTATAAAAGGCATTAAAACTATGACACAACACAAATGGAAGTATGGCAATTATTTAGTGACCCCAAAAAAATTGTAACAAAATTAGTGATATACCGATATATCGGCCAGGCCGATTAATCTGCCGATATTTGGACATTTTGCGATTATCGGCATCGACTGATAAGTGTGTTCACATGGCAAATGAACAGAAGTGTTAACTTTACCATGTGTCAATTCTAGAATCTACCAATAGATTTGTCAAAGGATAGAAGTTATTTCCAATTTAAGCAAATTTGAATAAATATTGTATAAAGTGTTCGCTTCACTTTAGAAATTTTGTGCACATTTGATTTGCTGTTGTTAAATTGTATTATCGATATCTGCATTTATATCGGTTATCACCCATCCTGCTCGCTAGGTATCAGGTTCGACCACTAAACAAAACTCTTTTATTCAAGCTACTTCAAAGTAGATCAAACCCTCTGTCTAGATTACGGCTCTGCGCACGCTGTTCATTCTCTCAACCAACTTTGTAATATACAGTACTGTGCAAACGTTGTGAAAAATTTTGCATAGTGAGGATGTCTTCAAAAATAATGACATAAATAGTTTTCATTTATCACTTAATGTCATACAAAGTCCAGTAAACATAAAAAAATCGAAATCAATGTTCGGTGTGACCACCTTTGCCTTTAAAACAGCACCAATTCTCCTTGGTACACCTGGACACGGTTTTTCTTGGTTGTTGGCAGATAGGATGTTCACAGCTTCTTGGAGAATTCGCCACAGTTCTTTTATCTATTTAGGCTGTCTCAATTGCTTCTGTCTCTTTATGTAATCTCAGACAGACACGATATTCAGTGGGGGGCTTTGTGGGGGCCATGACATCTGTTGCAGGGCTCCCCGTTCTTCTATTCTAATCATTTCTATTTGCAAAAGTAATGTTTGGGAGTCTAACATTTATATTTCCTATTGACACACTAAAGCTGAAGATATAAATAACCATCTTAAGACAAATGCTTTTGTGAAACATCTTATGTGCCTAAGACGTTTACACAGTAACGTATATCCTGAAATGCTTTTAAAACAGTATTGAAGAAGTTCCCATGTATACTGGACTCTTTTTTTTTTCTGCTTTTCCTTCACTATCCAATCCAAAACTTAGTTTTGTAAACAAATTCATACATAGGTACAATTTATTTGTCTAAAAAATAACTCAAAAATCTCAAGCATTTAAGCTTTTAGATCAAAATGGTTTTAAAGGTGCTATAAGCAATTTCAGCCATTCTACTTTCACGAGACTGAGCCATTGGATTAGCCACGCCACCTCTTTGAAGAAGAAAAAAACAACTCCAAAGATACCAAAATGAGCTTTATTGGGAGCAGAAACGGTTGTTAAAAACAACATCAGCAAAATAGCGCCCTTAACTGACAACTGACTGTTGTATATCTGAAGCCCACTACCTCACCTCAAGACGTTATTCCGACTCGATTCCTGAAGTAAATTAAAGACACTGTTGTTCCTAGTATACTGTCCATAGTAAACGAAAGCTTGGTCACAGGGACCAGAGTATTTTAAACATGCTGTTGTACAGCCTCTCCTTGAAAAACCTAATCTTGATAGGACAGTTCTTTCTAATTTTAGACCTTATTACCTTTTATTTCTAAGATCATGGAGAAAGCGGTACTTGCACGGTTACAGACTTTTTTAGATAAAAATAATATTCTTGAAGTATTTCAGTCTGGTTTTAGAACTTATAGCACTGAATCAACACTTAAAAGAGTTTTTAACGATATTTTCTTAACTGTTGACACAGAAAATCAGGCAATTCTGGTGCTGTTAAATCTTAGCGCAGCCTTTGATTCTATAGATCATAGTGTTCTCATTTCTCACCTTGAGTGGTGCGTGGGTATTTGTGGAAATGCTCTAAACTGGGTCAAATCATCTGTCTCAAATAGAAGTTTCTCAGTTTGTCTTGGAGAATTCTCATCTGTCTCGGCCCCGCTTATTTGTGGCATTCCTCAGGGCTCTATTCTGGCCCCTGTCTTATTCTCTCTGTACATGCTTCCTTTAGGAAGTGTGTTTAAGAAACATGGGGTATCATTTCACTGTTATGCAGATGATACCCAAATTTACTTACTGCTGAAAACAAATAACAGGAATGCATTAGAACCCCTGCTGGCCTGTCTAAATTATGTGAAATTATGGATGTCTTTAAACTTTTTAAGCCTCAATGACTCGAAAACAGAGATAGTTATGTTTGGCCCTTCTGAGATGGCTGGCTCTGCCAAAGATAATTTGGGACATTTGGCCCCTTTTCTTAAATCGTCAGTTAAACATTTATGCTTTGTATGTGACAGCACACTTAAGTTTGATAAACAGATAAATGAAATCATTAAAACTAGTTTTTTTTGGAGGTCACGTGACGCTATGCAAGAAGCAGACGTGTGAACGACGAGCTCTGCGCACTTTGCTAAATTTTTAATTATTATCATGTTATAATCTGGTGAAATTCGATACACCCAATTACACATTTGCTCTTTGAGGTAAAACATGGCAAAGAAGTCAAAATCATAGGGCTCTGGAGACATTAAAAGACACTTACGTGTTCAGGATGAAAGGCCCGGGCAGGCCTACAGACCGGAGACTCGGTTTGGATGGCGCAATGGGAGAGGAGATCCAGCGTCAGTTGTCCAACATATCGGTGATGATGACAAAGGTTCTTGCTGACTTGGAGGATCTTGCTGTAATACGTCGATCAATTACGGCGATGGAAATAAAATTCTCTGAGTTAGTTACAAGAGTGTCAGATGCTGAGAAACGAATCGATTATTTGGAGTCTTCGGAGAGGTAATTATCCGCTGATCCGCCTGCGACCAAAGTTGATCTGGAACGTATTCTTGAAAAATTTGAAGATCTTGAGAATAGAAGCCGCAGGAATAACGTCAGAATTGTTGGAATTCCTGAGCATGAGGAGGGCAGAGATATGGTGAAATTCCTAGACGAGCTCTTCCCAAGTCTGCTCGACATAACAGGCCACAAGCTGGAAATCGAGCGAGCTCACAGAGTCCCTGCTTGGAGATCTGCTGAGGGAGACAGGCCCCGATCTACAGTGCATCCAGAAAGTATTCACAGCGCTTCACTTTTTCCACATTTTGTTATGTTACAGCCTTATTCCAAAATGGATTAAATTCATTATTTTCCTCAAACTTCTACAAACAATACCCCATAATGACAACGTGAAAGAAGTTTGTTTGAAATCTTTACAAATGTATTAAAAATAAAAAAAAGAAAAAAAATCACATGTACACAAGTATTCACAGCCTTTGCCATGACACTCAAAACTGAGCTCAGGTCCTGTTTCCACTGATCATCCTTGAGATGTTTCTACAACTTGATTGGAGTCCACCTGTGGTAAATTCAGTTGATTGGACATGATTTGGAAAGGCACACACCTGTCTATATAAGGTCCCACAGTTAACAGTGCATGTCAGAGCACAAACCAAGCCAAGAAGTCCAAGGAATTGTCTGTAGACCTCCGAGACAGGATTGTATCGAGGCACAGATCTGGGGAAGGGTATAGAAAAATTTCTGCAGCATTGAAGGTCCCAGTGAGCACAGTGGCCTCCATCATCCGTAAATGGAAGAAGTTTGGAACCACCAGGACTCTTCCTAGAGCTGGCTGCCCGGCCAAACTGAGCGATCGGGAGAGAAGGGCCTTAGTCAGGGAGGTGACCAAGAACCCGATGGTCACTCTGACAGAGCTCCAGCATTTCTCTGTGGAGAGAGGAGAACCTTCCAGAAGAACAACCATCTGTGCAGCACTCCACCAATCAGGCCTGTATGGTAGAGTGGCCAGACGGAAGCCACTCCTCAGTAAAAGGCACATAACAGCCCGCCTGGAGTTTGCCAAAAGGCACCTGAAGGACTCTCAGACCATGAGAAACAAAGATTGAACTCTTTGGCCTGAATGGCAAGCGTCATGCCTGGAGGAAACCAGGCACTGCTCATCACCTGGCCAATACCATCCCTACAGTGAAGCATGGTGGTGGCAGCATCATGCTGTGGGGATGTTTTTCAGCGGCAGGAACTGGGAGACTAGTCAGGATCGAGGGAAAGATGAATGCAGCAATGTACAGAGACATCCTTGATGAAAACCTGCTCTAGAGCACTCTGGACCTCAGACTGGGGCGAAGGTTCATCTTCCAACAGGACAACGACCCTAAGCACACAGCCAAGATAACAAAGGAGTGGCTACAGGACAACTCTGTGAATGTCCTTGAGTGGCCCAGCCAGAGCCCTGACTTGAACCTGATTGAACATCTCTGGAGAGATCTGAAAATGGCTGTGCACCAATGCTCCCCATCTAACCTGATGGAGCTTGAGAGGTCCTGCAAAGAAGAATGGGAGAAACTGCCCAAAAATAGGTGTGCCAAGCTTGTAGCATCATACTCAAAAAGACTTGAGGCTGTAATTGGTGCCAAAGGTGCTTCAACAAAGTATTGAGCAAAGGCTGTGAATACTTATGTACATGTGATTTTTTTCGTTTTTTATTTTTAATAAATTTGCAAAGATTTCAAACAAACTTCTTTCACATTGTGATTATGGGGTATTGTTTGTAGAATTTTGAGGAAAATAATGAATTTAATAAATTTTGGAATAAGGTTGTAACATAACAAAATGTGGAAAAAGTGAAGTGCTGTGAATACTTTCCGGATGCACTGTATCCTGACCAAATTTCTGAGGTCATCCGATAAAGATCTCGTGTTGCGCCAGGTGAGGAGCAAAGGAAAGTTTTCTTGGAGGAATCATAATATTTTCTTGTTCCCGGACTTTGCGAGTTTGACAAGAGAGAAATTGATCGGTTCAGGCAATGCAAGAAACTCTTGCATCAGCGTAAGATCACTTTTGCATTGATGTTCCCGGCCAAACTGAGAATAGAAATGAAGGACAGTCGCAAAGTATTTACATGTCCCAATCAGGCAATGTCTTTTATAGAATCAATGGGTGAGTAAACCATTGGATGTTTCTCATGTGAGTGGGTCGACTTGCTGTACTTACTCTGGCTTTAAGGAAGCTGGGCGTCATTTTGGTTTCTTTTTGTGCTGACTCCGCCCAGCGGCTGGAATTTGTTTTGTGAATAACACTTTCCTTAAAGAAGCTTTTGCATTGACGGAAGATTACTTTTGCATGGAAGTTCCTGGCCAGTTTGAGAGTGGACACTACAGATGACCGCAAAATATCTACATGCTCACACAAAGAATGTCTTTTATAAAGTTGACGGATTGAGTAAGTCATGGTATATACTTTTATGCGGCCTCCGAGTGAATTGACTTGACCATCCGGGGAACTGGGATGTCGGTTTTGTTTCTTTTTGTGTTGGCTCCACCTAGCGGCTGGAGCTTGTTCCGTTTACGGGACACTGGAATGATTACGTCATCCGCTGAACTCATAACGGCTGGCTCACTGAACATTCGTTTGTCTATCTGTGAAACTGAGCAGTTTTATATCAGCTTCACAAATTTGTGAGGCAAAATTGTGCAATCCGATGGCAAAGTTGTCGTGGGGGCTCGTGGGCGTTCATGGACCTTTTGAGTTTAGAGGGATTGTCGGCGGTTGGCGCTCTCGTGCGCGGGGTTAATGCGCATGTTTTTCTTTTTTCTGTTTGTTTTGTTCGGGGGGGAAGTTCAGGGTTTGATTGTTTCACCAATGGGGAATGTGGTCTGTATAATTTTGTTTTTGACACACAGTTTATTTGTTTTTATTTTATCAATATGTCAGTTGTTAATATGAGTGTACTATCTCTCTCCACATGGAATGTGAATGGGTTGGGTCACCCCATAAAAAGAAGGAAGGTTATTTCTTTTCTTAAACGTAAGAAATATGATATAGTGTTTCTTCAAGAAACACACCTTTCTCCGCAGGAAGCGAAAAAATTTGGGAAGATAAGGGGTGGGCATGTTTTCTTTAGTGCTGGCTCTAGTAAGACCAAGGGAGTCATTATATTGGTAAATAAACATTTACAATTCAAATGTCTCAAACAGATTAAAGATAAATTAAGAAGAGTAATTATTGTTTTAGCTGAAATTCAGGGCAAAGGTTGATTTTGGCTAATATTTACGCACCTAATGCTGATGATCATGGCTTTTTTATAGATCTTGAAGGGATGTTGCAAGCTGCTGGCACCCCTCATGATATAATATTGGGAGGAGACTTTAATCGTTTGATGGACTCAGTCCTTGATCATAGTGAAGCAAAAGTGTGTAAGCCCTCTAGAGCAACATTGATGCTTCACAGGATGTGTAAAAATCTTGGTCTTACAGATATTTGGAGACATTTGAACCCATATGGTAGGGACTATACATTTTTTTTCATCAGTCCATAGGATTTATTCTAGAATAGATTTTTTTTTTTATATATATCCAAGTCCCTCATTTCATCTGTTGTGGATTGCTCAATTGGAAACATTTTAGTCTCAGATCACACCCTGGTGAGTTTAGAGGTGGTGCCACATACGGAGAAAAAGAAATCAAATAGTTGGCGCCTTAATGTGTCCCTTTTGCAAAATCCTGGATTCCAACAAATGTTAAAGACTGAAATCAATGTTTATATGGAGACCAACTGGTCCTCAGTATCCACTGTGGGTGTGGCTTGGGAGGCACTTGAGGTGGTTCTTAGGGGCTAGATCATACAGTATGCCTCATTCACCAAAAAAATCAAAGCATGAGAACTTGTGGCGTTGGAAGGAAATATTAAAAATGCCGAAGCAGAGCTGAAGTGCCGTTTGTCATCCGATGGCCTCAGAGAATTGACTCGATTGAAATACAGATATAATACTATTTTGTCCCGGAAAGTGGAGTTTTGGCTATTCAGGGCAAGACAGTCATACTTTGAGTTGGGGGACAAAGCAGGAAAACTTTTGGCTAGATATATAAAGCAGAGAGAGACTTTTTCTACCATTCCCTCAGTGAAATCTGCTGGTGGTGAAATATTTACCTCGGCCATTGATATTAATAATGCTTTTAAAGAATTCTACTTTGATCTCTATAATTCCACGTCTTCGTCTACTGATGAAGATATTAGAAACTTTGTGGAACCATTAGATCTCCCTAAACTGATGACTGAACAAAAAAATTCTCTTGATTCTGAGATAACCTTGGAGGAGCTTGGTGAGGTTATTAAGGCCTTACCTACAGGCAAGGCTCTGGGGCCTGACGGCTTTGCCACTGAGTTTTTCAAATCTTATGCTACAGAACTGGCTCCACTTTTGCTAGAAGTTTATACTGAATCATTAAAGAATGGAAAGCTTCCGCCAACCATGACACAAGCCCAGATCAGTCTGATTCTTAAAAAGGACAACGATCCAAGCGAGTGTAAAAGTTACCATCCAATTTCCCTGACCTAGTTTGATGTAAACATTTTGTCAAAAATTCTGGCTAATCGATTAAGTTATGACATCTCTTACACATATAGATCAGGTGGGGTTTATTCGAGGCCGCAGCTCTTCTGATAACATTAGGCATCTCATCAATATCATGTGGTCAGTAGCGAATGAACAATCTCCGGTCGCTGCCATCTCACTTGACGCCGAAAAGGCATTTGATATGGTAGAATGGGATTATCTTTTTAAGGTTTTGGAAATATACGGGTTCGGGAGTACGTTTATTGGATGGATTAAGTTACTTTATAGACACCCAGTAGTGGCGGTTCAAACAAATGGATTAATTTCAGATTATTTTACTCTGGATAGGGCACCCGGCAGGGTTGCCCTCTTTCCCCATTACTGTTCTGTCTTGCCCTGGAACCATTAGCAACCGCGATAAGAAAGGAGGATGATTTTCCAGGGGTGGTGGCGGGAGGTATGGCGCATAAACTCTTGCTTTACGCAGATGATATTTTATTATTTGTCTTTATAATTATTAACTCCTTTTCTATGTTTTCAGGATATAGAGTAAATTGGTCTAAATCCGAAGCTTTGGCTCTGACAGCGTACTGCCCAGAAACGGCTTTCCAGCTGGGTGCTTTCCAATGGCCCAAACAGGGCATTAAGTATTTGGGTATTTTATTTCCAGCAAATTTGTGTGATTTAGTTAGAGTTAATTTTGACCCCTTAATAAAATGGTTTTCGAGCGATGTGGGCAGGTGGGCTTCATTACATTTATCTATGATTGGGAAGGTTAATGTTATTAAAATGAATTGTATTCCAAAATTCAGTTACTTACTGCAGTCTCTCCCTGTAGATGTCCCACTCTCTTATTTCAAGCAATCTGATAGCATAGCAAAGTCCTTCTTTTGGAACGGTAAGTGTCCCAAATTACATTTCAATAAGTTACATAGGCTGATTGACAAAGGTGGGCTAGGCCTACCCAAGATTTTATTTTATTATTATGCATTCAGTCTCAGACATTTGGCTCATTGGTCACTTCCACCTGAGAGAGCCCCTCCCTGGTTCTGTATAGAACAGGAAGTTCTTGTCCCTATTTCGCCACTGCAGAGCCTTTCTATCAAATTAATCGGAGAAGCTAAGTTACATCCCGTTATCTCACACTTGAACTCAGTATGCACAAAAGTGTCCAGACTGTTTAATTCTGACATTTTTTTAAATGTTGCCTCGAGCATATGGCTGAACCCCAAATTATGCATCAACAAGTCCCCTTTTTGCTGGTCAGAGTGGATTGGGAGTGGGGTTACTACACTTGGTGATCTATATGTGAATGGAGATCCTTTCAAAATTTGGTTCAACTTTTTGGGATTCCTAGATCTCAGTTCTATAAGTATTTACAGCTGCGCCACCTGCTCTGTACTGTTTTTGGGTGTGGTTTACACCCTCCTAAAGCGGCAGATACTCTGGGAGTGGTGATTACTGCTTTTGGAAAAGGTCATGAGGCATTGGTGTATTACTCCCTACTAATTCAGAGTCTGGGAGATGGAACTTCAACTCTCTTAAGAGATTATGGGAGAAAGATCTAAATTTGGTACTGGAGGAGGGAGAGTGGGATGGTATCCTAAAAAACGTCAAATCTGCATCTAGAGACGCAAGGGTTCACCTCATGCAATTTAAGATTTTACATAGAGTCTATTGGACCCCCTCTAGATTGCATAGGCTTGGTCTTAAAGACACACCCACCTGCTGGCGATGTCAATCAGAAGATGGAGACACAACCCATGTCTTTTGGGGATGTGTTAAGATGCAAGAATTTTGGATGAGGATTCAGAGTTTTATGTGCGAGGTTTTGGCCTCTCAAATTTTATTTTGCCCCAGACTCTGTATCTTAGGAGATGGGGCAGTCATTAATTTGGTGAATAAGCACATGAAGAACTGGGTCCTAACTAGTATTATGATCGCCAGACAGATCACTTTGAGGAGTTGGAAGTCGGCTGGAGCGCCCCCGTTTCAGGAGTGGTGTTCGGAGATGGCCAGAGTGGCAGCTCTTGAGGAGGGGGTATCCAGAAGACTGGGGAGTTTAGACATGTTTGTGAAGAAGTGGGGCAGACATCTGTCTTTTTTGGAGGGCTCTCGGGGAGGGACGGTGGAGAGAGAGGTGTAGGGGTTTTATGTGCGTGATTTGTTTTATTTATTTTATTTTATTTTTATTTATTTATTTATTTTTGTTTTGTGTCTATGGTTGTGTGACCACTGGGGTGTTGTTGGGGGTCGGGTGGGGGATAGTGGGGGTTGGATATTGATTCTGTATATGTGTGTTCTGCTATTTATATTTAATGGTTGAATCAATAAAAAAAAATTTAAATCACAAAACAAAACCTAGCTTTTTTTCAACTGAGACTTTTATCTAAGGCCTAAAGCCTCTCCTGTCTTTTAAGGATTTTGGTTATCCATGCTTTTATTTTTGCTCGCCTGGATTATTGCAATTCCCACTATATAGGAATTAACAATGCTTCCCTTGCGGGGCCTGGGTAGCTCAGCAAGTAAAGAAGCTGACTACCACACCTGGAGTCGCAAGTTCAAATCCAGGGCATGCTGAGTGGCTCCAGTCAGGCTTCCTAAGCAACCAATTGGCCCGGTTGCTAGGGTGGGTATAGTCACGTTGGGTTAACCTCTTCATGGTCGCTATAATGTGGTTCTCGCTCTTGGTGGAGCATGTGGTGAGTTTTGCATGGATGCCGCAGAGAATAGCATGAATCTCCACACGCGGTAGGTCTCCGCGGTAAAGTACTCAACAAGCCACGTGATAAGATGCACGGACTGAGATGCAGAGGCAACGGAGATTCAACCTCCATCACCCGGATTGAGTCACTACGCCACCACAAGGACCTAGAGCGCATTGGGAATTGGGCATGCCAAATTGGGGAGAAAAGGGGAGAACACCCCCCCCCCCCCCCGCCCCCCAAAAAAACTAAAAAACAACAACGCTTCCCTTGTGAGACTGCAAATGGTCCAAAATGCTGCAGCCACTGACAGGGGCCTGTAAGCGTGACCATATTACTCCTATTCTACACTCTCTTCACTGGCTGCCAGTTCAATTTAGAGTTGATTATAAAATACTTATTTTCGTTTTTAAATCCCTAAATGGACTAACACCTCCCTACCTTGCTGACCAGTTGCATATGCTAAATCCTCAGAGATCCTCAGATCGTCTGATCAGAAGCTCTTGATAGTCCCTAGGACTAAATTGAAGATGAGGGGCGACCGTGCTTTTGTGGTAGCTGCCCTTAAACTGTGGAACATCAGCATCAACAATACATGATTTTAAAACCAAGTTGAAAACATTTTTTCACCTTGGCTTTTAATCAATCCTAGTGCTTGTGCTTTGTATTTCTGTATTATTTGTGTGTTCTATATGTATTATCCTGCTATTTTTACCCTTTTGTATTGTACAGCACTTTGGTCAACATCTGTTGTTTTAATTTGTGATTTATAAATACATTTGAATTGAATTGAACTTTTATGAGCAACATGGCATGAAAATGGCATCATGCCCCAATAATTCGCTGCAACTACAATACTACGAGAACGCGCAAAATGATTGACAAGCAGAAAGCGTCGTTGTTTGCAGAGTCTAGAGCTGTCACAGAGATCGGTGAGATATTAGGGACACTTATTTCATTAATATCTTTCAGGGAGTAGGAACATTTTTTGCATACGTTTCCATGAAAATAAATCACTTACTGCACCTTTAAGATCATGATTAAAACTTAAATTCAGTCAAATGTGTTCTAACTTTGAGAGTGATAGTAAGGTGTTTATGTCTACTTACCAGTAAGGGTCTTTGTTTGCTCTTTTGCTCCATCTAGTTGAGCATGTAGGGTGGTGCTGTTATCCTGAGCCTGACGGAGCTCATCACTGACTCTATCCAGCTTCTGCTGCAGAACCTGCTCAGCCTCCACACGGTTTGCCTAAACACACCAGATACAGTGCCTTTAATATCAAATCCAAAGTTTGTTTGTTTTTAACGCTGTGCGAACTTCTATGGCTATTTTCATGGCGAAATCCAGGTTAAAATACAATATGTAAAAACAACTAAAAACCATTATATGTCGAAATAAGACTAAGATCCATTTTTCAAAAAATGCTAAAACTGATTCTGGACCGACTTTGTTAAAGACCTTTTCAAGGGTGTCAGCAGGATGGATTTATTTTGTGCAGTTTTTTTGTAAATTACTGATTCAAATCCAAGGAGTCACTCAACAGCCACAGGCTTTTACATTTCTCACATTGTTAAGCTGAAGAACAAAAAACGTAAAAATACCCACCCACAAAAAAATACACAATATTCTGAGAGAAATACCAGTAATCCCAAAGACAGATAGCCATTGCTTATGAAGGTTAAGTATATGGTAAAATTCCTACCTTGAGGTAACAGAACTGTCACGGTTCAAACACCACAACCACCTGACAGAGAGGAGATAACAGGAAAGAGGTCAGAGATCAGGGCTTACTTGTGTTTGTGCTAGCTGTTCTTCTGCTGCCACCATCTTGGTTTCCAGAGCTTTACTGCGCTCTTCCGCTGCATGCTGAGCAACTGTGCGGTCATTCAGCTCTTGGTTGAGACGCACACAGTCCTGACGCAACTTTGCTAACTCTGCATTCTGCCTGTGCATGTGAAAAAGATTAGAAACTGCTTTACTACATGAGCACCAAGGCTCGTGCTTGGAGCACATATGTTAACTGCTAGACAACCGTTACAAAAGATGAAAAACGTAAGAGAGGAAGCGTGCAATTTCTGTACCACTAGCAACACCAAACGGAATAGCAAAAACAATGCATGTCATACCTGCTCTCCGCCTGGCTGGTGGCTTGGTTGAGGGCATCTCTGAGAATGGAGTTCTCTTGCTGCAGACGGGCTAGTTGAGCATTTGGTCCATTCTCAAATTGCTCTAGCAGGCTTTGGATCTTTGCCCAAACACAAAAAAACACATATTCATTAACTTAACTACACACTAGACAGGCTAGCGAGAAAGACAGTGTGACAGGCTGATGACCTCTGACCTTGCTGTTAAGCTGCTGTGTCTCAAGGACGTGCTCCTGGTAGGATGACTGCATACGAGCCTGTAGAGTAGCGATCTCCTGCCCACGGGCGTGTAGCTCTGAGCTCATACGGGTCTCAACAGATGTCATCTTGCTCTTTGCAGAACTCAGCTCCTATTGGCCAGAGCAATGATATTCAAAGATACAGATCACTACCCCTTTCCTTAGGGTGACATGTTCCTGGAGCAACATTAGTGTTGGTCCTTGAACATCATTCTGATCAACTAATCAGATTTTAGGGATAGGGGTCGGGAAAGGGGTAGGGATAGGATTAGGACTATGTTCATGACTATGACAGGAATGTGGTTTCAGGACCAGAATTTTTTTTTTCTTTTTTTGGCAAAATCGGTGACCTTTTACTTAACACTCAATCATGAATGGAGACTAGCTTGAACACATCATTTGTTAACTTGTAAAGTCTGCATTTTTGTACATGTCACCTTGGTAAGCTCGCGGATGCGTGTCTTGGCTGCAGCTATGTTTTCCTGCTCAGCAGTCAACTGCTTTTCCTTGTCCTCAAGCTGTTTCTTCAATGCTGCCAGTGGGTCTCCCTTCTGAGATGCCTGCCAATCAGAGTGAAAAAGAAAGAGACATTAGTGCTACAAGATGAAGAAAGGTATTCTCGTAGAAAGCAAGACAAGTTGAGTAAGTACCAGTTGCCAGGAGTCTTCTCCTGCCTTCTTGCTGATTATCTCCAAGAGTTTCTGCATCTCTGATTCATTAAACGATGCATTGTTCAGACTGGAGACCAGGGTTTTAAATGGTGACAGCAGGGGGGCATCGTACATCTCTACAGTTACCACTTCAAAGAAAACATTTTAAAATTAGGATGCTGTTAAAGAACTGCTCAGGGTTCTAATATTTAAGATTTTAGATAGATATGACCACTTGACACTTACCTGGGTCAGCCTTCTTCTTGGACTTCTTCTTGGTTGGAGCTTCAGGTTTGGGTTCTAGCTTGGGTTCTTCAGCCTTAGGGGGAGCAATTACATCAGGAGCGACCTCTGCTTTCACAGCCACCTTGGCGACCACTGGTTCCTCTTTAACTACAACCTCTGGGACCTCTACTGTCTTGCCAGGGGCTGGTTGCACCTTGGCTACCTTCTTCTTCTTCTTCTCCTTTGGGGAAGGAGCAGATGGGGCCACCACAGCACTTACATTAGGTGGAGAAGTGGACTTAGCAACCTCAGGAACTAGAACTGGTTCAGGTACAGGTGGCTTGGGTGTAACTTCAGGCTTGGGAATGGTCACAGATTCAGGTTGGGTTTCTGGTTCTAGTTGGGGTGCTGGTTCTGGTTCACTGATTTCGATGACATGTTCAGGTTCAGGGCTGGACTCAGGCTCAGATTCTGGAAGTTTTCCATCGGGTTTGTCCTCCTTCTTTCTGGCCTTGTTTTTCTTCTCAGATGCCTTTTTCTTCTTGTCAGAACGTTGGGTTGGGGTCTTGCCTGACTCTTGTTGTTGTTTGGCCAGGGCTTCTTCGTAAGATGTCTCCTTCATGGAAAAAGTGGAGACGAGTGTGATGCCAATGGCAGAGAAGACCATGAAGCCACCAAACACCATGATTCCAAGAGTTTGAGGGTCATATACATCCATCTTTGCTCAGTCTTGTCCCTCCTAATCCAGATACTACAACAGAACAAAATCCATCAGTACCTAAGATAAAGGCTATGTTCCATTGACGCACTCAATTGTGCAAGCAAGAACTACTCAATGGTAGTGAAGGGCAACCTCCTCTGAGAGTTTCACACAAGTCACATTTAAAAATTAGGACACAAAAGAACCAACACTAAAGCTTAAGGTTTCAGAGATTGTTTTTGAACATTTTCACCTTAAAGGTGCACTATGTTTTGTTAATGATCCTCTGGCTGATATTACAGTAGTTTTGGACTTTATACTGACACCTACTAGCAAGGATAAAGCAACATGCAACATGTTTTTGGTAACTGATACAATGCCTTTGAGATTGAGTATTCGGCAGGTCATGTGTTCTCAAAACTGTGGACACCATAAGGGATTCCACTCATATATGTTAAATAAAATTTAATTGGAGCCACTGAATTTGAGTCTTAATCATTTAATCATATTTGTCAAAATTACAATTCATGTAAAACTTTTTTAAGTGGAAAAATACTTATTGCACATTTAAAGTGCAGGTTGCACAGTGCCTAGCTGTTGCCAGAAAAAACAAAAATATGTCTACAGACAGTGCGAAACATCTCTACTCAGTGCAAATGTTGAAAAAGAAAAGTTATTTTCACTGAAAAACGGCACCTCTGTAAATCTTGCCCACTGGAGCTCATGTTATGCAACATCCCACCGAGAGACCACGCTCATCAACATTCCCTCACACACATTCAGTTTCCAAAGGACAGGTCTGTGTGCAGCGAACCATAATAACCTCCCCCTCCCATCCTTGTGTTTGCACTAGCCAGTGCAACTCTTTATTGGAATTTCGACAGAGGGGGTCTCTAAATGTCTGCCTCGGGTAAGGAAGAGAATGCAATGCTGACTGGGCTTAAAGGAAACCCACCCCTTTACACATAACATACACAAAAAACATGCATGTTTTCAAAATGCATTACTGTACGTAGCCTATAACTTATGCAATATGCTTTTTTTCCCCACTGAAACAGAAAATGACTCCAGAAAGTCTTGGGGAAGTACCATGGTGCACTTTTGGTATCAAATGGTGATACTGCTGTATTTTGACATATACCATGGTACTGAATGTTTAACATATTCATGCACCATGGTATTTATTTGGTATTCCAATATACTTCAACGAATAGTGAAGTACTAAAAAGAAAACATGGTATTACCATGGTACTTTTTGGTACTTTTTTGTTGGGGGGGGATCAATATGATCTTGAATCCCTAAAATTTAGTACACAAAAGGACTGTATCACCATGATAAACTATGCAGAACTTCAGTTACCCACTAAATTACATGCTGCAATTTTAAATGTTTCCAGACATCTTCCTAGGACATGCTTAATTACCACAATTTTTGGGTTCACATGAGAAAATCAAACAGTAGAGACTCAGGCTACAAGTTATGAGGAGTTCCTGAAATCCAGTGAATCTAAGTGAAAGGGGGCTGCTTTACTGTGTCAGACATTAACCCTTTCAGCAAAAAACAGTGATGTTACATAAATATCCAGCTGAAGGAATTCCAGCTCATCCACTCTTTATTATTAAGACTAATTTATAGGAAAACTTTGCTATAGTAGGGCCTTTTCCCCCCATGTATTTTCTTATCCATGTTAATGTTGACTATTTTAAATATACAAATAGTTTGTATATACTGCACAACAGTCTTTTTTTTTTTTATCTCTTTCACTCATAAATGAATAGCCACATAAACCTAACAACAATACAGAAAATATTTAAAACATTTCCATGATGACTTGAAGCAGTGAAGAAATGAGGAAATGTCAGTGCAACCTTTGCACAACGCAAAAGTAAACAGATATTTGGATCTGTTACTTAATCAGGGAGATGCAATGAACCTTGGAGCTATTTTCAAAGTGTTAGTCTATACAATAAAAACAACATATTCTTAAGGTTGATCTCCACTCTAATAAAGATCTATTCTGAAATGCATTATCAATATGCAAAGCAAACTAAATTCCAAGTATTAAAACCTGAATGCACAAAGCAAACAATGTCGTTACATTATTAAGCGTAGCTAGATAAAAACAAAGAATGATGAAAGTCAATGAAAGCATCTTCAAATTACACATATATATATATATATATATATATATATATATATATATATATATATATATATATATATATATTTTAAATGCCAACAATACACAAGTTCAACCATCTAATAATGAAATTTTTTTCCAATACAATCCGGAAAAGCAACAAGACGGAGATAACTTCAGATTAATACAATTACAATATTCATCATGATAAAAGGTTAAAAAAAAAAAAAAAAACGTGCGCTTACCTGCTGTCAAATAATTCAATGATTATGAATCGCCGTTGACTTTTGGAGTCGTGGCACTTTCTGCGAGTAGGCGCTGCGCCCGCCTGTGTAGCTGATACGCGCCGAGACGCTGACATCTGATTGGCTAAAAGTCTGTCAATCAAAGCCCTTTAAACCAACCAGGTCATGTGTAGTATCTTCAAGCATATGGTGGGAAGCAGAGGCGGATTCTTTGAGTTGTGAGAGGGACGTCCGAAAGATAAAGAAACTTATGTGAAATATAAAACATATATGCTTTAAAATAATGTTTTAAAGGATAGAGTTTGTTTCAAAACATATGATATAAAGGTGAAAACACGTTTAGCAGCAAACACTTGCATTATAGGCATGATCATTCTTATATTTCCCTTACTATGGCGGTATCAGTAATTCGTAATACCGTGGTACTTTGATATCATGGTATTGAATTATTACCAAATTCAAGTAAGTATGGTATTACATGGTATGCCAATAAACACCATGGCACTACTATAATACATGTCCAAAAATGATAAAACTGCGTTACATGGTCGAAAAATCATGGTAGTACCATGGGACTAATTGGCACAGTTGAATGATTATCATCTCTCTTGTCATTAATTAAAAATGATTTGAAAACAGAAAATTATTTGGAATAAGAAAGTTGTCTGGAGTTTTTCTTTTTTCAGATCCCTTATGAGCAATAGTAACAGTAACGTTTGCCTTAAAAGTTTAGTTGACCCAAAAATGAAAATTCTCTCATAATTTACTCACCCTCATCCCATCCCAGATGTGTACGACTTTCTTTCTTCTGCTGAACACAAACAAAGATTTTTAGAAAAAATATCTAAGTGAATGCCGGCCAGAACTTTGAATGTCCAAAAAGCACATAAAGGCAACATAAAAGTAATCCATATGACTCCAGTGTTTAAATCCATATCTTCAGAAGTGATATGAAAGGTTTGGGTAAGAAACTTAAGAAAAGAAATTTAAGTCATTTTTCCTATAAATCTCCACTTCCACTTCCATATTCTTCTTTTGATTTGGCGATTCGCATTCTTCATGCATATTGCCACCTACTGGACAGAGAGGAGAATTTATTGACCTGTTTCAGTGACGTCACTTTTTCCCCACAGCTGCCATATTTGTGACCATCAGCGGGAGGAAACAATGGCGGTGAATGGAAAAACACCCGTAAAACGATCTCAATAAAAACATCAAAAAAATGTTTTGACCCATGCTAAGTCTCACGAAAGGTGTATACAGGTCTGAGGTCAGCACAAATATTGCCAAATTTGACTTTCGCAGACATTTAAATATATTGTATCCACGATTTATCTCCGTATACCGGCAAGTCTAATGTGTGACCGGAAAGCACACATGCCTACCGGTACATCAACATGAACATCTGTTTTCTGCTCTGATTTGGTCAAAATATTGCAAAATGTCTGTAATGATCCTGTCTGTATAAATGTAAGAGCTGCTTTTACCTCATGAAGAATACACAGAAAGCAACCGATGCATAAAGTCTGTGCTTCATGATCTTATGATGTGTTGTTTATTGACTGACATATACACATTAAATATGCACTATATATATTAACAGTATAGTGCTTTTTATTTATTACAATGTGTTACAATTATGACATACCTTTTATGCATTTTCAGTTTAATTGTATCCGATTCGATTATGTTATGAATAGAGTAGACATGTTTATAGATAACTGACATGTCTGAATAAATGAGCAAAGACCCACAAGTGTTTTATCTGTGTTCTCCCCTTCATCGCTGCTTGACTTTGGCGAAATGAAGCCGTCACTTAAAATATTAAACTTTATTTATATTTATCAAATTACACTTTGGCTCTTGTCATTTAGCAGAACCTTTTCAAGATAGATGTAAATGGAAACAACATTTTGCCGCATCCCACAGCGCAGCACAATGAAGAAATATGGAATCATGTCATACAGTGGTCATATAGTAACGTCACATGAAACAGTTCAATAGTAAAAAGGACTTAAATATTGATCTGTTTCTCACCCACACCTATCATATCACTTTTGAAGACATGGATTAAACCACTGGAGTCATATGGGTTACTTTTATGCTGCCTTTATGTGCTTTTTGGGGCTTCAAATTTCTGGCCTCCATTCACTTGCATTGTATGGATCTACAGAGCTGAGATATTCTTCTAAAAATCTTCGTTTGTTTTCAGAGGAAGAAAGAAAGTCAAACACATCTGCAATGACATAAGTTTGAGTAAACAAGGAGAGAATTTTCA
The DNA here is from genome assembly GCF_019703515.2 of Myxocyprinus asiaticus. Lineage (NCBI taxonomy): Eukaryota > Metazoa > Chordata > Actinopteri > Cypriniformes > Catostomidae > Myxocyprinus > Myxocyprinus asiaticus. Next base: position 16,033,742 of record NC_059392.1, on the reverse strand, counting down.
TTTTTGGGTGAACTATCCCTTTAACAAGCACTACTAATTAGAGAGTTTTGATGCAAAAAAAAAAAAAATGGCACGTAATGTCAGCTTTTACTGAAAAAGAGGAAAAGTGGGAAAAGAGCTTGCATTTGCAGAACCCATTATCTTCCTCCTGTCAACGTCAATAATTATTGATGACAATATGTTCCTCTCAAACATGTGTTGGTGATGTAATTATTAGCCCTGAATTCCAGTAATCTTACTGGACTACAGGCAGATTCGATTTTCCCTGAGGGCAGAGAAATGTTATAGAGTATAGATTTGTCATTTGTGTTATGTACAAATCAGTCAAACCAATAGTACACATACATAGAGAGATTATGTTGCAGGGCGAATCTAGGGGGGTGCTGGGGTGGGCTCTGTCCCCCCAAATTATCCCCATTGCCCCCTTTATCTAACCGTTCTAGATCCAGGCCTGCTATGTTGTGTTATTATCAGTAAAGATGTAGGTTGTGCTTTGGTATATCCTGTGTTTATGTGTGTTGAAAGGGCTTGATGTGAAAATTGGAAATAATTGACTGAAACTCCTCCCAAAAAGTATATCCTTTGGTTTCACCCCAGTTGCTGAATAATCCTTCACCACAGTCTTTATGGGATCTCATGCCAGTGTTGTTTGTTCGCTAATGATTATAGCTTCTGGTAACAAACATACAGTTCATTTACCTTAGGGTTAATAATTTGAACAAACCCCTTACCCTGCAGTAAGTATTACACTTTTCAATACTGTTTGTTTTATGGACATGAATGATACCTCAAATCACTTGGCTTAGTGTGTAATTACTTTTCTAAGCAATCAGATTTTTGCCTGGCAGACGATAAAACAGATGAAAAATCCCATAGATTTACATTGGAGGGACCTGAGTTGAGCATGCTTGACTGAATTAGTGTAATCCCACATTCTCCTCGGGTTAAATCCAATCAACTGCTGTTTTCACCCGAATGATTGATGTGCTCAGAAAGTCTTTGAACTTTTAAAGATATCTAAAACACAGTACACATCCACCCACCCACACATACTAACACAGACTGTTTCTTTTTCTCTGAAACAGTTTAGAACAAAGCAAGGTAAAACATTGGAGCTCATCTGGAGGGGGACAGTTCTCACATCATTTCCAGACATGATGAAGGAAAAGATAGTCTGCAGATCAACAAACCAGGGAATCTGTTAACTTAGTACAGAGAGATCTTTTTCCATGCTACACAACATGCTGCTGAGAGTAGCACCCAGCTGTTAACTCTTCTTCTCTTTCTAGGTGTGTTGTTGGGACGGCACATAATGGACATTAAGAACGATAGAAACAGAAATAAAATATTAGAAATCTAAATTAAAAATTTAAACGTAGATGGAAAATGCTTTAAAGTAATGTTATAATTTTGTTGTTCTTTTCTTTCATATATAGTGTGATAAAATAGCTTACTTACCTTATCAATGTAAAGTTATATCCAGTATAAGGCTAGAACTTTATTGTAACGACGACGCAATGCCGATAAACCCTGTAAGTGATTTTATCAAACTAAAATCATGTTAACAAGTATTATGTTTACATTTTATGGCTATACTTTTGAAACTGTGTATTTGAATGTTTTTGGACTGGCCCCATTCACTTACAACTTACATCCTTTTAGTCTTTTACCATATGGGAATCTTTCTACAATTTCTTTTTTTTTTTTTTTTTTTTTTTTTCTTGTCGAGATTAAGGGACAGCATTTTGAATGATCTATCAATGTTCTTAAAATTTGGAAAATGAAAATCAATCAAACTGATTTTGGATGTTTCTTGAAATTCTGTGTAAATTTATAGGAATTGTAAAGACATACAGTACATGTAAAGAAGATTCATTTATAGATAGGTAGACAGACAGACAGACAGATAGACAGATGGATGGATGGATGGATGTATTATATTTAATTATAGATAGACCAATAAAATGGATGGATGGATGGATGGATGTCTTATGTTTAATTATAGATAGACAGATTGGTAAAATGGATGGATGGATGGCTGGATGGATGGATGGATTTCTTATGTTTAATTATAGATAGACAGACTGATAAAATGGATGGTTGGATGGATGGATGTCTTATGTTTAATTATAGATAGACAGATAGACAGTAATTTTTTCCTTATGAAATTTTTTTTACTACTAAATACATGAATTGTAATTTAAAAAAACATGTATAAAATCATGACCACTCACAAAGACTTCAGTCATATAAAACCTTATAAAAAAGCTGTTTTATTCTACATGAGGATCCTCATGGGGGCGGCCATGTTAGGATCACATGACCAGCTGAATACTACTCGCTTTTTCTTAGTTACCACCCTGTTATTAGTCATTTTTACTCAGGAAATAAATAAATCCTGACTGACCGTGAATACTGAATTTCTACAATTGCATCGGTAACTAAAAACTATTGCAGTTGAATGATGCTGCATCCATGCCCCTAGGTGTCAGTGTAAATCCAAGATGAAATATTCAAAAAATTACTGAATGCTTGAAATGGTTTTAAAAAATATATATGAAACCAACATGCATACAAATATTGCATTTCTAAGAACTTGGCACATGTGTTTTAAACAAGATTTTTTTAAAGATTTCTCCTTTTATCATCTCAGACGTACTTATTTGTCATTGGTCCACTGACAGAAATAATCAAATGCAAGTGACCTGCATTTAACAGTGGCATTATGGGTGTTTTTCTTTTTCTTTGTGTGTTTTTTTATTTTATTTTATTTTTTATACAAATTAGCAGTGCTGTTTGTGACCAGCCTATGAAGTCAGACAAAATCAATTAATCCATCCATCCATCTTCAACCGCTTATCCGGGACCAGGTCGCGGTAGCAGCAGACTAAGCAAAGTACCCATACATCCTTTTCCCCAGCCACATCCTCCAGCTCATCCTGGGGGTTCCGAGGTGTTCCAAGGCCAGCCAAGAGATATAATCCCTTCAGCATGTTCTGGGTCTTCCCTTAGGCCTCCTCCCAGTTGGACATGCCTGAAACACCTCCGCAGGAAGGCGTCTAGGAGGCATTCTAATCAGATGCCTGAACCAACTCAACTGGCTCCTTTCAACGCGGAGTAGCAGCAGTTCTACTCCGAGCCCCTCTCAGATGTCAGAGCTTCACACCCTATCCCTTAGGGTGAGCCCTAACACCCTACAGAGAAAGCTCATTTTGGCCGCTTGTATTCAAAATCTTATTCTTTCAGTCACTACCCAAAGCTTATGACCATAGGTGAGGGTTGAAAAGCACACCGACTGGTAAATTGAGAGCTTTGCCTTTAGGCTCAGCTCCCTCTTCACCACCACGGTCTGGTACAGCAACTGCATTACTGCAGATGCTGCACCGATTCACCTGTCGATCTCAAGCTCCAACTTTCCCTCACAAGATCCTGAGATACTTGAACTTCTCCACTTGGGGCAGCTGCTCACTCCCTACCTAAACAGCGAAACCGGGGACCTCTCCTGGAGCCAGGCCCGGGGGAGGAGCTTGCAGGTGAGCGCCTGGTGGCTGGGCTTTGACCTATGGTGCCCTACTGGGCTTAGCCCAAAAAAACTATGTGGGGCCACCTCCTTAAGGGCACACCACCTGCAAGGAGAGAAATAGGGGACCTGTGCGATGCCCAACAGGTAGCAGGCAAAGGCGGGGGCCTGTGCGGACTGGACCTTGGTCAGACAAAATCCCGTATTCATAACTTTAAACTTAGTAGTTGCCTAGTGAGACGTGCATACACACTGGAGGCTGGAGTCCAGTTCAGAACATCGTGTACTGTATTAAGGAGTCCACCACGCTTCTACAGGAGAGAGTGGAGGAGATGAGGCTAGAGAACAGAGAGGGACAGGATGAGGTATATAATACATAATGGCTCTGAATGCAAAACAGACAGAAAGAGATAAGGCAGAACGAAAGGGAGAGAAAGAGAATCAAAGATAAAAAGAATTAGCAAAGAAATATACTGTACATAAAATATTTATTTTAAAGTATCATCTTATTCCCTATTTGAATTCCTACATTAATGAAAGACCCACCATGTAGAGGGAACCCACTGTGACAGATCAATACATAATAGGTTAGTCTCAAAACGCTCACTTCTGCACTATTTTACGCCATTTTGTAGTGTAAGTACTGCAAATGGTATGTTAACACTGAAAATGCAACAAAAAGAAGTGTACTATGTGTACCCGGATAATGCACTTCTTACACCATCAAAACTAAGTGTGGAATGTTAGACACTTCATGCACTCAGCACTAGCAGCTTGCCATATGTAGCGATAGGGGTGGAGTTACCTGGCTGCATTGCTGGCCTGACAAAACAATTGTAAACAATGGAGAATGTCGCAACTAGCGAAACTTCAGTGAAGACAACACCTTACAACTGTAAGAGGAATGTTTTATCATCACCCCACACTCTGTGAATATGCTAATTATTTTAGATATAAGTGTTGGAACTTAGTTTGGCTAAACGCGCTAAAGCTAGCGGCAACGCATCACGTGCATTTGAAACGTCACTTCCATTAGCTGTTAAATGGCTAATGCTTCTGTGTAGTATAAAAACTTTAAGTGTTACATTTGGGACAGTACTACACTTTGAAAACCCTTACAAAAATTGAGTGTTCGTGGCAAATTTGCCGCAAACTCGCTGCAAATTAGCCACTGATCATTTTCACATGCAAATGAGCATTGCGCCAAATTGCCCATTGTTCCCAAAGGTTTGCTGCAGTTTCACCACTACCAGTGAAGAGCTGCAAACTTCTGGACATTTGCATTGAATCACAAGCTCATTTGCATGTGCATATAATGAGCTGCAAATTTGCTGCTAGTTTGCCAGAACTCTAGTTTTTTTTTTTGTTTGTTTGTTTTTTTTTGTAAGGGAATTAATACACTACATGGCTGAGTGCATAGTGTATAGTGCATAATTTGGGACACTCCTAATCAGTCTTTAAACTAGATGTGGTACTTTTGTGTTGATAAACTTGTAACTTGTTGGACTATAGATTTCAAGCAGCGTTGAAGGTAAACAGTAAAATGCTGTAAAGTAATTAAGTCATGTGTCAACAATGAATGTAGCAAACTGTTTGAAATGTTTACCCATGCATAATGTGTACTCTTTCACATGCTGTTTTTGAATCATAGTGGCGCACCCAGCCAACATCTGTCCCATTCACTACACCGCCGCTCCTGTCCGGTAGGTGGCAGTAAAGCGCTTGGCATCCTATCGTAAACCCTACAGAACAAAAGTCTACTTCGTGCTGTTATCAAAGTGCCCTAGCCATCCTGCTGTTGTTTAATTTATAGTAATGCTCCATAACTATGTCTACGGCCTCTAAGGTTGTTCTGGGGTTATCGATAGTACTCACTATCAGCACTGTTGCGGGCGTTCATATCAAGCAGAGCTGGGACAGACAGGTAAAACACACTTGCCCTATTAGCACCATGCCTTTATAATGGATCATGCGGTCTTAGAGGTCTCATAACGTTAGAAATAACTCCAATCAGTACATGAGGCTAAATACTGAAGTGGTATTATAAATAATAAATGGGAGCAGTTGTTAATAAAGCCAACACGTATGTTTACATTACATGCATACACGCTATCAAAATAAAGATAAAAGAGAAATGTACTGCTTTTTGTAATGCCTGAAGCAAATTAAAATTAATTTTACTATTGTAAACTCAAACAATTTTACTTCTAGTAACTACATTTTACCGTAATTACTATTTAATTTAGGCTAAAATGTATATTCATAGTAAATAATTTATTAATTGGATTATTGAATTTACTTACATTGTATTACAACTATTGAAGTTGTAGTTATTGTTTCAAAGTATGTTTAGTATAAAACTGCTACCTTTCGTATCAAATACATTAAAGGGACAGTTCACCCAAAAAATGAAAATTCCCTCATTTATTCACCCTCATGCCATCCCAGATGTGTAGGACTTTCGTTCTTCTGCAGAACACAAACTAAGATTTTTAGAAGAATATTTCAGCTCTGTAGGTCCATAAAATGCAAGTGAATTGTGACCAGAACTTTGAAGTTCCAAAAACCACAAAACCGCAGCATAAAAGTAATCCATACGACTCCAGTGGTTTAATCCATGTCTTCAGAAGTGATATGATAGGTTTGAGTGAGAAACAGATCAATATTTAAGTCCTTTTTTACTATAAATCTCCAATCGGTAAGTGAAAGCACTTTCACTTTCTTCTTTTGTTTTAATTGATTCGCATCCTTCGTGCATATCGCCACCTACTAGGCAGGAAGGATCATTTATAGTAAAATGGGACCTAAAAATGTATCTGTTTCTCACCCACATCTATCATATCGCTTCTGAAGATATAGATTTAACAACTTAGGGATTACTTTTAAGCAGCCTTTTTGTACTTTTTGGAGCTTCAAAGTTTTGGACCCTGTTCACTTGCATTGTATGTACAGAGCTGAGATATTCTTCTAGAAATCTTTGTTTGTGTTCAGCAGAAGAAAGTCGTACACATCTGGGATGGTAAGAAGGTGAGTGAATGATGAGAAAATTTTTATTTTTGGGTGAACTATCCCTTTAATTAGTTTTATACTTAATTTGTTTTAAACTTAAATCCTGCCATGATAATGAGGAGCTATCCATGGTTTTACCTGTTGTTGCTGTGGTGTTACTACAAAAAAAAAAAAAAAAAATGCTATTTTGAATGGTTAAACTATGGTTTCGATGCAGGAAATATGATAATTTATATAAGAGTTGCATTATAATAACAGGTCTGTCACATTCACAGAGGCTGCACGAGGGCGTGTTGCGGGATCTGGAGCGCGTGGAGCGCAAGCGTGAGAACCTGCGCATGCTCGAGGAGCAGATCCAGCTGACCAGAGAGCTTGTGACCGAACGAGACCGACGAGAGGCTGAAGCGGCGAGAACACCCAATTCATAAACCAAAAGTTTACAGAGGTACAAGTAATTTACACGTTGAAGAACTGTTACTTTGGTTGCTCTTTTGACTTTCTCAACCTTTTGGCACAGGTTGGACCCTCACAAAAATGGCCATGATAAAATATTAGGGATGCACCGAAATGAAAGATTTTGGCAGATACAGATTTTAACAAAAACCATAGATCGCCACTTAGCCTACCATATTTTGTCATTAGATCACTATTTTACTTTGGAATTTTGCTTTAAAAATGTACAAAGAGATACAAAAGCTTTTTTTTACTGTTTTAACAATAAATAATTTCCATTGAACATGGATTTGATCTGTTGAACTCTGACAGGCCAACATTTTAAAGAGAATCCACAATAAAAGATGAATAGAAGGTAAAAAGATACAAATAAAAAATAACTAAATATAATAACATGGATAAAAAAAAGGTTATTTTGTACTTCTAAAACATTTATGCACTTCTGTTTTTGTAGTTCGAAACAACAGAACTCTGTATATGATAGAACATTACAAATTCATTCTATGCATATGTTGGGCAATTCCATGGAAATGTCAACCACATCATAGAAAAATAAAAAGTTTAAACCAAAGGAACAAAACACCCTTTAAAGTTCTGTATTATAGTGGTATAATGGACAACGTATAATGCCATCCAGACCCCTAGAGGGCGCTGCTTACTCACACAGCGATGACTGAAGCGCTAAATGCAGAAACGCAGGCAATATTGCGTTTCAATCTTAATTCAATCAGTCATGCAGCATGAATAGATATTAATTGGATATCTCAGAAGTCAAAGTCTGCTGGTTTCAAAGTGTTTTGGATGTTTTCCTCATCATGTAGCCTAGGGGTTCCCAAAATTTTTTGTCAGCTGAACCCTTTTGACCTAAATGATGACGTACCCCCTGATATTTTGAGTAATGTTAACCTTTCTAAATATAATTGTTACATCATTGCACTTTATTTTTCATATTTTTCATATTATTGTTATATTTGAATGAACCTATATTACATCTATTGTTCTTTTCTTATAATATTTATATATTTCATTTAATTCACCATTGCCGTTTCTATCCCAATCAGAGATTGCACTACATTCCCAGTAGTAGGCTAAAATTTACACACACACACACACACACATCATTTTATCTGTCTTTGTATAATGTTCTATTTTATTTCTTTATTTGTTTTATTTTCCCCGAAAATTTTATAAATACAGGTGCTGGTCATATAATTAGAATATCATCAAAAAGTTGATTTATTTAGCTAATTCCATTCAAAAAGTGAAACTTGTATATTATATTCATTCATTACACACAGACTGATATTTCAAATGTTTATTTCTTTTAATTTTGATGATTATAACTGACAACTAAGGAAAATCCCAAATTCAGTATCTCAGAAAATTAGAATATTACTTAAGACCAATACAAAGAAAGGATTTTTAGAAATCTTGGCCAACTGAAAAGAATGAACATGAAAAGTATGAGCATGTACAGCACTCAATACTTAGTTGGGGCTCCTTTTGCCTGAATTACTGCAGCAATGCGGCATGGCATGGAGTCGATCAGTCTGTGGCACTGCTCAGGTGTTATGAGAGCCCAGGTTGCTCTGATAGTGGCCTTCAGCTCTTCTGCATTGTTGGGTCTGGCATATCGCATCTTCCTCTTCACAAGTTAAGGTCAGGCAAGTTTGCTGGCCAATTAAGAACAGGGATACCATGGTCCTTAAACCAGATACTGGTTGCTTTGGCACTGTGTGCAGGTGCCAAGTCCTGTTGGAAAATGAAATCTGCATCTCCATAAAGTTGGTCAGCAGCAGGAAGCATGAAGTGCTCTAAAACTTCCTGGTATACGGCTGCGTTGACCTTGGACCTCAGAAAACACAGTGGACCAACACCAGCAGATGACATGGCACCCCAAACCATCACTGACTGTGGAAACTTTACACTGGACCTCAAGCAACGTGGATTGTGTGCCTCTCCTCTCTTCCTCCAGACTCTGGGACCCTGATTTCCAAAGGAAATGCAAAATTTACTTTCATTAGAGAACATAACTTTGGACCACTCAGCAGCAGTCCAGTCCTTTTTGTCTTTAGCCCAGGCGAGACGCTTCTGACGCTGTTCAAGAGTGGCTTGACACAAGGAATGCGACAGCTGAAACCCATGTCTTGCATACGTCTGTGCGTAGTGGTTCTCCCCCACATTTTTTAATGGGTTTTGTTTCACAATCCTCTCCAGGGTGCGGTTATCCCTATTGCTTGTACACTTTTTTCTACCACATCTTTTCCTTCCCTTCGCCTCTCTATTAATGTGCTTGGACACAGAGCTCTGTGAACAGCCAGCCTCTTTTGCAATGACCTTTTGTGTCTTGCCCTCCTTGTGCAACGTGTCAATGGTCGTCTTTTGGACAACTGTCAAGTCAGCAGTCTTCCCCATGATTGTGTAGCGTACAGAACTAGACTGAGAGACCATTTAAAGGCCTTTGCAGGTGTTTTGAGTTAATTAGCTGATTAGAGTGTGGCACCAGGTGTCTTCAATATTGAACCTTTTCACAATATTCTAATTTTCTGAGATACTGAATTTGGGATTTTCCTTAGTTGTCAGTTATAATCATCAAAATTAAAAGAAATAAACATTTGAAATATATCAGTCTGTGTGTAATGAATGAATATAATATACAAGTTTCACTTTTTGAATGGAATTAGTGAAATAAATCAACTTTTTGATGATATTCTAATTATATGACCAGCACCTATATATTCCATTCCATTTGTGTATGTAACCTACATTTGATATCTTGATATGATATAGACATTTTTTACATGTTCAATAATTAAAAATATATTTACATTGAAGTAACAAGCCAGGGCTGTAACAACCATTATAACCTGGGGTGGGGGAACATGTCCCCCTTACTTCTAGAAATATTTTTGCATGGAAATAGTAGGCAGCCACCTAACTGACACCTTTAAGACCCATCAGAAGCCTCCTTCAACCGTTCGGTTTGGCTGTGAACAGAACCAGCGCACAAGAGGTTAACAGTACAGGCTAGGAGGTACAGCCATTGCCTATTGCTTTTCAGGACTACAGGGCAAACAATGTCAGGTTAATGAAGGTTTTTTACTCTTAAAACAAGATTATGCTACATCATAACTTTGTATAGAGAGTAGCATGTAATTTAATTTGCATTAAAAATGTCAATTTCTCACCGTCAATCTGTTGCATGGAAGCACTCATTCACTTTCGCTCTCTCTCTCACACACACACACACACACACACACACACACACACACACACACACACACACACACACACACACACATATGCAGCACGCACAGAGAGAGAGAGAGAGAGAGAGAGTGTGCGTGCGTTTTTAAAAATCAGTCAGACGGACATATTTTTGTACGCAATCTCTAGACACTCTCATGAACCCCCTGGAGTTCCCTCACGAACCCCTAGGGGTTCACAAACCCGTTTGGGAAACCCTGATGTTGCTTGTAAGTAAACGCCGTTTTCACAACTGTCACACCCATTTATGGTGGTTTTCCCGCATTAACATAATAACAAGAAAGAATAAAAATTAAATATGACGTTCTTAAGAGTGCCAACTTTTTCTACATATTGTGGCTATTATTATTTCTGGATTGTGCATTTAAATTCAGAGTTTTTACTAAGTGTGTTACTAATTATTTATAAATCAACCGGTGTTTTCATGCTAATAACTGATTTGCCGAAGTTTTTAATTTGGTCAGTAATTGGCTGATAAATTTCGGCAGCCGATACATCGGTACATCCCTATAAAATGCTATGCCAAAATACCATAGTTACTTTAGTACACTATGGTACTATGGTACAGTTTTATTCTACAATGAAACTGTGGTAACTAGGCATAAGCCAAAACTGTCACCATAATATCCTTACAAAAAATACTGTCCCATTGTACCTTGATATTATTGGATGGTAATACCATGTCCATGGTATATGCATAGTACTCAAAGGTACTTGAAAGAATACCATGGTAAAGCATGGTGTGTGTCTGAAAACATGTAAGTACGAATGTTATGTTTGTTAGTAAAAAAATAAATTAAAAAAAATGTTAATTTCAGAAAGATTTTAAAAGATTGAACATGGATTTTAGTAACAATATCTATGGTAATTACTGTGGTTACCATGGTATTTTTTGTAGAGCGAGTCCAGTCCTCACCTTAAGGGGTGTTCACTTCACATTTACAGCTATTTCTAGCATCAAAGCAAACAGAAGACGTTAATTTTCATTCAGTTTCATTGGAATTTGACATGCCATGAGCGAAAAATCTCGCAATTTAATCACTGTCAGTTGAAATGGACCTTTCTTCTTTTTCTTTTTTTTAAGATTGAGACATGGACAGTGGGGACCAAAGGAGTCTTGCAGGACAGGATGAGGAGACCATGTGCACGTCAACTTCAGAGGGTCTGGAGGAGGGCGAGGTGGAGGGAGAAACTCTCCTCATTGTGGAGTCTGAGGACCAGGCATCCGTGGATCTGTCTCACGACCAGAGCGGAGACTCGCTGAACAGTGATGTCGGGGATGATGGGGAGGGAAGCTGGAATGAGGACATGTCCTTCTACTGTGACAAGTGCCACAAGTGGATCCCGTCTGGTGAGAAGACCAATCAGCTCCAAGTCAATGGGACATGTCAATGGCTGATAAAATGCCATTATACAACCGAAATTCCTTGAAAAATTTCTGATTTTGACACGTTCTGTCTATGTGTTAGTTTGGAGACACAATGTTGTGTCATGTTTTTGGTGCCTCAATAAAGACTGACCCTGAAAAGAAAAAGAGTGCCTGGTCTCAGAGCTGTCTTTCTTGTTCTTCCTTTATTTTCCCTTGTATGATTCAGCCCAGCTTCGTGGAGAGCAGCCCAGCTACCTGAAAGGAGACAACTTCTTCAAGTTCATCTGCGTGGATTGCACGGAAGACGGGAAGGAGAGTTTTGAGAGGATGAGGCTCACTTGGCAGCAGGTACATGCTTTTGAGAGAGCTTGAGAGTACTTGATAAAACTGCATCTAAAATAAACATTTCAGTGCTTTTCAAAATCCATCTGAATGCCTGAACACCAGTATAAAAAGATATACAACACTATCACAAATTACTATTGTATGTTATAGAGAGCAGATTTATGTAGTAAATGTGTTTTCTCAGTGGTGGTGTTTTGTAATGCATTGACATGAAGTTTGATGACTGGACTGTATTAATAGGTGGTAATGTTGGCCATGTACAACCTGTCTCTAGAGGGCACAGGACGACAAGGCTACTTCAGATGGAAGGAAGATATTTGTGCATTTATCAGTCGGCATTGGACTTTTCTACTTGGCTCCAGGTGAGGGACTGAGAGGAGCTGGTCTTTTCCCTTTACATACTTACCTACATGTGTTTTATATACTAGATATTGGTATTATGTTGATAATAGGTATTAGACAAATTTCGGTCTCTTTTATATCTTGAGGTTCAGGGTTAACATTTTTATACTGTATTTAATCATATTCAGAAAGAAGACTTCCACATGGTGGAGCACTGTGGCTGGGTGTTTGTCTGTCGGCAGCCCAACGTTCTTCCGTTCAGGGGCGCAGGAGTTTGGAGAGCCTGGCTGGTGGAAGCTAGTGCAGAACCGCCCGCCTACTCTGCGGCCCGAGGGGGAGAAAAGCTCTGCTTCTCTGAAGGCCAAAGGTAGTAATAGTCCAGACTACATCAGATTAACCGCCCCCTTGGTTTACGATGTTTTGAATTGTAGTTTGCACCCCTTTAGGTTTATTCGAGTAGACTTGATTGCTGTTTGGGCTGTGAAATGCCCCAAGCTAATACCAATATGTTGAGAGCGGGGTGGCCGATGGCTTATATATATATATATATATATAAATAACATAGTACTGAAATACTCAAAATTCACAAAAAAGTTTAAAACAGTAGGTACCTCTTTTGTTAATCAACCAAGTAGATATGCTTATTGGCCCATAATCACATAATGTCTACCTTCTTTTTCCCCTAGCGGTGTCAAAGCCATCCCTGGATCCCATCATCACGGTTGAGGGTTTGAGGAAGCGTGGAGGTCGAAACCCAGTGGAGAGCGCTATGCAGCTGAAAGAAAAGCGTTCCCGCACACAAGAGGCAAAAGAGATCCGTCGTGCACAGAAGGAAGCAGCTGGCTTTCTTGACCGCAGTGCCTCATCCACACCTGTCAAACTGTGCAGTCGTGTGCGACGGTCTGAGCCGTATCTGGAGAAGGGCGAGGTTATTGACTTCTCCTCCCTCAGCTCATCAGACAGAACCCCGCTCACCTCTCCCTCACCCTCTCCTTCACCAGACTTCTCAGCTCCAGGAACGCCCGCCTCGCACTCTGCTACGCCCAGTCTGCTGTCAGAGGCCGATCTGATCCCAGATGTCATGCCCCCTCAGGCACTCTTCCATGGTATGATGCTGCATTTGCTAACCGACCAAATACTAGTTAATATTACAGTAAATTTTACTTATGTAAATTTCCTTCCGACTTCCGATTTTCACCTGGCAGACAATAAAACAGGTGAAGAAATCCCATAGACTTACATTGAAGGAGGAACCCCAGCCATATCTAGAGCTTAGAAAATCATCCCTGCATCTGAAATCTTGTACTGTCAAAGAATGTACTGTATTTGTTAAAGGATGCACTTCTTGGCTGGTAAAACAGTACGTTCTTTAGGTATGCATGCAAGTAGTATGAATAGATTCCGGACATACTTCTTCCGGGGAAGTGGGTATTTTTAAAAAAATTTTTTTTAAAGATTTTCCCCTTTTTCTCCCAATTTGGAATGCTCAATTCCCAGTGTGCTTTTAAGTCCTCGTGGTTGTGTAGTGATTCGCCTCAGTCTGGGTGGTGGAGGATGAATCCCAGTTGCCTCCGCGTCTGAGACCATCAATCCGCACATCTTATTGCGTGGCTTGTTGACCGCGTTGCCACGGAGACATAGCGCGTGTGGAGGCAACCACGCTCAACTCATCACGTGCCCCACCAAGAACGAACCACATTATAGCGACCACGAGGAGTTTACCCCATGTGACTCTACCCTCCCTAGCAACTGGGCCAATTTGGTTGCTTAGGAGACCTGGCTGGAGTCACTCAGCACACCCTGGGATTCGAACTAGCGAGCTAGCGAACTCCAGGGGTGGTAGCCAGCATCTTTTACCACTGAGCTACCCAGGCCCCCCCGGGGAAGTGGGTATTGACCTGTGACCTTTATATAATAACAACAACTACAAAAATAATCTGCTCTGGTTTTGTTAAACAAGCACCATTTAAGCAGAAGAAACAACTTTCTTGGTATATTTAGCACTTACAAGTTGAAAAGAGCAATCTGACTAGAGGTTCACCGCCGTTCTTTTAAATCCAGCATTTTGATCGTGACTTCTCCTCACCTCCCGAACGATAATGGGATCATAAAGTGTCCAGTTGATCTGCAATTCAAAATATTGCCGTAAATAGTAGGTCATCCGAGTATTTCTCGCTTACTGCCTTATGAATACTGAGGAATCGGACATACTACTCCATTGGCATTACTGTTTGTGGCACACTATATAGTAGGGAAGTATGGATATTAGGGTGCGTCGATAGACTCGGAGGTGGGCTTTTTTGACTTGGGCCAGTAAGCAACTGCCTAGCAATATCCTAACAAACACCCACACCAAAGCAATTGCCTAGGACAGTATTTCTCAATACATTCATGGTGGACCACTAACACAGCACATATTAGATGAATGAATGAATGAATAAACATGTTACATTTATATAGCGCTTTTCTGACTATACACTCAAAGCGCTTTACATTGTAAACTAGGTATTGTCCTCAACCACCATCATTTTGCAGAATCCACATGGATCATGTGACAGCAGCCATAGTGCGCCAGTACGCAAGGGATGTCTTCTGTATCTAACACACCTGATTAGCTAATTAGTAGAGTGCTCTGTGATCTGAACTGGGTGTGTCAAATAAGGGAGATGTCCAAAAAGTGTAGTGTTAGTGGTCTTCCAGGAAATGATTGAGAAACCCTGGCCTAGGAATACCATACTCAAGCAACTGTCTAGCAGTGCCCTAGCAACCAGTCAGAACACCCTAGCAATGCTCTAGCTACCACTAGAATACCCTAGCAATGTCTTGCAGTGTCCTAGCAACTCCTCAGAACACCCTAGCAATGCCCTAGCTATCACTAGAATACTCTTGCGACCTTAAGCAATGCTTTAGCATCCACTCAGAACACCCTAGCTACTGTGTAGCATTGCCCTAGTACCACCCAGAACACCCTTGCAACCCCCTTGAGACCACTCCGATCATCATAACTCATAGCCATACCAACAACCCCGAAAACCCTAGCAATTCTCCAGCAACTGACTAGCATTGTCTTTAGCCACCATAGCAACTGCATAGTAACCACTCATAACCACTCAGTAACCACTCAGAACATCAGGCAACCACAAAGAAAATACTGGGAATGTTGGCAACATGTGGCAGCAAGTTTTGGGCAGGCAAGCACCACTCACAAATTCTGAAGAAAATTATTCTACTGATATTGTATACATAGTAAAAAACATAAAAACTAATAGACATTATTACAGTATCTTGTTTATTGATACTTATTTTATTGCTTTCGATCAGACGATGAGGAATTGGACGCAGAGGGTGTTATTGACCCCGGGATGGAGTACATTCCTCCACCCAGCATGCCTCTGGCCACTGGCACCATCATGGTCAGGAAGAAGCTGCGTACAGCCGAGCTCATCAAACAGGAAATGGAGAGTGAAGATGACGAGCGGGCCAGAGACGGAGAGGAAGATGAGGGCCAGGAAGAAGGCTTGTTGCCCGCAGGACGGGGGCGTACTGTAGAGCGGAGGAAGATTCTCCAGGATAAGGGCGAGGGCTGCGTATCTTTGTCGAACCCTTGCTACACATTCATCAGCCTCTACGAAGAACGCATACTGCTCCACAAGCTGGAGACGTGTCCGCAAGCGCTGGCGGTCACACCACAGGCCAAACGACTGCATCGCAAGTTGCTCGTGCGGCAGGCGAAAAGGGAGCGAGGTCTTCCTCTGCTGGATGTGGATCAGGCTGTTACTGCTACGCTTAGCTTAGTTGGGGGTGTGTACGGGGCACAGGAGGGATTGGCCAGCCACAGGACATGTGGAGAAGAGAAATACAGAACCACCAGTCAGGACCTGCGTATACTTGATCGTTTTCAGGTAACATATTGTCTCAACATTAACTCGCGGTAACCTCAGAGCACAACAAAATATAGAGGCTATGTTATTATGTTGACCTTTTCTGAGTAATGTGTTGCAAAGTTATGTATTTGGTGTTGTTGTTCAGTCAACAGTGTCTGTACGGAAAGGGTTCTATCAACCCACAGTGTCATTCTCGCACAGACTAATGGGATCTGATGTCTGCATGGATCAAAGTATCAAGAGTCCCTACACATCCAGAGTGCTCAAGCCATATATCAGGTATGTCCACACACTACACAATTTAAAGGGAACACCTCTAAATTTGCTCCTCTGACATAAGAGTTTGCACTGTAGAAACCTCGACTAACTTTATAAACAAGAAGACAGGTTTTATGGAAAGCTTTTGAATGTGTATAATAATGGAACTTTCTTTAGAAGAGACTATGAGAGCCGGCCACTGAAGCTATGTTTGCTCTCGGAGATCCGAGCGTATCATCACAGGAAGGACCCTTCCTGGGTGCCTGAACCTGATGCACCTATAGACTACTGCTATGTACAGCCCAATCACATCCCCTCCGTCAACTCCATGTGCCAGGACATCTTCTGGCCTGGTAACCATCGTTTATTCTTGACCTTAAACTGCTTCGCCAGTGCACCAATCAGTACCATCAGATTTGTTCAGTTCCCAGAGGGAACTGCATAATACTAGTTCCTGATGGTTTAGATTCATATCAAGCTGTTCTATCCAACAGGTATTGACCTGTCAGAGTGCCTGCAGTACCCAGACTTCAGCGTGGTTGTGCTTTATAAGAAGGTTGTGATTGGTTTTGGCTTTATGGTGCCAGATGTCAAGTACAACGAGGCCTACATCTCCTTCTTGCTGGTACATCCGGAGTGGAGGCGAGCTGGTATCGCCACATTCATGATATACCATCTCATTCAGGTAAGACATACCCACTAAGATTAATATAAGGCTGAGTTTCATAGCCTCTGATATGTGAAGTAGTTGTGGAATCTTTGTTCTCCGTTTTGTTTCTTTTCTTTGTAGACGTGTATGGGAAAGGACGTGACTCTACATGTGTCAGCTAGCAACCCTGCCATGCTGCTCTACCAGAAGTTTGGCTTTAAGACAGAGGAGTACATCTTGGACTTCTATGATAAATACTACCCAGTGGACAGCAAAGAGTGCAGACACGCCTTCTTCCTGCGCTTACGACGCTGAGGATTCTTGAGATCTGATGTGCACCTTTTTTGTTCTTTAAAACCCTCAGTAAAGGCTAAGGTATATTTAGGCTAAGGTATACCATTATTTCATGTTTATTGAGGTTTAGTCAGACTGTTATTTTTTATTTGGTTTGATGGTTAAACTATAGGGAAGGATGTTGTGTTTCAGTTTATATACCAGCAGTGGAGATTCTGACCTCCACGTCATAAGTAAAGTAAAAGTTGTTTTCCTATTTCAAGAGAGTAATATGTTTTTGTATGTGTTCACAATTGTGCAGATGAAAATCTTGGCACCTAACTGTTCAATAAATATGTAAATGATTTATATTGTCAGTTTTGCTTCCTAATTAATTTTTCTTATTAACTTCTTTAATAAAGTTTACACAAATCACAATTTCTCATTAAAGAAATAGAACAGACCAAAATGTGCCGTGTGTGTATATGGCACTCTAGGCATGCATCAAGTGTGAGGAAGTGTAATCAAGCTTCAAATCATGATCACACCTGGAATACTGCAGATGTCAAGATTTATAGTGAAAAGGTGTTACATTTTGGTCTGTTTCTCATCCAAAACTGATTAAATCACTTCAGAAGACATGGATTTAACCACTGGAGTTGTATGGATTACTTTTATGCTGCCCTTATGTCCTTTTTCAAACTTGAAAGTGTTGTTCACTATTGACTTGCATTCTTTGGATATCCTCACAGCATATCTCCATTAAAATATTTTCATTTGTGTCCCACAAAAGAAAAAAAGTCATATGAGTTTGAGACTGCATAAGGGTGAGTAAATAATGAGACAATTATAATTTTTGGGTAAACTATTCCTTTAACAATGACCAGCAGGAAATCACACTCTTATTAAAAACAATTATTGAATCATACATTAACGATCATGGAATGAACAGAAATAACAACACGCTATGTGGTCATTGATAAATGTTTGATTGGATGTTGGTCTCATGAGAACGTATCCAGTCCTGGGGGGATCCTGGCCTTGGTGTGGTGCTGAAGGAGACCTTGCCCCATGTGAGCTGCCATCAGAGAGACCACAGAGTTGCTCCCTGTGGCCATGGCAATATCATATGCAGTCTGGCCGCTATTATTCTGCTTTCTGATACTTGCATTACACCTGCACACAGAGAACAACAAAATACTGCATTCTTTGGTAAAAATGTCAATGCATTAAAATCTTACAGACTGGTCCTTTTCTAAACCACATCTGCAAAAGATGTTGGGTGTTCATCCTCGATCATTTAAACCTTACTGTCAGGCTACTCTTTGGTTTTCTTTTTTTTTTTTTTTCTTCATTTCTGTCACTGAGGTTGGTCAAACAAACTTTCTTGATTATTTGTAACATGACCAATGGTGACTGATTAGTCAAAATATACCAAAATAAATGATGACAAGAGTAAATTACAACATTATCTTCATTTTTGGTTGGACTATATCTTTACCTGTAATCAAGATGGATCCATATTAATCTACAGTTTAAGACTTATAACTTAAACATGGTTAATATTTGTGAAGCTCACCCCAGCAATATCTCAGCACACTTCAGGCCTTCATCTCCCAGAGCTGCAGCTTCATGCAGTGCAGTGTTATACAACCTGTCACCATCAAAGACAATAAACAATATGCATTTAACTTAAACTACTTGAATATTACTGGACAAATCAAAAGAAGCTTTTTGAAACTCACGGTCCAGATGCCTGGTTAACATTGGCTTCTCTTTGCACCAGCACAGGAATAACATCATGATGGCCATTTAGCACTGCAGCGACCAAAGTTGGACGCCCATCACTGCCCAAACATGCTGGGTCAGCACCCTGCAGACACAACACTGACAGATTTCACATAAAAGCATCTGAAGTTGCTTGAAATTTATGAAGCTGTGATTAGCTGATTCCTATGCTGTGGCTTTGTTCTCATTTCTGGTGCTGGGTTTTGAAGTGCTGGGATTGGTTCTCTTGACTTACCTCGTCCAAAAGCTGCTGCACCACTTTGATTCGGCCCCACCCCTCAGGCCCAACCTCCTTTAAAAGTAGACTGTCTTTAGACTCCTAAGAAAGACATTAACAATTATGATGAAACAATCATCTTTCTTTGAATCAAGTCATTGAATGGAAATGCCAACATATTTGTTTGGTACTGACAGGCTTGTTTTCGGTTTTCGGTGTCCAGCTCTTTTTGTGTGTCTTTCTGTTTTCTGAGGATCCTGCTGTACCACTCTTACTCTCTGTCCACAGACCACATGACATATACACAAGGAATACAGCACACCATATAACAACACATACACAACAGAACACAATCTTATATACACTCACTTAACACTTTATTAGGAACACCTGTCCACTTATTCATGTGATTATCTAATCAGTCAATCGTGTGGCAGCAGTCCAATACATAAAATCATGCAGATACGGGTCAGGAGCTTCAGTTAATGTTCACATCAACCATCAGAATGGGAAAAAAATGTGATCTCAGTGATTTCAACTGTGGTATGACTGTTGGTGCCAGTCGGGCTGGTTTGAGTATTTCTGTAACTGCTGATCTACTGGGATTTTCACACACAACAGTCTCTAGAGTTTACTCAGAACGGTGCCAAAAGCAAAAAACATCCAGTGAGCGGCATTTATGCGGACGGAAATGCCTTGTTGATGAGAGAGGTCAATGGAGAATGGCCAGACTGGTTCGAGCTGACAGAAAGGATTTGGTAACTCAGATAACCACTATATACAATTGTAGTGAGCAGAATAGCATCTCAGAATGCACAACATGTCGAACCTTGAGGTGGATGGGCAACAACAGCAGAAGACCATGTCGGGCACTTTATTAGGATCGTAGTGTTCCTAATAAAGTGCTCAGTGAGTGAACACACAATTAAATAATATTTTCACACTTTTTTCGTAATATAGCATTATTCTGCTCGCAAGAGATATTTACCTTGATTTTTTTTCTTTAAACATCACTTGTCTCGTATTTCTCAAGCATGCTCTTCACTGACACAGTCATCGGTTAATAAATACACACATTTTTTTTTAAACTCTAGGGGTTGGGGCCTGGGTAGCTCAGCAAGTAAAGACACTAACTACCACCCCTGGAGTCACAAGTTCAAATCTAGGGTGTGCTGAGTGTCTCCTAAGCAACCAAATTGGCCTGGTTGCCAGGGAGGTTAGAGTCACATGGGGTAACCTCCTCGTGGTCGCTATAATGTGGGGTGCGTGGTGAGTTGTGCATGGACAGGGTTGGGAGGGTTACTTTTGAAATGTATTCCACTACAGATTACAGAATTCATGCTGTAAAATGTAATTTGTAACGTATTCCGTTAGATTACACAAGGTCAGTAACATATTCTAAATACTTTGGATTACTTCTTCAGCACTGGCATTTTTTCACTTGTTTTGACTATAAAAACACTGCCAATACAGTAAGACAAAATACACGTTAAAAATACATTCTCTGAAAAACCTAAATATCTTATGCAGTGTTGTTTCTAAAACAAGATAAATCGAATTGATTTTTTTTTTTAAGGATTTTTAGATATTTTTACAGCAAAACAATACAAAAATTATTATCAAGAATACGATTTTTGCCCTAATACCAAAGTTCTTACTAGAAAAAAAGAAATTATGATCCAACATGAATTTTCTTGATAAAAAATATGATCGTACCTGGTAACGTGCATGTAAAATGGCTAGAAATAGCATTTTAGCTTAGCGTAAAGCTGACAATTTACACAAGGTTTATTTCTATTTCTTCTGCTCCAAACTTCAAACTTACTTCTCTGTCTGCTCGTATGAATGTAACACAACATAAGAAAGTGTTTCACCGCTGTTCAAATGCACTTTGGATCGCATCATTTATATATATACATTTTTCCATCTGAAAGGACTAAATAGGATTGAGTCACTATGCCACTACGAGGATTTAGAGTGCATTGGAAATTGGGCATTCCAAATAAAAAAAAAATAAAAAAACTCTAGGGGTTTAATTTTTTGGTGTTGTGGAAATGACGTCACAGCTGTTGGACAGTCATAATTTGAGAAAAAAGTATAGAAATCAACATAGTATTTTGTATTTTTATAATGGATTTTAATAGTTTAATATTAAAAGTCTGGGTCAGGGACAAGGCTAAAACAGTCTAATCTCTACATAAAAGGCATTTAAAAAGTACCAAAAATAAATGAAGGTCTTTTGAAAAGTTTTAAATTCAGTTTTAATGAGACCCAGACATAACAAAAAGAAAAAAGTTTAAATCTACAAAAAAAAAAAAAAAAAAAAAAAAAAAAACCCAGGACATGAAATGGTAGAAATTATATATATGCTCATACAAAAATAAACTCAGCAAAAAAAGAAACATCCTCTCACTTTCAACTGCTTTTATTTTCAGCAAACTTAATGTGTAAATATTTGTATGAACATAAAAAGATTCAACAACAATGACATAAACTGAACAAGTTTCACAGACATGTGACTAACAGAAATGGAATAATGTGTCCCTGAACAAAGGAGTGGTCAAAATCAAAAGTAACAGTCAGTATCTGGTGTGGCAACCAGCTGCATTAAGTACTGCAGTGCATCTCCTCCTCATGGACTGCACCAGATTTGCCAGTTCTTGCTGTGAGATGTTACCCCACTCTTCCACCAAGGCACTTGCAAGTTTCCAGACATTTCTGGGGGGAATGGCCTTAGCCCTCACCCTCCGATCCAACAGGTCCCAGACGTGCTCAATGGGATAGAGATCCGGGCTCATCGCTGGCCATCGCAGAACACTGACATTCCTGTCTTGCAGGAAATCACGCACAGAACGAGCAGTATGGCTGGTGTGATTGTCATGCTGGAGGGTCATTTCAGGATGAGCCTGCAGGAAGGGTACCACATGAGGGAGGAGGATGTCTTCCCTGTAACGCACAGCGTTGAGATTGCCTGCAATGACAACAAGCTCAGTCCGATGATGTTGTGACACACCGCCCCAGACCATGACGGACCCTCCACCTCCAAATCAATCCTGCTCCAGAATACAGGCCTCGGTGTAACGCTCATTCCTTCGACGATAAACGCGAGTCCGACCATCACCCCTGGTGAGACAAAACCGCGACTCGTCAGTGAAGAGCACTTTTTGCCAGTCCTGTCTGGTCCAGTGAAGGTGGGTTTGTGCCCATAAGCGACGTTGTTGCCGGTGATGTCTGGTAAGGACCTGCCTTACAACAGGTCTACAAGCCCTCAGTCCAGCCTCTCCCAGCCTACTGCGGACAGTCTGAGCACTGATGGAGGGATTGTGCATTCCTGGTGTAACTCGGGCAGTTGTTGTTGCCATCCTGTACCTGTCCCGCAGGTGTGATATTCAGATGTACCAATCCTGTGCAGGTGTTGTTACACATGGTCTGCCACTGCGAGGATGATCAGCTGTCCATCCTGTCTCCCTGTAGCGCTGTCTTAGGCGTCTTACAGTATGGACATTGCAATTTATTGCCCTGGCCACATCTGCAGTCCTCATGCCTCCATGCAGCATGCCTAAGGCACGTTCACGCAGATGAGCAGGGACCCTGGGCATCTTTCTTTTGGTGTTTTTCAGAGTCAGTAGAAAGGTCTCTTTAGTGTCCTAAGTTTTTATAACTGTGACCTTAGTTGCCTACCGTCTGTAAGCTGTTAGTGTCTTAACGACCGTTCCACAGGTGCATGTTCATTAATTGTTTATGATTCATTGAACAAGCATGGAAAATATTGTTTAAACCTTTTACAATAAAGATCTGTAAAGTTATTTGGATTTTTACAAAATGATCTTTAAAATACAGTGTCCTGAAAAAGGGATGTTTATTATTAGTTTATCTTATTCTGCATAATAATTTATTAGCGTTCATACACTATATTGCCAAAAGTATTCGCTCACCCATCCAAATAATTGAATTCAGGTGTTCCAATCACTTCCATGGCCACAGGTGTATAAAATGAAGCACCTAGGCATGCAGACTGCTTCTACAAACATTTGTGAAAGAATGGGCCGCTCTCAGGAGCTCAGTGAATTCCAGCGTGGTACTGTGATAGGATGCCACCTGTGCAACAAGTCCAGTCGTGAAATTTTCTCGCTACTTAATATTCCACAGTCAACTGTCAGTGGTATTATAACAAAGTGGAAGCGATTGGGAATGACAGCAACTCAGCCACGAAGTGGTAGGCCACGTAAAATGACAGAGCGGGGTCAGCGGATGCTGAGGCGCATAGTGCACAGAGATCGCCAACTTTCTGCAGAGTCAATTGCTACAGACCTCCAAAGTTCATGTGGCCTTCAGATTAGCTCAAGAACAGTGCGTAGAGAGCTTCATGGAATGGGTTTCCATGGCCGAGCAGCTGCATCCAAGCCATACATCACCAAGTGCAATGCAAAGCGTCGGATGCAGTGGTGTAAAGCATGCCGCCACTAGACTCTAGAGCAGTGGAGACGCGTTCTCTGGAGTGACGAATCAAGCTTCTCCATCTAGCAATCCGATGGACGAGTCTGGGTTTGGCAGTTGCCAGGAGAACGGTACTTGTCTGACTGCATTGTGCCAACTGTGAAGTTTGGTGGAGGGGGATTATGGTGTGGGGTTGTTTTTCAGGAGCTGGGCTTGGCCCCTTAGTTCCAGTGAAAGGAACTCTGAATGCTTCAGCATACTAAGAGATTTTGGACAATTCCATGCTCCCAACTATGTGGGAACAGTTTGGGGATGGCCCCTTCCTGTTCCAACATGACTGCGCACCAGTGCACAAAGCAAGGTCCATAAAGACATGGATGAGCGAGTTTGGTGTGGAAGAACTTGACTGGCCTGCACAGAGTCCTGACCTCAACCCGATAGAGCACCTTTGGGATGAATTAGAGCGAAGACTGCGAGCCAGGCCTTCTCGTCCAACATCAGTGTCTGACCTCACAAATGCGCTTCTGGAAGAATGGTCAAAAATTCCCATAAACACTTGTGGAAAGCCTTCCCAGAAGAGTTGAAGCTGTTATAGCTGCAAAGGGTGGGCCAACGTCATATTAAACCCTATGGATTATGAATGGGATGTCACTTAAGTTCATATGTGTCTAAAGGCAGATGAGCGAATACGTTTGGCAATATAGTGTATATTACTACTGTTGGGCCTCATGTATTCAGATAGAAGACAGGCCTAACACAGTCGTAAAAACATAACTCAAGCCCCCACCTTCTAAGTCATAAATTTTACTGATAAAAATCATGCCAAAATCAAACAAAGGGAGTCCAAAACAGACTACAGATCCATGAAGCCTTGCTCACTAAAGGATCGAGCTCTCAACTCCTATTGGATGAGGCACACAACAGAACGTCCCTCAAACATGACATCATCAGGAGTTGAAATACCTCTAAAATGTTTCGTGAGTTGCTTCCAGCGACTTTGTTCACCGAATATAGACGTAGCTTTTTTTTTTGCTGCTCTTCGGTGCAACCTCGTGGCACAAGGAAGTAATGTCCGACTTGAAACTGTAGCCATACAATCTCCATCTCACTGGACGAGTTGAGATTACACTGTGTTCAACCAAACACTCTAACGGATCCGAAGGAGACCGCCGAGCAATTCGCATCTTCATCCGTTTGCCTACAGAAGTGAAGAGATTAAAGATTTCTCTTCCATCTTCAATCAAGTCAACATTTCTGAGTTCTCCGCCAGCCCGCCGAGAATCAACAGCCGTACCGCCCGCCGACAATTAACAGCCGTACCACCCGCCGACAGAGCGAGGAAACGGCCTCCCGTCATCACCCGAGCCTTAAGGAACCGGGTCAAAGTTAAAGGACGGAGGAAAACACATTCTACCTGTGTCTTCATGCGATACAAGTAAGAGGTTTACGTCTGGGCAGAGATAGAATATTATAGCGTGTTATTCTTGTGTTTCAAGGTTTTTGCTTGTACAGTTTACGGATCGCCATGTCCGCTCATTATTAATACTCAGGGTATTAATTATCACAAATTTGTTTTGCTGTATTGTGGTCCAACCAAATTGGATTGTGCAATTTCGCCATCGCGGGTGAGACAGAAACTGAGTTCATCCATTAAAGAGTCAAATAACGCAGGACTTTTACGAGCCCCGCTTGTAAAACTGCGTCTCTGAGTGATGAACGCAGCTGCTTTCTCTCCCGCTATCGCGAAATCAGCTTTAGGGCTGTCACTTAATCATCTCTCTCTCTCTCTCTCTCACTAACCACACGACACACACACACACACACACACACTGTCACACACACACCTTATGTGTTATAGGATTATTTTATTTCCATATCTAATCATATCACTGTTTAGTTTGTAGTTGTAAGTCGGAAGTTTATTGACTGCATTGTATTAATTATTAATTGATATTACTGCATAAATAAACTTTGTTTATATTACAAAGAGAAGTGTTTTGGTTTGTTTTGGTTTTGCATATGCCTGTGTCATGCTGACGGGATGTCAGTGCTCGGATTCAAACCTTCATTCATTGTTTTTTTTTCCCGAAAATCGATATTCTTCGGATGTCGATTTTCCTAAGAAAACAATCTAATATTGAGACTGTTTTAATATTTGGTTACTAATCCCTGATTCCAGGTTGGTGCCCCGTCAATGTTAATCCTTATTAATATTCTATTGATTTTTGATAATTGATAATTATCTTTGATGATTGTTGAATTTGAATGATCAATAAGCTAGTGTTAATTTTAATTAATGTTTCATCGATGTTAACAATTAACGATTATCTTTGATAATTGTTGATTTTAAAGGATTAAAAAAGCTAACATTGATTCTCATCAATGTTCTATTGATTTTAATAATTAGTAATTATCTTTGATAATTATTAATTATTGCTAATAACCAAACTTGCTCCTAAACATAGCACACTACATTTACTGGAGCCCCATATGAGGTTTTAATGAGTTAGATCCAATTAATTAATTTAAATATTAATTAATAACTACAGAAATAATTATTAATTATTTCTGATAGTAACACTGATCTAAACAACCGGTAAAGCACTACTATATAATACAATTAATATTAAAAATAATTGATTATTTAATGATTGAAATATTTATAAAAAGTATAATAATACATAGTTTTTATATGGTTACATTTCATAGTTTATAATTTTTTTTAATAATATTTAAAAAAATAATTAATATGAAATGAAAATGATGTATGAGAATGAATGTATGTGTGTGTGTGTGTGTGTGTACCTGGGCTGGCTGAATTTCTTCCCACTGTCACAGTACTGAGGTTCTGATTCTCTGATGCCACAGATTTGCTCTGCTGTCCTTTAGACGAGGACTGGAAACAGACATCACACACATGTGCACACTCACACAAACATTGAAAATCATTAATTACTCAAGAAACTCTCTTGAGACTCAGTGTATGAGCTCTTGGGGGTGTGTTTCATACCCTGGACGCCTCAGGTGAGGCAGCGATGAAATTGATGCGGAGGCTGACTTCATACCTGTCCTCCTGAATAACAGCAGAGATCATCTGGGGAGCAACAAACTAAATTAGAATCAATATTATGTACATTACACATAAAAAAATAACAATGCACACATCAATTTCAGAATATACAAATATAAGTTAATATATTGACAACTTATATTAATATGAGTTGTACCACACGTGAAAGAGTGTTTACAAGTGGGTGGGTGTTTATGTTTTATGAAGCAGATTTATTCTGATTCATTTTTCGGAATTAATAATCTCAAAAATATATTATATATCAACTAGGATATATCTAGGCTGAGGTTTCAAGGCACATCTATGCACACTTAGCTTTAATTGTGAATGTACTTTGTGTATTAACAGTGTTTTAATGTGGAAATGTCTGGTCTTACTCTGCCCAGACGAGGTTCTCCAATCAGAGCTCTGAATTCAGTGTTATTCTGAGTGTAACTGCGCAGATGAGCACAAATATGATCCAGCTGCTTCCTCCAGAACCCTGAAATCATACATATGCTCCCCAAATAAACACATCTGAAAAAGTCATGCATATTTATTTAAAGAAACATGTACATTAGTGTACCTCGGCCTGGGCTAATGGCAGTGAGGAGAGGCTTCCTGTCACTCATCTGCTCCTGTCTGCTAAGCTCCGCCTCCCTCTGCTGGCTTCGCTTTTTTAACTCAGTGCAGGAGGGGAAAAACAGACCCAATGTCTGCGTCTGTGCATCTGCACACATACGCAAACCTGCAGCTGGAGGCACAGTTGATGATTCACGTGCTGGCACTGCCTGCCAGGTGGCTGACGTCTATATATGAGAGACAGTACAATACAGTAAAGATATAGGCCTAGTATTCAAAATTAAGACAAAGCATATTTTGACAATTTCTGGTTGTCAAACTTTGATCATGTCCATAGTTCCCTATCTGTCACTCACTCGACGTTGTGTCAATGTAGTGACACTAGGGGTCACTCTTGGGAGCCCGAAACACCTCTGGTCTTTGATAAAAGGCCAATGAAAATTGCCGAGTGGTATTTATATGCAACCACTCATTCAAATTTTCTTTTCAGAGCCGAACGGTCATGCTCATTGAGCTGAATTCTCACGACTGTTCATTCACCTCTGCTGGATCTGATGGCGCATTTCAGCGGGGCACTGCAGAGAACGCCCCTGGGCGCTTCGGCAGAAAAAAGAGAGTATATTTTCTGAAAGAGAATATTTCTCTAAAAGAGTATATTTCTCTAAAAGAGCGGCACACACAGAACGTCTTTTTAAAGACACGTCTTTTTAAAGATGTCTTTCCGATTGTGTGTCATTCTTGGTTGCGATCGTTACCTCTCAACTTCAGATGGTCATGATTGCTGTCTTTCGTGTCTGGGCGTGACCCACATGGAGGCAGTGTTCGTGGATGGTTCATGTTCTCACTGCGAGAACATGACCATGGCAACGTTGCAGTCACGGCTTGCTTTCGTAAGAAATGGCGGAGCGGCCAGGGGCTATACAGCGATTCCCCTGGTGGATAAGGCGCTCGAGGTGCACCTATGCCCGCAGAGTGCCGACACCTAGCGCGGATGCCAAAAGCTCCCATCCAAGCCCTGTAGGTTCACGTCGTCCCTGACGGCTAAAGCCTACAGCACTGCTGGAAAAGCCGCCTCTGCCCTGCACGCCATGGCTCTCCTGCAGGTCTACCAAGCCAAGGCGCTAAAAGAACTGCACGAGGGTAATGCCGCCCCAGATTTGATGCAGGAACTGCGCTCGGCGACCGACCGCGCTCTCCAAGTGACAAAGGTCACGGCGCAGTCTCTTGGGTGGACGATGTCCACATTAGTGGTCCAGGAGCGCCACCTTTGGCTCAACCTAGTCGAGATGGGTGAGGCTGACAAGACACGGGCATAGATACGCTGGCACACAGCTGGCCTCCTGGCCTACGCAAATATGTTTTTCCCCCAGTGAGCCTACTTGCACAGACTCTGTGCAAGGTCATGGAGGACGAGGAGCAGGTCATCCTGGTAGCACCCTACTGGCCCACCCAGACGTGGTTCTCTGACGTGGCAGCCCCCCCCTGGCGAATTCCCCTGAGGAAGGACCTTCTTTCTCAGGGACGGGGCACCATCTGGCACCCACGACCAGACCTCTGGAATCTCCATGTCTGGCCCCTGGATGGGACGCGGAAGACCTTGGGAGGGACACCCGCCGACTAGACCTGGTGGCCCAGTCGGAGAATCCCCCTTCTTTTTTATGGAGTGGAAAAAAAGAAAGGGGAAAGAGGCCACGACTGGATTAGCCTGTCTCTATCTTTTGAGTAGTCGACTTGTCCCCAAAGGGCCGTTCGACACGCATAACTATGTTGGGGGAGGTTACGTGTCGGCCTGGTGCGCTGGCTACGAGGCACACAGTGGTCTGCCCGTCACACACTGTCAGTTCACGTAACACAGTTCAGCCAGTTGCGGCGTTTCGTATAGGGACCCCTAGTGTCACTACATCGACACAATGTCGAGTGAGTAACAGATAGGGAATGTCCTGGTTACTTGCGTAAACTTCATTCCCTGATGGAGGGAACGAGACGTTGTGTCCCTCCTGCCACAGTGCTGAACTACCCGCTGAAATGGCCGGACCTTGTCTCGGCTCCTCAGCATAAAACCTGAATGAGTGGTTGCGTACCAGCTCCTTTTATACCTGTATGTGCGGGGGAGTGGCATGCAAATACCACTCGCCAATTTTCATTGGCCTTTTATCAAAGACCAGAGGTGTTTTGGGCTCCCAAGAGTGACCCCTAGTGTCACTACATCGACACAACGTCTTGTTTCCTCCATCAGGGAATGGAGGTTACGCAAGTAACCAGGACATTACTGTAGTAAACTAAATCTGTGGTTAGATGATAAAACAAAAAATAAAAATAAAAACTACAGCATCATTTGGTAGCAGATGCCATTTGCTTATATATTTGGTTTCTAATGCAATAACAATCAGACATGTTTAAGTGTCCAGAAATGTCCAAATACGTTTGCTGCCACTGTATGTGCATGGATGAATGTTTCTTTGTACTAATACTGTAAGTTTTAAAATGAGTGCAAAATAGGCTGTGTACTGTACCTGTTCTGTTTCCTCTTTTTCCTGTCCTGGGCTGGTTTGTGAGGGCGTCCTGGGTGGACCGTCCAGAAAGACACCACAGCCCCCACAGTAATTAGCATATGGGTGGCTGCTCGCTCCACACTGAGAGCATGTCACAGTGCTGCTTTTGTGGCCAGGCTGCATGAATACCCACACAAACCAACACAAACTATATATATATATACACACTACCGGTCAAAAGTTTTGAAACACTTACTCATTCTTTATTATAATTTTTTTCACATTTTAGAACGCCGGTTCGAATCCCGTTCAGAGCGGGTTGAGCAGGACAGGTTACATAATGATCCTTTAAAAGAACCACAATATAACTTTGAACGGCAAACTAAAATGCCGAAAGCAAAAATTTATTTGCAGACCATATATAAGGATAAACTACTTGAGGAGCCATTTGAAATGATCTTTCTGGCCAAATTTGGGACTTAAATGTTTGGGTTCTCACCTTTGCCCCACACCAGTCACAGAATCGAGCATCTGACTGGTTGACTCGATTGCACTTCGAGCATGAGACCATTTTGCCCTCTGAGCTGGGTAGAGGTGCAGCTCGCTGTCCACTCAATACAGGCTGTGGAATGAGTACCATTATAACCACAGTACTGACCTACCACAACATCCTAATGGTTTTCATTAATGATGATATAATGATTTAGCAGACTTCTGATTGGCTACCCTCATGAAAAGACCAGTTTAGGCCAGTATGGAAATTCTCACCTTATGAATTTCCATTCTGGCCCAGGCATTTCTGATTAAGCTAGTTGACTGAGTACGTTTGGCTGGTTAAGCTAGTAAAGAAGCCTTTTGGACACCAGAATCCCAAACATATGCTGGTCTTTTCAGCAGGGCACATTGAGATTTGAGATTTTGCAAAAATGCAATGTGCTCACAGTGGTTTGCTGAAGCAGTCTGGATTCACAAGTGACACAATGATTGATGTTAGAGGGGTTTCCTGTCCCACATGACTGGCAAATGAGTTTATCCTGAGAGAGAACACATTACAGTATAAGCAGTACTTTTTTATTGAGTGTAATAGCATTTGTAGTTATCTCACTATAGAGAATTTGAAGCATTTACTTGCAGTCTCAGACTGGCCTGTGGCTGAAGTTGTTGAGCCAGTGGAGACTCACACACTACACACATGGCCGTGTTAAGAGGCACCATGGTTTTACAATGCACACAAAAGCCCATCTGCAGAAAAAGCCACAGCAAGTACATACATTACTGGGGAATGTTTAAAAATACACTGGTTTTCTGGGGGAGCTTGTTTACCTACAAGCTCAAGTCAAAGGGCCCAAGAACCCATATATTTGGCTAAAATCCCTTCTTCGATGTGAATCTAGGGATTTAATCACCCATTCATTATCCACTAGGCAAAAATCCTAACTGCGATCACTTAGAAATAAAATATCTCAAGTCTCCTCAACAAAATGCACGATTTGAGGTGTTATTCATCTCAGTTGCACAAATGGTGAAAGACGAATTAAAGCACAAATGTTTAAAGGTCTCTGTTTTGATATTGCGTAGTTACAGGATTTGTTGTACCTGTCCTCCTTCAGTAGGGGGTAGTCTTTGTCCAGGTATTGGGGGCACTGGCGCTCCACAGCGCAGACAGAATCTGGCAAAAGGGTCTGAGGGGCGATGACTCAGGCACTTTGAACATCTACAAAGAGACAGAGATTGACATATACTATATTTATACTAAGTGATGCTTATTACATTTTTGAAATACACATCTGCTTATGCATTTCAGACTCAAAACAGCTGTCTTTTTCTCTTTCTCTCACCTAAGGAAATCTGTTTCTTTCTGGATCCGAGACATATGAGTGCTCGTCAGGTTTTTGAAGGGGCTCTTCACAACATCTACGCTCTGGCTCTGGTGGTATAGAGAATGTTGTGTAAAACTCAAAAAAAAAAAAAAAAAAAACCACAACAAAAAAAACAGTGTGTGCTATTTGTGTTGTAGACCCTTACTTGTGTGATTTGCATTGACTGCCGTGTGGGTGATCTTGGGCCCAGACGTTGTGAGAGGAATCGAGGGCCTTTCAGAGGTCTGAGAGATTCACTGCTGGGAATATCTGACACACACAAAAAACATAAAGCCACATGAACTTTAAATGAAGTGTTCCTCGAGTCTCGAGTCTGAGCCCTAAAATTTAAATTGAGTGTGTTTACGTGCACAGCAATACGCTGATAACTATCAAAAATCAGCTTCAAGTAAACCTGTGTTTACATGAGATGTAAAATAATCTGATTATTCTCTGCTTTTGACATCAAAATGTAAAAAGGCATGCGCACAACACTTGCGCATACTGGATAAGCCGGTAACAACACCGGTTTACATGCAACACAAAATAGAAGGACTGGCCAAAAATATATGTGTGCCAATTGGTTTATGCTAAAACCGTTTATGACCTTACCCTGAAAAGGAACGTGACGCTGTTTAAGGCGTTTACATGACCTTACAAGTTGTTCGCTTATTAAGCATAATCGGTATAAAATCGTACATGTGAGCGCACTCAATGAGCGCATTTATATGCACAGCAATACGCTGAAAACGATCAAAAATCTGTTTATTCATGAAAACATAAGAAACCCACATTTACACGAGATTTGAAATAATCGGGTTATTTTCTGCTTTTGACTTCAAAACGTTTTGCTCACATTGGATAAGCTGGTAAGAACAAAGATGCAACACGAAATCGTTATAATAGGTAAAAATCTATGTATGGCAATTGGTTTTTGCTTAATCAGTGTATGACTTTATCGCGAAAAAGGAAAACCCTTTAAATTGTTTACATGACCACACACAATAAGTGCATAAACATACACACCAATATGCCGATAACTATCAAAAATCAGCTTATTGAAATAACCTGTTTTATGGATTTACATGCAAACCAGTAAACTGGCAACACAAGAAAACTGTGTTTACATGAGAATTGAAATCATCGGGTTATTCTCTGCTTTTGATGTCAAAACATAAATAGGCATGTACACATTGGATTAGCCGGTAAGAGTGCCGATGCAATGCAAAATCGAGGTAATAGGTACAAATCTATGCATGCCAACTGGTTTATGCTTAATCCGTTTATGAACTTACTGTGATAAAGGAAAACCCTTTAAGCCGTTTACATGACCACACACAAAAAGCGCGTAAACGTGCACATCAGTACGTAAATAACTACTAAAAATCAGCTTATAATTACCTATTTTATGGGTTTACATGCAATCCAATAAATTGGCAACACAAGAAAACTGTGTTTACGTGAGAATTGAAATAATCGTGTTACTCTCTGCTTTTGACATCAAAACATAAATACTGTAGGCATGCGTACAACATTTGTGCACACTGGATTAACCGGTAAGAAAGCCGATGCAACGCGAAATCGAGGTAATAGGTAAAAATACCTACTATGTGACATATACATATTGACAAAAACATAAAGGTATACCTAAATACTTAACAGTGGAATCACCAGCTCCATTTTCACTCCCCTTCAAATTCATAAATGGTGCAATGACATCATAAGAATCCTGTTGAATATAAAGTTACATTTCTATTATACACATGCTTATACACAATTTCCCTCTAGAAAGTATTTGGACAATAAAGGCACAATCAAATGTACTGTATAAACTGTATGTCATTGCATTATATAACAAAATATCAAACTAAGTAGCATTTCTTTTTTTTAAAAGATAGCACAAGCACACTTTTTATGCAAAATATTACACAACAAGTATTTTGTGAGGTTTTAAAATGATAAAACAATAATAATGACAAAATAATAATGATTGTTTTCATGATAATGTGCTGTTAAAAAAAGTGGAAAAGTATTAGAACACTTTCTAATTATCAAACCACATGTCAGTGGAACATGTCCATAGTTAATGTGATCACCATGAGACCAACTGGTTAAAATTAATTGCAAAAATGGCTCTAAAAAGTGAATTTGCCACTTGGTTTAATATTTAGATTTTTATACATTTTAAGTGTATTTCAAGTGTTGCTTAAGGGTCCGAATACTCCTCGAGGGCCACTCTATAAGCAAGGCCTTAAAGACAACATGATCAAGTAAAAAACAGAATGTGTTTACAGAATGTATGCCATTCGTTAAAGTGTCGTCATCATTATTCTTAGTCAGATCTTGCTCATTTGATGGAACAGGCTCCACTATAAAAACCTTGGTAACAACTGCACTCTGTCGTCCATCACTGCAATACAAGATAATGAGGTTATTGCTATAGGACTCCTTATTTGGTACAATTAGTGTTCTAATTTGTAGCTATACAAATGTACTGTTCATACCTGGTGATAGCCATAGCTCTCACAGACACCTTTCCCACAGGTAACCGAATAGGCTCAGTGTACTTCAGAGTACTGCTGTCTCCAAAGCCTGGTCTCTTCAGGATCTCTGGTTTACTGCCATTCAGTGTGTACAGTATACTTACATCAGAGGACTCTGGAATATAAGCAATTGTTTAATCAAGATATAAAGTCCAACTCATGATTCAGATCTCAGGGGCAATCTTGTCTTAAAACCACACTCACCTGATTTGATCTCAACTGGCGTGCAGGAGTCTATCTCATGCTTGGCTTTACCAGGAGGTGGAATGCGAACAGGAATTATTAGTGGTGCTGCCACTGAACCTGCAGTCATGTTTGTACTCTTGAATCTAGTGAGTGCAAAATAGATAACAGAGAACATTAGTGGAACCAGAACTACAGTATATAGTTGCTTCTACTAATGAATCGTGTTGTTTAATGGATGCGTAAAAATTAGGCGTGCTCAATCGACAGTGGCATAATGTTGATACCACAAAAATTAATTTCAGCTCATCCCTCCTTTTCTTTTTCTTTTTTTCTTTTCTCCCCCCAATTCCCAATGTGCTCTAAGTCCTCATGGTGGTGTAGTGACTCGCCTCAATCCAGGTGGCAGAGGACAAATCTCAGTTGCCTCCGCACCTGAGACCATCAATCCGCACATCTTATCACGTGGCTTGTTGAGTACGTTACCGCAAAGACCTAGCACCTGTGGAGGCTTCACGCTATTCTCCGCGGCATCCACGCACAACTCACCATGCGCCCCACCGAGAGTGAACCACATTATGGCGACCATGAGGAGGTTACCCCATGTGACTCTACCCTCCCTAGCAACTGGGCCAATTTGGTTGCTTAGGAGACCTGGCTGGAGTCACTCAGCATGCCCTGGATTCGAACTCGCGACTCCAGGAGTGGTAGTCAGCATATTTACTCGCTGAGCTACCCAGGCCCTGTCCCTCATTTTCTTAAAAAAACCCACTAAAGTCTTGTTTACAGTGAGACACTTATAATGGAAGTGAATGGGGCCAGATGATAAACATTAAAATACTCACTGTTTCAAAAGTATAGTCACAAGACATAAACAATATTAGTGTTAACATGATTTTAGTGTGATAAAATCACTTACTAACCTTTTCTGTTTTTTTAGTTTGTTTACACAACTTTACAGCTCAAATAATACATGAGTTTTTAGAGAAAAATTCATGTGTGCTTTTATAAAATTATAAACTTCACATTTCTGCCTTTAAACCCTCCAAAAATTGGCCCCATTCACTTCCATTGTAAGTGCCTCACTGTTACTTTGACTTTTGCTTCTACTTCTCTTTTTCTTTTCTTTTCTTTTTTTTTTTTTTTTTTAAAGAAAAGGCGGGACGAGTCGAAATAATTTTTTTGTGGTAATCAACTTTATGCCACAAATGCTGTCGATTGAGCTTAACTAGTATTGAACCCGCAATGTTTCTTTAAAAACAAGCAGTTCGGCTTTGACGAATATATAAAACATACATGAAGGTTAAAAATGAACCATATCAATATATGAAAGCAGATGATTCTATAGTACCTGCAAGACGATGGCTGTTTCCAACAACGATGCAATAATGATACACTCAACAGACAGCTGGACGTGCTATTGATGCGTCACGTATCCCATAGCAACCACAAATTAATGAGTTGTGCGCATGTGCATGAAACCTGTGTAGAATGTATTTATAAGAATATCCAATAAAATAGAATTATTGTCTTTACGAGTTAGTGCAAAATACGCAATATGTTGGCATGTATATGAAGATGTTTTTGTATATATTTTCAGGGAAATAAACACTAACACTATAGTACCACGCAGGGATAATTAAGTGGCAGAAAGTTTCAATAATCGGTAAAATAAATATAAATTGACTAAGATGACAACGTAAGTATATATGCGTTATTTATTAGTCACAACCCGCCCTTTGTACAAAGGGGCCTCCGTTTGTTCCTGGGAGGCAGCACATGCCCTAACCCCGCCCCAACCCTAATCCTAACCATATTAACCCTGATTACTCTGCAAGGAACAACTAGAGGCACCTTACTCTCATCGCGCACAAACCCTACCATTTTCTCACAGGCATAATCTGGGACTTCCACACATGTAAACCGGTGTCATGGTAAATCGAGTCTCCATGGGAAATGGGGTAAATGCTTCAAAACAGGACTATATTAAACGAACAAATATTATCCCTTCTAATTTGCTGCTTTTGTTGAAATCTTGCAAACTATATTGCAACATAATTTGGTATATCCCTCAACCATCTATACAAGGTGTTAGTATTTCATATATTAAATGTATTAATCCATTTTTGAGAAATTACATTATTACTAATAATAGTTCAATTATTAAAGCGAATGTTAATTTTCAGAAGGTATGGACAGTGTCAACAAATTTCTATTTTCTAATAAAGTAAAAGAAGTCCATTTAAAAATCATTCCTCATTACTACCCTTGTAATAAATATTTAAGTAATTTATCCGAAATATTTCCCCACTGTGTTCCTTTTGCCAAGAGGAGGAAGACTCTATCTCTTACCTATTTTATTTCTGTTATTACACTAAACATTTTTGGCTACAATTATCAGCATCTTTATTTTTTGTGTTTTACCAGTTTAGTAACATTTCTATCAATAGGGTTCTTTTCCATTGTGACGATTCTGGCAGTAGGGAGTTAGATGATGTCTTAAACTTTGTTTGTATGATGGGTAAATACCACATTCACAAAACAAGATTCCTTAAATTTAAACCTAACTGTAAAGTATTTGCTTTAGATTTACGTCTACTATCATCGCTTCAAAAAATCTCCTCCAATAAAAAGCTTTAAAAACTGCATTATTGAACAATTTTTAAACAAACTGTAAAGTTGTTTCTCTCTCTGCATCCCCCACTTGTTCTCTGTAATGTTGTATTGTTGTTGGAATTTAAGTCTTGCAAAAAAAAAAAAAAAAAAAGAGTCCTGATGGGGTAACCGTTTTTAATGCCTGAGCAAAAACCTATCATGTTATTGTGATAGCATGTTATTGAAGTCTAGGATAACTGTAAAACCCAAACATTGACACATCTTAAATTTCACAATCTATATTTTTAGTTACATACTATTATGTGTAACCTATGGTTTAAAAGTCATTAAATGTCTTATTTACAAAGTTATATCGACATACATCATAAAACGATTTGAAAGGATTTCTACTCAGGCAGTGAATATAGTACCCATTAATAAGCCCCTCAGCCAATGGAATTGCTGTGACGTCAGAGGGGGACTCGATTTTTTTTATTTGTATTTTTTTTTATTGCTTAATGAACAACAGTGACACAATAGACAAAACAAAACAATAGTTATAACCAGACATACATAGGGGATATAGTACAATACTTTACATACAACTATACATATTCTTACAAAAAAGAAGAGGACTCGATTTTCACGACACCGGAAGTCTCTGTCGGTCGTAGGACCCCTGAGTGCATGCTGTAATGTTGACAGTACGTCGCACATAACTGTAAATGGATCGTTAAATGAATCAATTTCGTCTACATATTCCGAATTTTGTCAAATCTTTCCTTTCACATGAACCATGACAGAAGTTAAAGTCAAGAAAGAGTCAACGGATCCTGTAGATATTGAGAATAGGTGAGTTCAGCACACTTTTAGCCCATAATATTTAAAATGTGGGTACTTTTGGCCATGTTGTGGACTTTTAGAAAATAAACTAAAACACTTTTTTCACACTCTCACTAGTTTATGTAATTTGACCACTAAAAATTTCCAACAGATTTTATTCATGCATCACACGAAATGGTTGGATTAATTCATTCTTTGTTTAGAAATTATTCTTTTTTTTTTTTTTTTTTTTTTTTTACAATTTAATAATTATACTTTTATGATGGGTTTTCATATTTTTAGATATCAAAAGTCTGGTTTTCAGACAAGGGCAAAACAATAAATCCATGCTGTAAAGTCATTTGGAAAAGCAGCTAAACAACTGAAGGCATGTTAAAAAGTTTCTAAGACAATTTTAATGTGACCTTCATACATATAAAAAAAATAAATACAAATAAAATAAATAAATTGATCTGTGGTAATAAAAATCCTTTACATAGCCAAAGAAACTTTTATCACTTTAATGTTGAATGGCTATGACTTATTGACCTTTATCTTGGTTTTCCCTGAAGGATAAAAGAGCTTTGCCAGCAGTTTCCGCATGGGATCACCGACCAGGTCATTCAGAATGACATGCCTCACGTGGAGGCGCAGCAGCGAGCCATGGCCATCAACAGACTGCTGTCTGTGGTGAGATATTTAGCTGCTGGTGATAGTGCATGATGGCTCTGTTCTCTATACTCATGTCAAATTCTGCTTTTATGTTCTCAGGGTCAGTTAGACCTGCTTCGAAACAGCAGTGGCCTTTTATACAGGCTTAAGGATCTGCAATCTGCAAGGTAAGGACAGTTAGTCACTATATGTGAAAGTATACTAACACAAAAATTAAACTTCTGTCATCATTTACTCACCCTGATCTCAAACCTATATGACTTTTTACAGTAGAATTATAGTGAATGGGGATGTGTGATGTCAAGCTCCAAAAATGACAAAAAGTGCTTTAAAGTACCATACCATACTTTGTCTTCTGAAGTTGTCTTTGTGTGAGGAATGAAATGATTTGCGGAAAATTTTTATTTAAAGTGATAGTTCGCCAAAAATGAACATTCTCATTATTTACTCACCCACATACCATCTAAGATGTGTATGACTTTCCACCTTCTGCAGTACACAGAGATTTTTAGAAGAATATCTCAGCTCTGTTGGTCCATACAATGCAAGTGAATGGTGACCAGAACTTTGAAGCTAACAAAACAGATAAAGTCAGCATAAACATAATCCATATGACTCCAGTGGTTTAATCAATACAGTGCATCCGGAAAGTATTCACAGCGCTTCACCGTTTCCACATTTTGTTATGTTACAGCCTTATTCCAAAATGGATTAAATTCATTATTTTCCTCAAACTTCTACAAACAATACCCCATAATGACAACGTGAAAGAAGTTTGTTTGAAATCTTTGCAAATTTATTAAAAATAAAAAACGAAAAAATCACATGTACATAAGTATTCACAGCCTTTGCCATGACACTCAAAATTGAGCTCAAGTGCATCCTGTTTCCACTGATCATCCTTGAGATGTTTCTACAACTTGATTGGAGTCCACCTGTGGTAAATTCAGTTGATTGGACATGATTTGGAAAGGCACACACCTGTCTATATAAGGTCCCACAGTTAACAGTGCATGTCAGAGCTCAAACCAAGCCAAGAAGTCCAAGCAATTGTCTGTAGACCTCCGAGACAGGATTGTATCGAGGCACAGATCTGGGGAAGGGTACAGAAAAATTTCTGCAGCATTGAAGGTCCCAATGAGCACAGTGGCCTCCATCATCCGTAAATGGAAGAAGTTTGGAACCACCAGGACTCTTCCTAGAGCTGGCTGCCTGGCCAAACTGAGTGGTCGGGGGAGAAAGGCCTTAGTCAGGGAGGTGACCAAGAACTCGATGGTCACTCTGACAGAGCTCCGGTGTTTCACTGTGGAGAGAGGTGGACCTTCCAGAAGAACAACCATCTCTGCAGCACTCCACCAATCAGGCCTGTATGGTAGAGTGGCCAGACGGAAGCCACTCCTCAGTAAAAGGCACATGACAGCCCGCCTGGTGTTTGCCAAAAGGCACCTGAAGGACTCTCAGACCATGAGAAACAAAGATTGAACTCTTTGGCCTGAATGGCAAGCGTCATGTCTGGAGGAAACCAGGCACCGCTCATCACCTGGCCAATACCATCCCTACAGTGAAGCATGGTGGTGGCAGCATCATGCTGTGGGGATGTTTTTCAGCGGCAGGAACTGGGAGACTAGTCAGGATTGAGGGAAAGATGAATGCAACAATGTACAGAGACATCCTTGATGAAAACCTGCTCCAGAGCACTCTGGACCTCAGACTGGGGCGAAGGTTCATCTTCTAACAGGACAACGACCCTAAGCACACAGCCAAGATAATAAAGGAGTGGCTGTGGGACAACTCTGTGAATGTCCTTGAGTGGCCCAGCCAGAGCCCAGACTTGAACCTGATTGAACATCTCTGGAGAGATCTGAAAATGGCTGTGGACCAATGCTCCCCATCCAACCTGATGGAGCTTGAGAGGTCCTGCAAAGAAGAATGGGAGAAACTGCCCAAAAATAGGTGTGCCAAGCTTGTAGCATCATACTCAAAAAGACTTGAGGCTGTAATTGGTGCCAAAGGTGCGTCAACAAAGTATTGAGCAAAGGCTGTGAATACTTATGTACATGTGATTTTTTTTATTTTATTTATTTATTTTTTAATAAATTTGCAAAGATTTCAAACAAACTACTTTCACATTGATTATGGGGTATTGTTTGTAGAATTTTGAGGAAAATAATGAATTTAATCAATTTTGGAATAAGGCTGTAACATAACAAAATGTGGAAAAAGTGAAACGCTGTGAATACTTTCCGGATGCACTGTATCTTCTGAAGCGATACAGTTGGTTTTTGGTGAGAACGGACCAAAAAATTATTTCACTGTACATCTTGACAGTTGTCTCCTTGGCGATCATTATTTCAAGCTCGATTACGCTTCCTTTTGCGCCATCTAGTGCTCTGTGCATGCATCAAGCACTAGGAAGTGTGATTGTTCTTGAAATCATGATCGTGCCTAGAGACTGCAAAGACAAGATGTACAGTGAGAAAGGAATTACATTTCGGTCTGTTTTCACCCACACTTATATCGCATTTGAAGATATACAGTATATTTAACCACTAGAGTCATTTGGATTACTTTTATGCTGCCTTTATTTACTTTCTGGAGCTTCAAAGTTTTGGTCACCATTCATTTGCATTTTATGGACCTACAGAGCTGAAATATTCTTCTAAAAATCTTAATTTGTGTTCAGCAGAAGAAAGAAAGTCATACACATCTGGGATGGCATGAGGGTGAGTAAATTATGAGAGAATTTTCATTTTTGGATGAACTGGATAATTTTTAAGAGGTTTGGATAAGAGGTTTGGATAATTTTTGCACTGAAACATCAGCTCCACATATATCAATTAAGTTACATCAACATATTTTTTTCCTTTTGGTTTAGCTCATTAATTCTTTGTCAGGAAAGTCATTTCAACATAATGGAATAAAGTTTATTTTTGAATTATCCAGTTGAGTAGCCTCAAAGTAATTTTATATGTGTCCCTCACACGATTAATTTCCTCAGTTTTACATAATATTTTTGTGTCCCATTAAGGGTTTATGTTGTAAGCTTATGCTAGTTAGCTAACTTTTAGCTAGCAATAGCATACATTAACATGCTAAATGCTAAGTAATAATTGCTTCTTGAGTAAAGCAACATACAGCATGTTGTTTGTGTAGCTGTCCTCAAGCTAAGTAAAAGCTTCAGTCTTCACGACAGAATCAGTTCCAAGTCCCAAAAGAACAAAATGAAACACTATTAAGTACCCCCTTTTTCTCATCTCGCTTAAAAATGCATAAAATAACACTTATTATATAACACTTATGACCTTATTCACAGCAGCGGCATCTTTGATTTTTGACAGGAATGACAACGAGGCTGTGAGGGACAGACGTACAGTCTCTTCAATGGGTTGTACTGTTGTTTAAAGTGTTTTTGGTTTGTTCTGCAGACAAAACATTGAAAAAATATATTTCCAAGAACATTCAGTAGACAAACTCCAGACAACACGAGTTGTGGAAAATCAGATGTGATCTAGGAGCTTTTTACAGCTTTATACTGTTCACAGCCTCGTTGTCATTCCCATGAAAAATCAAAGTTGGCGCTACTGTGAATAAGGTTTATTTCAACAATTTTACTAGAGCTGTCAAAATCAACGCATTAATTTTTGCTGGTTTATGCTTTATTAACGTCGAATGCATTAAACGCGATTAAGAAAGGCTTTGTTTGGCAAATCTTAATAAAGCAGTATTGTAATATATTGTTTTGTTTTCTTTTCTAAGAAGGAAATGAGTACATTTTTACCAGAAAAATATATATATACAGTATAGTGAGAGTAAAATTTCATCACTTTTAAAGACTGCGATTTAATCGTGATTGACTACAAAAAAAAAAAAAAATTGACTGACAGCACTCATTTTTACTCATCAAATCCCCTTGCCCATGTTGTTGAACATACTTGATTGATTCATTTTTTTAGAAAATCACATTAATCATAAGTAAACAAGATTTGAAGAGAAACACAATTTATTGTGTAGATCACAAATAATATGATTTAGTAATTCGGACAACCTGCTTTTTCCTGTTTTTTCAGTGTGGGTGAGCTATTTTTTTAACACTGAATTTGCACGTGTTTTCTAACAAATGTTTTGTTTGTTAATAGTAAAGTAAAGGGCTCTGATAACCAAGAAAAACTAGTTTACCAGATCATAGAAGATGCTGGAAATAAAGGTAAAGTGAAACTTCCT
Source organism: Myxocyprinus asiaticus (assembly GCF_019703515.2). Classification (NCBI taxonomy): domain Eukaryota; kingdom Metazoa; phylum Chordata; class Actinopteri; order Cypriniformes; family Catostomidae; genus Myxocyprinus; species Myxocyprinus asiaticus. The sequence goes on along the minus strand of NC_059392.1, from coordinate 15,990,913 downwards.
TGCTTGCAATATTGACTAATTAAAGAAGCCTTATCGTTGACCGTCTTTTTTGCTTCCTTAAGGAATCTGGAGCAGAGATATTAGATATAAGAGTAACCTCCCTCTGACAGAAATCAATAAAATCCTCAAGAACCTTGAGAGTAAGAAACTCATCAAAGCAGTGAAGTCGGTTGCGGTGAGTTGATCTCCAAAGACAGGATAAAGCAATAAGGCACATCAACTTTTTAAAACAAAAGCAGCCATTTACCTTTGGCTCAATCATGCTGCAACTCTTTATCATCTAGGCCTCTAAGAAGAAGGTTTACATGCTGTATAACCTGCAACCTGATCGCTCTGTGACAGGAGGAGCATGGTATAGCGATCAGGATTTTGAGTCTGAGTTTGTGGAGGTTCTGAACCAGCAGTGCTTTAAATTCCTACAGAGTAAGGTGAGATGTTTCATGTTATTTATTCTTACTCCTCTTGAGGTCTTTGATCTTGAAAGTGTATGTATTACTTTGTTGTTTTTGATTGTCTGAATTTTGATGCCACTCCACTGGGTTTTTTTTAGGCAGAAGCAGCGAAAGACAGTAAGCAGAGTCCTATGGTGCAGAGAAATGGCTCATTAGCCACCTCTCATGAAGTCTGGAAGTACATATGTGAGCTCGGCATCAGCAAAGTGAGTGCATTGAATGTTTATAGGTTTAATATCAGTTGATAGCAGGTCTGCTATGTTGTTGTACTGATCACACCATGAGGATGTCTGTAGGTGGATCTATCCATGGAGGACATCGAGACCATCTTAAACACACTGATCTTTGATGGGAAGGTGGAGATGACCATAATTGCTGCTAAAGAAGGGACTGTGGGAAGTGTAGATGGACAGATGAAGCTCTACAGGGGAGTGAACCCCATCATCCAGCCCACGGGCCTGGTCAAAACGCCATGTGGACTCTGCCCGGTAAATGAACCCAATACAGAGCTGCAACCCAACTCATGATATAACTTCCATTATGGTATAATGTGCTTACCATGGCCCTCTATCCCTTAGGTGTTTGATGACTGTCATGAAGGCGGTGAGATCTCTCCATCTAACTGTGTTTACATGGCGGAGTGGCTGGACTTCTGACCAGCCGAATGAATGTCTTTGTTTTTTCATGCAACGATTTGATGCAACTTAAGATATCTTTTTTTTTTTTATAATGAACATTGATAGCTTTAATGATGAAGCTGAACTACATCAACTGAACAGGAGGCAGCATCCAAATGATCTTGTTTTTTAGGTTATTCTTATTGCTTCTCCTCACCTCCGGATTATTTCCATTGATATATCTTGACATCTAGCCACAAATAAAGGTTTTCATTTTTGTTGAGAGGTCTATAGATTTTGTGACTCTTTGTGAGTATGGTGTTTGTCCCTTGTCTCCTTGTTTTGCAGATTCATAATTGAGTGTTTCTTTAACTTTGGGCACTTTGGATTTCTAGAAAATGAAGCCTTTTTTAAACCTTTTCCACACTCTCAATAATATGTATTTTAATTTGTCTAAAAACAATTTCGAGGAGTTTATGTACGTGCATCAGAGGGGGCTTATGTTATTTCTTTTGAAAATCATGAAAATTCCCACCACTGTGTCATTTTCTGCACATCTCATATTTTATATTGTGTTTAATAGAATTCTGTGGTGGAAATGACATTTTTAACTATTTTAAATTGACTCCTTTGTCTTGCTTAGGCTATTCTCATTGCTAACATTTGATGATTTTATGACTTTCTTCTGCAGAGCACAAACAAAGATGTTTATAAGAATATTTCAGCTCTGTAGGTCCATAAAATGCAAGTGAATGGGGAACAGAACTTTGAAGCTCAAAAAAAGCACATAAAGGCAGCATAAAAGTAATCCATAAGACTCCAGTGGTTTAATGTCTTTAGAAGCGATATGACAGGTGTGGGTAAGAAACAGATCAATATTTATGTCTTTTTTTTTTTACTATAAATCTCTACTTTCACTTTCACTTCTACATTCTTTTGGTGATTTGCATTCGTTGTGCATATTGCCACCTACTGGTAAGGGAGGAGAATTTATAGTAAAAAAGGACTTAAATATTGATCTGTTTCTCACCCACACCTATCATATCACTTCTGAAGACATGGATTAAACCACTGGAGTCTTATGGATTGCTTTTATGCTGCATTTATGTGCTTTTTTTGAGCTGCAAAGTTCTGTCCACACTTGCATTGTATGGACCTACAGAGCTGAAATATTCTTCTAAAAATCTGAGTAAATGATGAGAGAATTTTCATTTTTGGGTAAACTATCCCTTTAAGAAACACCCATTACAGAACTATGATTTTTAATAGAGTAATTCAATAAATCTGCAAAATAATAATAATAATAATAACAGAGGTAAAATGTTTACGATATGTCATGTCATCTACATGTCATCAGGTGTGGAAACATTCTTTGAGAAACCAAGCCTGCTGCCAGCTTGTCATCTTTTAACATCCATGTTTATTTTATATTATATCTTCTGTCTCCCAGCCTGTTTACATGTACATATTGTGCCAAAGCATTCATAGATGATGAAGAGACCAAAAGGTGTTTACTTAAATGTGACACATCACGCATTCTTCATCACAGTCTCTCACCGCCCTCTTTCCCGCGCGGCAGCCATGGTAACGAGAGCGAAGGGTGCTTAGCAACACGAGAGGAGGAGACACTGCATCATCTGCTGAGAGCGGAGAAAAATACTCACAGCCGCCGACCTTCATTTCGTCAAGAGCTGCTTGTGATGTCGACTTGAAATAGTGAAAATGGAATGTTAGGTCGTATAAACACTTATCGATAAATACATCTAAATAAGCGCGATGAAGTTTGTCATGGTTTTAGTCGCCTCTGGCCTTTTGGCTTTTCTTGGCGCGATCATCTGCATCATCGCCAGCGTTTATTCACGTTCATCGGCCGCCACGCCGCAGGCGTTATCAGACAACCGCTCGCTCTCGCTCCGGGAGCCGCTACCTGGATCCGTGGCGCACGCCGGCCCGCTAGGAGCTCTCCATGGTGCTGAATCCTACGGAGGGGGCGGTTTGGACATCGGCTTGGAGATACCGTCGCTCAACGAGCTCAGTACCGGGGATGTAACAGGCCCCAGCCCGAAACAGTTCACCCTCAACCGACTCATTTGCACCCCAGTTCCCATTGGGGATTGCAGATCTAGGGGTCTGAGACAAGCCGATGACCCGTTCGCTGACGAGGAGGACTGGAACCTCCGCACTACCGCTGAGGAGCTCCGACAGATCGTCATGCAGCAGAACGATCAGATCCTCATGGACCACAGGACCATCACGGAGCTCACCGGGAAGCTCTCAGAGTGTGAGAACGGACTGGAGGAGAGGACTCTCAATGAGCGGAGTATGGGGGTCTGGGCGGGCAACCGACGCCACATGGCCGGGGATGATGTGAGCAGCTCGGTTTCGGTGCAGTTGCAGACAGAAGAACTGGAGAGAGCCATTCTTCAACTGAAAGACCGCATAGAGAAGTTGGAGGTTGGTAGGAGAGAGTCTACACTTAATTTAACAAAATTAAATTATTAAATAAATTAAATAAAACATTTAGTTTTTTTGTTTTGTTTTGTTGTTGTTGTTGTTGTTGTTGTTAAAGATTACTCGATTTAATTTGATGGAATTTTGTTATGAAATTGAAATACGTAAATCTTAAAATGATGTTAAAATCTAAAATGTATTTCTTCAATTTGAATCTTAACTTAAATATAATTTCAATTCAATTTTAATTAACTTAAACGGAAATTTAAACGGTAAATGTAAATCTAAAATGTACTCTCAAAAAACTATATATATATTTTTTTTGAGTAAATGCTTCAAACTTGAAAGTACAATTCAAAGTTCAAAAATGTTGTTATGAAATTGAAATGCCTAAATCTTAAAATTATGTTAAAATCTTACATGTAAAATTTAAATTAAATTTAAATCTAAAATGTAATTCAAATTTAAAATTTAAACTGGAAATGTAAATCTAAAATGCACTCTCAATAAATTATTTTTTGAGCGTAAATGCTTCAAACTTGAAAGTACAGTTTAAAGTTAAAAAATCTGATAGAGGAATGACAAGATATCTAAAATCTCTTGGGCATTTGGTGCACCAGAAGTGGACACATTTAGGGGACAATTGTGTTACTACTGTACACTCCTGACAAGGATGTAACTAAATGTTCAAGATTGGGAGGACCAAATGTAAAAATGTAAGAATTAAAAATAAAAAATCTATATTGACTGACCACCAATCAGAATCACAATGTCTTAGACAAGATCTGTCATGTAACAGGCAAGTTCATCTCAAATATGCTCATGTTCAGTGACAACAGAGTCATTATGATTTGTATAGGGCTTTTCACAATACATATTGTTTCAAATCAGCTCTGTGTAGTGTATTAAATGTCTTAGAGTCCCCAATGAATATCTTCATTGAAAAAGTTAATTCAAGGAGGTCACGTGACACCATGCAAGAAGCAGACGTGTGAACGATGAGTTCTGCGCACTTTGCTATATTTTTAGTGTTATAATCTGGTGAAATTCGATACACCCGGTTACACATTTGCTCTTTGAGGAAAAACATGGCAAAGAAGTCAAAATCATAGGGCTCTGGAGACATTAAAAGACACTTACGTGTTCAGGATGAAAGCCCCGACAGGCCTACAGACCGGAGACTAGATTTGCATGGCGCGGCGGGAGAAGAGATCCAGCGTCAGTTGTCCAACATATTGGTGATGATGATGAAGGTTCTTGCTGACTTGGAGGATCTTGCTGTAATACGTCGATCAATTACGGCGATGGAAATAAAATTCTCTGAGTTAGTTATAAGAGTGTCAGATGCTGAGAAACGAATCGATTATTTGGGGTCTTCGGAGAGGGATTTATCCGCTAATCCGCCTGCGACCAAAGTTGATCTGGAACGTATTCTTGAAAAGCTTGAAGATCTTGAGAATAGAAGCCGCAGGAATAACATCAGAATTGTTGGAATTCCTGAGCATGAGGAGGGCAGAGATATGATGAAATTCCTAGACGAGCTCTTCCAGAGTCTGCTCGACATAACAGGCCACAAGCTGGAAATCGAGCAAGCTCACAGAGTCCCTGCTCGGAGATCTGCTCCTCGAAAGGCTCCGATCGATCCTGGCCAAATTTCTGAAGTCATCTGATAAAGATCTCGTGTTGCGCCAGGCGAGGAGCAAAGGAAAGCTTTCTTGGAGGAATCATAATATTTTCTTGTTCCCGGACTTTGCAAGTTCGACAAGAGAGAAACGTGATCGGTTCAGGGAATGCAAAAACTCTTGCATCAGCGTAAGATCACTTTTGCATTGATGTTCCCGGCCAAACTGAGAATAGAAACGAAGGGCGGTCGCAAAGTATTTACATGTCCCAATCAGGCAATGTCTTTTATTTGGAAGTTTTTTTGGAAGTTCCCAGCCAGTTTGAGAGTGGACACTACTGATGACTGCAAAATATCTACATGCTCACACAAAGAATGTGTTTTATAAAGTTGACAGATTGAGTAAGTCATGGTATATACTTTTATGCGGCCTCCAAGTAAATTGACTTGACCATCCGGGGAACCGGGATGTCGGTTTTGTTTCTTTTTGTGTTGGCTCTGCCTAGCGGCTGGAGCTTGTTCCGTTTACGGGACACTGGAATGATTACGTCATCCGCTGAACTCATAACAGCTGGCTCACTGAACATTTGTTTGTCTCTCCGTGAAACTGAACGGTTTTATATCAGCTGAAATTTGTTTTGTGGAGGATCACACCTTTAAAACAGTTCTGTGAATTAATCTACATGTTCTTTGTGTTCATTGTTCCTTTTGGCTGGGGTTTATTTTACAAAGTATTTTCTGTTATATAATTTTGCTTCACAAATTTGTGAGGCAAAATTGTGCAATCCGATGGCAAAGTTGTGGTGGGGGCTCGTGGGCATTCATGGACCTTTTGAGTTTAGAGGGATTGTCGCCGGTTGGCGCTCTCGTGCGTGGGGTTAAAGTGCACGTTTTTCTTTTTTCTGTTTGTTTTGTTTGGGGGGAACTTCAGGGTTTGATTGTTTCACTAATCGGGAATGTGGTCTGTATAATTTTGTTATACAGTTTATTTTTTTTATTATATCAATATGTCAGTTGTTAATATGAGTGTACTATCTCTCTCCACATGGAATGTAAATGGGTTGGGGCACCCCATAAAAAGAAGGAAGGTTATTACTTTTGTTAAATGTAAGAAATATGATATAGTGTTTCTTCAAGAAACACACCTTTCTCCGCAGGAAGCGGAAAAATTTGGGAAGATATGGGGTGGACATGTTTTTTTTAGTGCTGGCTCAAGTAAGAGCAAGGGAGTCATTATATTGGTAATAAACATCTACAATTCAAATGTCTCAAACAGATTAAAGGTAAATTAGGAAGAGTAATTATTGTTTTAGATGAAATTCAGGGGCAAAGTTTGATTTTGGCTAATATTTACGCACCTAATGCTGATGATCAGGGCTTTTTTATAGATCTTGAAGGGATATTGCAAGCCGCTGGCACCCCTCATGATATAATATTGGGAGGAGACTTTAATCTTTTGATGGATTCAGCCCTTGATCATAGTGAAGCAAAAGTGTGTAAGCCCCCTAGAGCAACATTGACGCTTCACAGGATGTGTAAAAATCTTGGTCTTACATATATTTGGAGACTTTTGAACCCATATGGTAGGGACTATACATTTCATCTCGTCCCTCGTTTCATCTGTTGTGGATTGCTCAATTTTTAAACATTTTAGTCTCAGATCACTCCCTGGTGAGTTTAGAGGTGGTGCCACATAAGGAGAAAAATAAATCATATAGTTGGTGCCTTAATGTGTCCCTTTTGCAAAATCCTGAATTCCAACAAATGTTAAAGACTGAAATCAATGTTTATATGGAGACCAACTGGTCCTCAGTATCCACTGTTGGCGTGGCTTGGGAGGCACTTAAGGTGGTTCTTAGGGGCTGGATCATACAGTATGCTTCATTCACCAAAAAATCCAAAGCACGAGAACTTGTGGAGTTGGAAAGAAATATTAAAAATGCCGAAGCAGGGCTGAAGTGCCATTTGTCATCCGATGGCCTCAGAGAATTGACTCGATTGAAATACAGATATAATACTATTTTGTCCCGGAAATTAGAGTTTTGTCTATTCAGGGCAAGACAGTCATACTTTGAGTCGGGGGACAAAGCAGGAAAACTTTTGGCTAGATATATAAAGCAGAGAGAGACTTTTTCTACCATTCCCTCAGTGAAATCTGCTGGTGGTGAAATATTTACCTCGGCCATTGATATTAATAATGCTTTCAAAGAATTCCACGTCTTCGTCTACTGATGAAGATATTGGAAACTTTGTGGAACCATTAGATCTCCCTAAACTGACGACTGAACAAAAAAATACTCTTGATTCTGAGATAACCTTGGAGGAGCTTGGCGAGGTTATTAAGGCCTTACCTTCAGGCAAGGCTCTGGGGCCTGACGGCTTTGCCGCTGAGTTTTCCAAATCTTATGCTACAGAACTGGCTCCACTTTTGCTAGAAGTTTATACTGAATCATTAAAGAATGGAAAGCTTCCGCCAACCATGACACAAGACCGGATCAGTCTGATTCTTAAAAAGGACAAAGATCCAAGCGAGTGTAAAAGTTACCATCCAATTTCCCTGATCCAGTTAGATGTAAAAAGTTTGTCAAAAATTCTGGCTAATCGATTAAGTAAAGTTATGACATCTCTCATACATATAGATCAGGTGGGGTTTAATCGAGGCCGTAGCTCTTCTGATAACATTAGGCGTCTCTTCAATACCATGTGGTCAGTAGCGAATGAACAATCTCCGGACGCTGCCATCTCACTTGACGCCTAAAAGGCATTTAATATGGTAGAATGGGATTATCTTTTTAAGGTTTTGGAAATATACAGGTTCGGGAGTACGTTTATTGGATGGATTAAGTTACTTTATAGACACCCAGTAGCGGCGGTACAAACAAATAGATTAATTTCAGATTATTTTACTCTGGATAGGGGCACCCAGCAGGGTTGCTCTCTTTTTCCCCATTATTGTTCTGTCTTGCCCTGGAACCATTAGCAACCGCAATAAGAAAGGAGGATGATTTTCCAGGGGTGGTGGCGGGAGGTATGGCGTATAAACTCTTGCTTTACGCAGATGATATTTTATTATTTGTCTCTGACCCCAGTAGATTTATGCCTTGCCTCCACAGAATTATTAATTCCTTTTCTAAGTTTTCAGGATATAGAGTCAATTGGTCTAAATCCGAAGCTTTGGCTCTGACAGCGTACTGCCCAAAAACGGCTTTCCAGCCGAGTGCTTTCCAATGGCCCAAACAGGGCATTAAGTATTTGGGTATTTTATTTCCAGCAAATTTGTGTGATTTAGTTAGAGTTAATTTTGACCCCTTAATAAAACGGTTTTCAAGCGATGTGGGCAGGTGGGCTTCATTACATTTATCTATGATTGGGAAGGTTAATGTTATTAAAATTCAATTACTTACTGCAGTCTCTCCCTGTAGATGTCCCCCTCTCTTATTTCAAGCAATTTGATAGCATAGCAAAGTCCTTCATTTGAAATGGTAAGCATCCCAAATTACATTTCAATAAGTTACATAGGCCATTTGACAAAGGTGGGCTAGGCCTACCCAAGATTTTATTTTATTATTATGCATTTGGTCTCAGACATTTGGCTCATTGGTCACTTCCACCTGAGAGAGCCCTTCCCTGGTTTTCTATAGAACAGGAAATTCTTGCCCCTATTTCGCCACTGCAGAGCCTTTCTATCAAATTAATCGGAGAAGCTGAGTTACATCCCGTTATCTCGCACTTGAACTCAGTATGCACAAAAGTGTCCAGACTGTTTAATGCACACATTTTTTTAAATGTTGCCTCGAGCATATGGCTGAACCCCAAATTATGCATCAACAAGTCCCCTTTTTGCTGGTCAGAGTGGATTGGGAGGGGGGTTACTACACTCGGTGACCTATATGAGAATTGAGTGTTGAGATCCTTTCAAAATTTGGTTCAACTTTCTGGGATTCCTAGATCTCAGTTCTATAAGTATTTACAGCTGTGCCACCTGCTCTGTACTGTTTTTGGGAGTGGTTTACACCCTCCTAAAGCGGCAGATACTCTGGGAGTGGTGATTACTGCTTTTGGAAAAGGTCATGAGGCATTGGTGTATCACTCCCTACTAACTCAGAGTCTGGGGGACTTCAACTTCTTTTAAGAGATTATGGGAGAAAGATCTAAATTTGGTATTGGAGGAGGGAGAGTGGGCTGGGATTTTAAAAAGCATCAAATCAGCATCTAGAGACGCAAGGGTTCACCTCATGCAATTTAAGATTTTACATAGAGTCTATTGGACCCTCTCTAGATTGCATAGGCTTGGTCTTAAAGACACACCCACCTGTTGGCGATGTCAATCAGAAGATGGAGACACAACCCATGTCTTTTGGGGATGTGTTAAGATGCATGAATTTTAGCTACTCATATACAAGCAAGGATACTGATTCTGTATATGTGTGTTCTGCTATTTATATTTAAAGTTTAAATCAATAAAAAAATGTTAATTGCAAAAAAAAAAAAAAAAAAGAAGAAAAAGTTAATTGAAAATCATGCCTTAATGATTTTGTCTTAAGTAAGCCAAAGGCAACTGTGACAAGGAACAAAAAACCTACAAGATGTTCTTGGAGAGAACACTGGGAGAAATCAAACTCCTCTGGCTATACATTATGAACATAAAGCCAGTATTAGTTAACTATGTGTAAAACAAGTGATGTTTTAAGTGTGTCAATTATATAACTTTATTTGGCAGGCAATGTTTAAAACGAAAGGGTAAGTGATTCTCATAGTTTTTTAATACTTTTGTCCTACTGAGTGCTTCCTTTCCCCCGCCATCTTGTTCTGAGGCATGTCTCCTGGGTAGAAAAACACTCTCTGTCTGAGTGAGGACAGAGAATGGTAAAGGTTCTCAGTTAGGTGGAGCTTTTCAGCAGTAACACCTGAATTGTGGATATTGTGAAACAGACTTTTAAAATGTTTTATTTATTTATTTTTTAACAAAAATTGATCTAATTTTATCAGATACACACGTTGAACAGGGTAAATATTAGGTTTAATATAATTCTCTCTCTCAGATGGAGATAGGCCCTGCTGCGTTTAACCACACTGGGCATGCTGTGAGCACGTTGGGGAGCATGGTGGTGGGTGAACCCACCAGGCCTGTGGAGGATCTGGAGGGAGAACTTGAAAAGAAGATTAGGCTGCTGGAGAAAGAGAGAAAGAACCTTCGTAAAGAGACCCAGAATCGCCATCAGCACATCGACCAGGGAATCAACACTCTGCAAGAGCGAATTACAGAGCTCGAACAGAGTAAGTATGGAAGCAGTGTTGTTATTGTTAATGAAAATTAAAATGAAAATTTTTTCGTTAACTGAAATAAAAATTCATGACTCTAAAGCTAACTAAAATAAAAATAAAAGTAGTTTTTTACAGAAGCTCTGAACCGCACTGTGTTTTTTAGGTGTCTTAGTGCCTTCCTGAGCTTAAGTACTAAAAAAAAAAATTATCTCTGAAAAAAGTTTTTTTCTCTCTCTCTGAAATGTATTTCTTCTCTCTGATTTTTTTTCTTTCCAAAAATGTGTTTATGTTCCCTGCAAAAAATTTACCATGGTTTTACTATTCGTAGTGAATCCATAGTGATAATACAGGAAAACGAAAACTATCCTAATAAAAACCATAATTTTGTGGGTATTATGGTTTTATTATGCAAATACCATAGTTTAACTCTCTCTCTCTCTCTCTCTCTCTCTCTCTCTCTCTCTCTCTCTATCTCTATATATATATATATATACAGTACTGTGCGAAAGTCTTAGGCACATAAAATGTTTCACAAAAGCATTTGTCTTAAGATGGTTATTTATATCTTCAGCTTTAGTGTGTCAGTAGGAAATATAAATGTTAGACTCCCAAACATTACTTTTGCAAATAGAAAAGATTAGAATAGAAGAACAGGGAGCCCTGCAACAGATGTCATGGCCCCCACAAAGCTAAATAGGTAGAAGAACTGTTGCCAAGAAGCTTGGAACATCCTACCCTAACCCCTGCCAACAACCAAGAAAAACTGTGTCCAGGTGTACCTAGGAGAATTGGTGCTGTTTTAAATGCTAAGGTGGTCACACTGAATATAGATTTAGCTTTTTTTTTATGTTTACTGGACTTTGTATGACATTAATTGATAAATGAAAACTATTTATGGCATTATTTTTGAAGACATCCTCACTCTGCAACATTTTTCACAAGTGCCTAAAACTTTTGCACAGTACTGTATATATATATATATATATATATATATATATATATATATATATATATATATATATATATATATATATTAGCCTATTTTTAAGATTTACACATTTCAGTTTCATAACAAAATTCCATCAAATTGAACTGTATAATTTTTTTTTTAATAAAAATTACATTAATACAACTTAAAATACCATAGTAATATTTTTTTCTATAGTAATATTGTAATAACAATGATTGTTGAAGGCTAACCATTTTTTTTTGTTGTTGTTGATGGAAACCATGGAAAAATTTCAAAGCTAATTGTTTTGGCTCAGGAAGGCACTAAAAGACACCTAAAAAAATTTTTTTTCACCTAGTTTTTTTTACTGTGTGGTTCAGGGCTTCCGTAGTTTTTGATATACGGTATAGTATAATCAGTGTTGGGTGTAATAAGATTACAAATTAATTAGTTACTTTAATCAAATTACTTTTTAGTCAAAAAGTAGTGTAAAGCAGGACATTTTAAATTCTAGTAACCAGATTACAGTTACGGACATTCAGTTAAGTAAATTACTTTTAAGTACTTTACTTTCAAAGATGGGTCAAACTTAGGGGAAGAGGGGATAAAATGATTTAGCAGATGTAAGCCAGATTTCTTCGACACATGTTAAGCCCAGTAGTGGATTAAGGCACCATGCCAAAGGGATTTTTCTAAATAAAAAGATTCTAGGACATGGCTTTGAAATGGAATTTTCTTTCTTTCTTTCTTTCTTTCTTTCTTTCTTTCTTTCTTTCTTTCTTTCTCTCTCACTCTCTCTCTCTCTCTCTCACTCTTTCTCTCTCACTTCCAGGTCTTACAGATTACAATTACCCACAAGGGTATAAACTTTCCTTCCCTGTGCGAACTAACTACATGTATGGGCTAGTCCGGCAGAATATTCCCGAGATATACGCCTTCACGGCATGTTTGTGGCTTAAGCCAACCGAGAATGGAATTGGAACACCATTTTCCTATGCAGTGCCAGAACAACCAAATGAACTTGTCCTGCTTCAGGGTATTCATAACCCTGCAGAACTACTCATCAATGATAAGGTAAGACCCACAGTACAATTACTGCTTTGAGGGAAAAATTGCATTGATTGGCATTTAACATGTTTTTGCCCATTTTGAGGTGGCACAGTTGCCCCTATCTTTGCTCCAGGGCATCTGGCAGCACGTATGTGTGAGCTGGACACTACGGGATGGGGTTTGGAAAGCATATCAGGGTGGCAAGTTGAGAGGACGGGGCGAAGGGCTGTCAGCATGGCACCCAATCAAATCCGGAGGCGTGCTGGTGCTGGGACAGGAACAGGTGAGTAAGACAGCAAATGCTGGAAGAGTCTGAATATTAAACATTGTGTTTGTCAATGTGTAACCCTCCTACTCTTCTTGGCTCTGCTGCAGGACACCCTCGGTGGGCGGTTTGACGCATCCCAGGCTCTGGTTGGAGAGCTGTCATTATTTAACCTGTGGGATCGTGTTCTGTCACCTACAGAGGTGGCAGCTCTTGCAACTTGTGCAGAATCTCCAAAACTGGGAAACGTGGTGCCTTGGACAGACCGAGATGTAGACGTGTTTGGTGGGGCCGTCAAGGACCCCATGGACCCCTGCGTTCACAGCTCCCATCCCCGGCAGTGAGCGGGGTCATGGGTCGATACCATTCTTTTTTGGGGTGGAGTATAAAATGAGACAAAAAAAAAAAAAGGCTTGAAAATTGGAGACAAAGAGATAACAAATGTATCATGGTTCCAGAGTTTGTATAGAATGTATTTACCATTGAACTGTTTCTGCAGGAATCTATGGAGCTGCTGCCGAAAGCTTTATGGCCTGTTTTCTTCTCGTGTTGCTTGTGTTCTTTCACGCCCCTCTTCCCAACACATTATTGCACTGTGGTCCCTTCAGATATAGAGAATGTTCTTTAATAAGATGGATGTGGTTTATTCTCACAGCAATCATCTATGTGCTTTATTCGTGTAAATGGAGCTTTTGTTTCTATCCCAGAGCAGTCTTTTCTTTTCTTGTTTGCATTAACTGTCCCTTGACTCATTTTTACTGTAAAACACTGTTACGAAGTCCAACAGCACCTTTAACAAGACAACATATTAAAGTCAACATGAAATAAAAATTATCCCAAAATAATTTACTTCAATACACATTCCTGGTCTTATTGTGAAGGATTTATCAATGCATGATTTTCCTTGGCAATCATTCATAAAAATATAATAACTTGCAACGCCTCTGAAACTACTTTTCTTCTCAGCCGACACATACAGACCACTTTTCACAATCCAATTAAGTACTGATGGATAAAATATAAAAATATGTTATATAATATATATAATAAATATATATATATTAAAAAACATTCTCGTAAAAAATCCTGCATCAAATCACGGATGTAAAATGGGTTGCGGATGCTGTTTCATGTTGACTTAAAGATTATCATTACATTTCTTTACTGTCTCCAATTTTCAAATTGTTAGAGTACGGTCCTTACCAGTGTTTGGTGTAATCTGATTACAAAGTAATTATTTACTGTAATCTAATTACTTTTTAAGTTAAAAAAATTTGTATAATTCATTACATTTCCAATTCTAGTAACCAGATTACAGTTACTGACTTTCAATTAAGGGAATTACTTTTCAGTACAAAAATATTATTTATGTACAGTATAATAAGATGTTCGAAAATGAACAAGGAGGAAATATAGACATTATTTTGAATTCATTGAGCGGAAAAACTAAAAGTTCCTGTGAAAAGGGTTAAAAGTAAAGTAATTAGTAATGTGATTACTTTTTCAATTAAGTAATAAAGTATTCTGCCATTTGTAAATGGATTGCTTTTTTAAGGTAACTTACCCTGTACTGGTCTTTACACAGTGTATCATCACCGACTTTACTTTAAAAGACAAATTCAGACAGAATCCAAAGTTTTATTAAATAATAAACTTTTTTTAATGTAAGCGTTAACACAGAGTATCTTAAACCTAACCTACACAAAAATTTGAAGATGATCACCATCATCAAATAAGTATGGCGTGCAGCCTGCACACTTTGAAAATATGAATGCAAAACAAACAGTGTTTAAATACAGAATCTTTCAGCATCTTGTCACGTTACCATTGCATTGCACCTAGTACTCCTTCTGCGTGCCCATCAGAGAAAGCTTAGGGAAGTGCCTATCTATTTATTTGACTCTTGCTATTGGTTGATGATCAGCTGTGATGTCAGTGTAGTGCTTCTTTATATTTGCACCACCAAGGATGAACAATAAACAGTGAACAAAGTGAATATCAGAGTGCATTGTCTTTATAAATGTGTATTTATGTGTGTGTTTGGTGACTCAAGCTGGCGCCGAGTATGGCAGCTGCGTTGCGAGCTCCGACAAAACATTACAGTTTTTGTTTTATTTTGTTTACAATTCTTATGTTTTTTTGTCTTGGATGTTGTCTACCTTATTGTCTACGACAGACAAACACTTTTGGACATTGGCTCTGCAATTGCACACCATAAACCGGACTTTAAATACCTCAATGCCGACCCGCTGTTTACAAACACGCCAGCAGAGCCCTTTGTCTGGGCAGCTCGGCCACGGAAACGCAGAAGGAAAAGGGGAAGGAGAGCCGGCGTTCTCATCAGAATAAGACGTCGCGCAAATCAACACCCGCTACCCAGTATTCTACTAGCAAATGTTCAGTCTCTGGACAACAAGCTCTGCGAGCTGAGAGCGCGGATCTCTTTCCAACGAGAGACGAGGGACTGCTGCATTATCTGCCTTACGGAAACTTGGATGTCTTCTGAGATTCCAGATTCAGCCATCGAAACCGCAGGGTTATCCGTGCACCGAGCGTGTAAAAGCAGAGGTGGTGCTGTATGTTTTATGATCAACAAATCTTGGTGTGATCAGAGGAACGTACATTCTATCAAGTCTTTCTGCTCTCCTGATCTGGAATTTCTCATGCTTCTGTGTCGACCATTCTGGCTACCGAGGGAATTCACAGCAGTCATTATCACTGCTGTATACATCCCACCACAAGCCGACACAGACTGGGCACTCAAGGAACTGTATGGGAGTATAAGTGAGCAGGAAACCGTGCACCCCGAGGCTGCATTCATTGTGACCGGGGACTTTAACAAAGCCAATTTCAAATCAACCGCACCAAAATACCACCAACACATCAGTTTCAACACACGAGGGGACTGGGTTTTGGACCGTTGCTACTCTCCCTTCCGGGATGGCTATAAATACCTCCCCCGCCCACCATTTGGCAAATTGGACCACTCTTCCATTCTGCTTCTGCCCACTTACAGGCAGAAACTGAAACAGGAAGCACCCACCCTCAGAACAATCCAGTGCTGGTCGGACCAATCAGATTCCATGCTACAAGACTGTTTTGATCACACGGACTGGGATATTTTCCGGTCTGCCTCTGATGACGACATCGAGATTTACGTTGATAGCGTAACGTGTTTCATCAGAAAGTGCGTAGAGGATGTTGTTCCGACCAAAACAACACTGATCTACCCCAACCAGAAGCCATGGATAAATAGCAATGTTTGCACGGCACTTGAGGTGTGGACCTCCGCTTTTAATTCCGGGAATGCAGAGGAGCATAAACAAGCCAGTTATGCACTATCAGAGCAGCCAAATGCCAGTACAGGGACAAGATTGAAGGACAGTTTAACACCACCAACTCTAGAAGCATGTGGCAGGGAATTAATATCATCACGGACTACAAAGGGAATAAAAACACCACTGCCTCTCTCCCAGATGAGCTTAATACTTTTTATGCTCGTTTCGAGGGAAATAACACCGCCCTCGCGGAGAGAGCTCTCAGCTACAGAGGTTAGTTCACTCTGGTGCGAAGAATACATAGAATAATGTACAGATTTTGCTGTTTCGGAAGCAAAATGGTACTTTAATTCAACAAAGTGGCATTCAACTGATCACAAAGTATAGTCAGGACATTACTAATGTAAAAAACAGCACCATCACTATTTGAAAAAATTCATTTTTGATCAAATCTAGACAGGCCCCATTTTCAGCAGCCATCACTCCAACACCTTATCCTTGAGTAATCATGCTAAATTGCTCATTTGGTACTAGAAAATCCCTTGCCATTATATCAAACACAGTTGAAAGCTATATGGTTCATTAAATGAAGCTTAATATTGTCTTTGTGTTTGTTTTTGAGTTGCCACAGTATGCAATAGACTGGCATGTCTTAAGGTCAATATTAGGTCAAAAATGGCAAAAATGTAACAGCTTTCTCTAGAAACTCATCAGTCATTCATTGTTTTGAGGAATGAAGGTTATACAATGCTTGAAATTGCCAAAAAAAAAAAAAAAAAAAAAAACCTGAAGATTTCATACAAAGTTGTACACGACAGTCTTCAAAGTCAACTGGCTCTAACAAGGACAGAAAAAGATGTGGAAGGCCAGATGTACAACTAAACAAGAGGATAAGTACATCAGAGTTTCTAGTTTGAGAAACAGACGCCTCACATGTCCTCAGCTCACAGCTTCAATTAATTCAACCTGCTCAACACCAGTTTCATGTACAACAGTAAAGAGAAGACTTAGGTGTACAGGCCTTATGGGAAGAATTGCAAAGAAAAAGCCACTTTTGAAACAGAAAAAGAAAAGGATAGAGTGGGCAAAGAAACACAGACATTGGACAGCAGATAACTGGAAAAGAGTGTTATGGATCTTAACCCCATTGAGCTTTTGTGGGATCAGCTAGACTGTAAGGAAGCGTGGGGTGAAATGTCACCTGAGTATCTGGACAAACTGACACCTAGAATGCCAAGGATCTACAAAGCTGTCATTGCTGCACATTGAGGACTTTTTTATGACAACTCTTTGAAGTAGTTTAAGAAGTTCTGAACATTTTCTTTCAAATTGTAATAGTAATTTTTCATGTTATAAATGTCCTGACTAAACATTGTGATCAGTTGAATGCCACTTTGTTGAATAAAAGTCCCAATTACTTTCCATAAAAGCAAAATCTGTACATTATTCCAAACTTTTGGCCACCAGTGTATTTAGACATTTATTTAGACACATATACTGATTTTGGACTTGGATTCACATCCTGACAGTGCTACCACACAAATTTGGTTTGACCTTGCATTTAACAGTGTTTAGCATATATATCCTCTTGAAACCTTTGCTTCTCAATCCCATCTGACACAAATCTCATAATAGTATATACAAATTATCAGAAAATAATACTGTTTTGTATATGTACACAGTAACTCAATTATGATTGTTTTGCTTTAATGGCATAACTCATTTCATGCACTTCTTGAATAAAACTGTTCTGTGTTAGTGAGCTCAGTAAAGGCAACAAAAGTCTCTCTCTCTCTCTCTCTCTCTCTCTCTTAATGTTGCTGCAGTTTATGAATTATAGATGTATGTTCATCACCCCCTCAATCACATTGACCCCTGTTGCCTCTGTCCCACCAGCAATGTCTTTCTCTCTGTGTTTCTCTCTCTCTCGTCCTCCACCATACAATCTCTGTCTTTGCAAATTTCCTCTGAAGATTCATTATCACAAATAAGACAGCTGGGTATTCTTACAAGAAAACACAATCACACAGAAATGAAATCAAGACGTAATCTACAATGGCAGCCTTTTCCCCCATTGCATTTGTTACACACTTTCATAAAGTGACAATTGTAAATAGTTGAGTATTTTTCTAGGTTAACACTCTGTAAGTGTCATTCTGTTCAATACATTTTATCCCCAGAGCACAGCCAGACTCTAGAGTCATTTTTCACAGTTTCCCATCTGTCGCAGGCCATCTCTCCTCTCTTTTCCTTTCCCCTGCTCTAAAGGCACAATTCTTTTCCATCATATTCTTGCTCCAGTGAGATGTTAGATTATCCCATCCCCCTGCTTTTATTTGAAAATCTATCTAGAAACCTAAAATCCCCTATAATCCACAAAACTGAAATCAAAGCACTGTCTGCCTGGAAAACTAATGGAAAGCTTTTAGATGATCAAGTCAGATTTCATTAATAAATTTCAGCACCATCCAATGCAAAGACCTGAGATATCATTGTAATATAGAAGCCCTCAATTCAGAATCTCACTCATTATATAATTATTATTAAGACATTTAATAATTCGTATTCAAACTTATAACTTATTCAATAAACATATGACCAGTATTGCATATATTATGTAACTAGACAAGATCTGGCATATACATTTATTGTTATGTCTTGCAGAGGAGGATAAGTTCCTCTCAAGGTTTGTTTACCCCTTTAACTTAAATGTCTAATGGGGTTTTATCCTTGCAACAGCTGTCGTAGGCTTACTCACAGACATTAAGGCACTATTTTCAGCAAAAACTGCTTGGAAATTATATCTATATTATATTATAATGATAAGTACTTCGATAATAAAACTGACTTGTCTTATAGATTTGGTTGCATTCAAACTGCTGCATGCATAATGTTGTTTAATGTAATTGTGTTCTTGTAAAGTTTTTGCACTGCTAATTGTTTAACTGCATAGCTCATTTATTATTTATAATGTAGTTATGTTTTGTTTTTATTGATACAAAGAAGTGATTATATATATATACAGTGTGCGTGTGTGTGTGTGTGTGTGTGTGTGTGTGTGTGTGTGTGTGTGTGTATATATATATATATATATATATATATATATATATATATATATATATATATATATATATACAGTTGCGCTCAAAAGTTTGCATACCCTGGCATAAATTGTGAAATTTTGGCATTGATTTTGAAAATATGTCTTTTATTTAAGGATAGTGATCATATGAAGCCATTTATTATCACATAGTTGTTTGGCTCCTTTTTAAATCATAATGATAACTGAAATCACCCAAATGGCCCTGATCAAAAGTTTACATACCCTTGAATGTTTGGCCTTGTTACAGACACACAAGGTGACACACAGGTTTAAATGGCAATTAAAGGTTAATTTCCCACACCTGTGGCTTTTTAAATTGCATTTAGTGTCTGTGTATAAATAGTCATTGAGTTTGTTAGCTCTCACATGGATGCACTGAGCAGGCTAGATACTGAGCCATGGGGAGCAGAAAATAACTGTCAAAAGACCTGCATAACAAGGTAATGGAACTTTATAAATATGGAAAAGGATATAAAAAGATATCCAAAGCCTTGAAAATACCAGTCAGTACTGTTCAATCACTTATTAGGTAGACCAAGAAATATTTCAGCCACAACTGCCAGAAGAATTGTACGGGATACAAAGAAAAACCCACAGGTAACCTCAGGAGAAATACAGGCTGCTCTGGAAAAAGACCGTGTGGTTGTTTAAAGGAGCACAATACGGCGATACTTGAACAAAAATGAGCTGCATGGTTGAGTTGCCAGAAAGAAGCCGTTACTGTGCCAATGCCACAAAAAAGCCTGGTTACAATATGCCCGACAACACCTTGACACGCCTCACAGCTTCTGGCACACTGTAATTTGGAGTGATGAGACCAAAATAGAGCTTTATGGTCACAACCATAAGCACTAGGTTTGGAGAGGGGTTCAACAAGGCCTATAGTGAAAATAATACCATCTCCACTGTGAAGAATGGTGGTGGCTCACTGATGATTTGGGGGTGTGTGAGCTTTAAAGGCACGGGGAATCTTGTGAAAATTGATGGCAAGATGAATGCAGCATGTTATCAGAAAATACTGGCAGATAATTTGCATTCTTCTGCACGAAAGCTGCGCATGGGTTGCTCTTGGACTTTCCAGCACGACAATGACCCTAAGCACAAGGCCAGTTGACCCTCCAGTGGTTACAGCACAAAAAGGTGAAGGTTCTGGAGTGGCCATCACAGTCTCCTGACCTTAATATCATTGAGACACTCTGGGGAGATCTCAAACGTGCGGTTCATGCAAGACGACCAAAGACTTTGCATGATCTGGAGGCATTTTGCCAAGAAGAATGGGCAGCTATACCACCTGCAAGAATTTGGGGCTTCATAGACAACTATTACAAAAGACTGCACGCTGTCATTGATGCTAAAGGGGGCAACACACAGTATTAAGGACTAAGGGCATGCAGACATTTTTTTCATTGTTGCCATATTTTGTTTTATGATTGTGCTTTTCTGTTATAACCTACAGTTGAATATGAATCCCATAAGAAATAAAAGAAATGTGTTTTGCCTGCGCACACATGTTTTCTTTAAAAACGGTACATATATTACCAATTCTCCAAGGGTATGCAAACTTTTGAGCACAACTGTATATATATATATATATATATATATATATATATATATATATATATATATATATATATATATATATATATATATATATACGTATATTAAATCTGAAAACTACTGGTGTGTTCAGTTTATATCTAAAAAAAATATAAATCAAGCAGTGCTGCATATCTGACCGGTCTCAGATCCGTGTATCAGTTATCTGGGGCAGAGGCAAAATCACCCACTGGGCGCAGATGTGGCTGAAGCTTAAAACAGGTCAATAAAGAGTGAGAGAGAAAAAACAACACACAGATGAATGTAATGGGACCAATGCAGGCAGATTGCAGGATTCATCCTGCTTAGACTGCAGTGGGGTTACATGGGGACATACCAAAGCAAGCTTCTGCGCTCATCAAGTAGTTCACCCAAAATGAAAAGTCTGTCATCATTTACTCACCCTCATGTCATTATAGTGACCAGCAAAGAGACAAAAATGCAACATAAAAGTGGCCCATATACTACCTTTGCACTATATAGACATTATTCACAGCAGTGCCTGATTTTTGACGGGAATGACAACGAGACTGTGAAGGATAGACTCTTCAATGGGTTGTACTTTTATTTAAAGTGTTTTGGATCATTTCGTTGACAAAACATTGGAAAAAATTTTAGTAGACAAAAAACTCCAGACAACATGATGTGATCAAGGAGCTTTTTGATAGCTTTATACAGTGCATTTCATTGAAGAGACATTGAAGTCTATTCCTCATGCCTCGTTTTCATTCCCATTATTACGTTATTGTACAAAATCATGATCACTGAATCATAACTGCCACACAAATTAAAAGGATAGTTCACCCAAAAATGAAAATTCTCTCATTTGCTCACCCTCATGCCATTCCAGATGTGCATGACTTTCTTTCTTCTGCTGAACACAAAAGAAGATTTTTAGAAGAAAATCTCAGCTCTGTTGGTCCATACAATGCAAGTGAATGGTGATCAGGCCTTTGAAGCTCCAAAAAGAAGATGAAGTCAGCATAAAAGTAATCCATGAGACTCCAGTGGATTAATCCATGTCTTCTGAAGTGATCCAGTTGGTTTTGGGTGAGAACAGACCAAAATGTAATTCCTTTTTCACTGTACATCTTGACAGCCGTCTCCTTGGCGATCATGATTTCAGGCTTGATTACACTTCCATTATCTAGCGCTCTGCGCATGCGTCAAGCACTAGGAAGTGTAATCAAGCTTGAAATCTTGATCGTCAAGGAGACTGCTGTCAAGATATACAGTGAAAAAGGAGTTACATATATAAACTAACTGGATCGCTTCAGAAGACATTGATTAAACCACTGGAGTCTTACGGATTACTTTTATGCTGACTTTATCTCCTTTTTGGAGCTCTTGGATTTCTGGTCACCATTCACTTGCATTGTATAGACCAACAGAGCTCTAAAATCTTCGTTTGTGTTCTGCAGAAGAAAGAAATTCATATACTTCTGGGATGGCATGAAGGTGAGTAAATGATGAAAGAAATTTCATTTTTGGGTGAACTATGCCTTTAAAATATTTATTTAGTTTTAATTTTGTTGTGCTGTGGCTTATTTCTGTTCCATTGTGGCTTTTCTATTGTGTTCCGGTTTATTTTCATTATTTATTGTGCGCACGATGAACCCCTGGGCCACCGTAAGTGACTACTAGTTTTAGCAGCGGAGATACTGTATCTCCTCAGTCAAGACCGTGTAAATGAACGACACGCCCACCGACCAATCACGGCAAATGCATGTTGGTGTGGGGCGGGGCTACGTACACAGCTGTGTCGCGTAGGAGTGGTTAGCATCGGTTGCCATGGTCGACATGTCTCCTTAGCGACGTCGTTTTAAGTCCATCGAACTTCAGTATTCTTTCATTACGGTACGTATATGTGTATATCCATTTTCAGCTTTAGTTTATATGCAACGCTCGACAACTAGGTCATAAAAACACTTTAACGGAAACCGGACATGGCTACCTAGCCAACCAGGTTAGCTAACAATGCTAGGAAGCTAGATGATGTTTGCTGCTGAAAACACTTCATAAGTGTGCAGAACATAAAATACATATGTTTAAGTAGCCATAGCTATATTAACCATGTTACATTAACAAAAAAGTACCATTGTATTTTGAACATGGCACCATGGTAAAACAAGGGTGTTTGGACACTATCATGATAGAAATAACTTGGTATTTTGGTACCTTTATGCCATTTACTAGACTTAACAGATGTCTTATGAGTATTGTGCTCATTTGATCTAACAATAATGGCTCTGTTTACCTAGTTTCATGAGCTGTAACATTCATTAGAATGAACAATGTCGATGTTTCCTCCTCCAGAGCAGATTATCATGGCAGAGACAGCTGACAACAAGAAAGATGAAGCAGACTTCAAGAGACTGCACAGCTTCCCTCTCATACGGGTAAAACCTGGGCTTTCTAGTGCATGGATGGATTTAAATATTTACTTCACACTAAAAAGTGGCCTTTAAAGGGATAATTCACCCAAAAATAAAAATTCAGTCATTGTTTACTCACCCCTGTGTTGTTATAACCCCATATAACTTTCTTTCTTTTTCTTAACACAAAGGGAGAAATTGTGAAAACATTTTGTGCTCAGTGATGTCATACAATGGCAGTTTATGGTGACCACCCCTTCAAGCTTCAAAAGAACACAAAAGTATAATTCAGAATCTAATGTATTATTATTAAGTGAAACTCCTGAGCAACTGTTGATTTCCTGTGCACGTTCATGAGTCTGCATGCGAACTTTTCATGCAACTCTTTGCATGAGAGCAACAGTAGTTACGCTGCCGCTCGCAAGGTGGGGCATTCAAGCGAAGACTCGTTTTGTTTCGCTTCAACAGGACCACCAGGGATATTAACAACAGAACACAACACAGCTGCACACATACTAGAGAACAGAACTTACAAACATGTCTGAAGAGTTTGTAGTCGAAGAATTTATGCATTTCTGTTTCCGGCCTTAGAATCAATCAAACAGTGAGATGGAGTAGGCGGGAATGTCTGTCACCTCTTCTTCATTCTGAGCCGGTGAGTATTTGTGACAGACCTGAAGAGAGTGAGACCTCCGCAAAATACATTCGGTAGGTGTAACATTCTCAGCCAAAATCAAGTAGTTTTTAACCAGCTCATGAGATGCAGGGTTTAATATACTGTAATGAGAGTTTTTGGACCAGTGCCAGTTCACAGTGGAGTTACCCACGGATTGCTCATCGCTGCTGGTTAGGACAAAAACTCTGATTACCATAGAAAATATACCTTTTATTGTGTGTCGTTTGCCATCAGTTTAGGACACTGTGTGACTGTGGCTGCTTGTAGCCTCCTCTATGAATACTCCATTCAAAAAAATAAGGCTGGGCATAGAAATACATAATTTCTTCAAATACAAACTCTTCAGACATGTTTAGTAAGTTCTGTTCTCTGTTTTGTGTGCAGCTGTGTTGTGTTCTGTTGTCACTATCTTTGTGCAGGACCTGTTTTTAGATAAACAAAACAAGTTTTCGCTTGAACGCCCCAATGTTGCGAGGGGGCTGCATGAACTGTTGCACTCGTGCCCTATCATGATCGCACACAAAAGATCAACGGTCGGTGAAAATTTTCACTAAATAATACATTACATTTCAGTTTGTTTCTCACCAAACCTTATCGTATGATTTCATAACAATCACGAGTCTCATGGAATAATTTATTGGACTTCTGAATTATACTTTTGTGTTCTTTTGAAGCTTGAAGAGATGGTCACCTCACTGACAAGCAGAAGCTACTGTATGTCAATCATAAACATTATTACTGTAAAATACTGTTCATTTTTGTCATTTGTTATGCTTATATTACATCTGTTCATTTCTCAAAATGCATGAATAAAGTAGGTTTTTCCCCAGATTTCTAGTAGCCCTAGCTCTGTAACCAGTGGAATCTCAAACTCATAATTTTTACAGCTACTATAGAGGACTTATTTCTGTGAACATGTCAGGTTCTTATATGTCCCCACCAGAGATATTTAACCCAAAAGTGAGGGGAATTTTACAAAATTGCACTTTCCCACCCCCATAAAAAAAATAAGAGAAGTCTCAAACCTGAAATGTTTTGCATGCACACTATACTTGCCTACAGTCCATCCGGAAAGTATTCACAGTGCTTCACTTTTTCCACATTTTGTTATGTTACAGCCTTATTCCAAAATGGATTAAATTCATTATTTTCCTCAAACTTCTACAAACAATACCCCATAATGACAACGTGAAAGAAGTTTGTTTGAAATATTTGCAAATTTATTAAAAATAAAAAAACAAAAAAATCACATGTACATAAGTATTCATAGCCTTTGCCATGACACTCAAAATTGAGCTCAGGTGCATCCTGTTTCCACTGATCATCCTTGAGATGTTTCTACAACTTGATTGGAGTCCACCTGTGGTAAATTCAGTTGATTGGACATGATTTGGAAAGGCACACACCTGTCTATATAAGGTCCCACAGTTAACAGTGCATGTCAGAGCACAAACCAAGCCAAGAAGTCCAAGGAATTGTCTGTAGACCTCCGAGACAGGATTGTATCGAGGCACAGATCTGGGGAAGGGTACAGAAAAATTTCTGCAGCATTGAAGGTCCCAATGAGCACAGTGGCCTGGAAGACGTTTGGAACCACCAGGACTCTTCCTAGAGCTGACTGCCCGGCCAAACTGAGCGATCGGGGGAGAAGGGCCTTAGTCAGGGAGGTGACCAAGAACCTGATGGTCACTCTGACAGAGCTCCAGCATTTCTCTGTGGAGAGAGGAGAACCTTCCAGAAGAACAACCATCTCTGCTGCACTCCACCAATCAGGCCTGTATGGTAGAGTGGCCAGACAGAAGCCACTCCTCAGTAAAAGGCACATGACAGCCTGCCTGGAGTTTGCCAAAAGGCACCTGAAGGACTCTCAGACCATGAGAAACAAAATTCTCTGGTCTGATGAAACAAAGATTGAACTCTTTGGCCTGAATGGCAAGTGTCATGCCTGGAGGAAACCAGGCACCGCTCATCACCTGGCCAATACCATCCCTACAGTGAAGCATGGTGGTGGCAGCATCATGCTGTGGGGATGTTTTTCAGCGGCAGGAACTGGGAGACTAGTCAGGATCGAGGGAAAGATGAATGCAGCAATGTACAGAGACATCCTTGATGAAAACCTGCTCCAGAGCACTCTGGACCTCAGACTGGGGTGAAGGGTCGTTGTCCTGTTGGAAGATGAACCTAAGCACACAGCCAAGATAACAAAGGAGTGGCTACGGGACAACTCTGTGAATGTCCTTGAGTGGCCCAGCTAGAGCCCTGACTTGAACCTGATTGAACATCTCTGGAGAGATCTGAAAATGGCTGTGCACCAATGCTCCCCATCCAACCTGATGGAACTTGAGAGGTCCTGCAAAGAAGAATGGGAGAAACTGCCCAAAAATAGGTGTGCCAAGCTTGTAGCATCATACTCAAAAAGACTTGAGGCTGTAATTGGTGCCAAAGGTGCTTCAACAAAGTATTGAGCAAAGGCTGTGAATACTTATGTATATGTGTGTGTTTTTTTTTTTTTTTTTTTTGTATTTCTTTTTTTTATTTCATTTTTTATTTTTAATAAATTTGCAAAGATTTCAAACAAACTTTCACATTGTGATTATGGGGTATTGTTTGTAGAATTTTGAGGAAAATAATGAATTTAATACATTTTGGAATAAGGCTGTAACATAACAAAATGTGGAAAAGGTGAAGTGCTGTGAATACTTTCCGGATGCACTGTAGGTACCCCCTAAAAAAATAAAAAAAATTACGACTGAAACTTGAACCCTTCCCATTACAAATTTATGCTAAAAGTGGAACTTAGAGCAATCTTGAGCATAACATTTGGACTTTAGTTCTAAGTCTAAGGAACAAGAATGTTCAAAATGTTTACATATTACCTTGTAATGCATTCTAGAGATCAGTTTTTGTTCAGAGGATCTAGGACCATCCTGTGCTGAGATATTGAGGGTTCCGTAAATGGTTATATAACCAAAAAAATGAAAATTCTGTCATTTACTTCCCTTAATGTCATTACAAACCCTTGAATCAAACTGCCTGCTTTTTTTTTTTCTCTCTGCAGCACACAGACATGTCTGAAGAGATGAGAGTGGAGACCATGGAGCTCTGTGTTACAGCCTGTGAGAAGTTTGCCTCTAATAATGAGGTATGCGTGAGTGTAGTGGATGGTTTTCTTAATGCATTCTCTCAGTTTCAAAGAGACATTTACTACCCCCATTTTGCTCTGGACCTGTGTAACTATCTTTCTTCAGTGCAACACAATAGGCAGAACATTAGGAACTGACATAAGCATATTTTTGCAGTGAAAGTGAATATAAAGTCTTGATAAAATTTCACACTCATTAATTTTTTTAATTTGCATACTAATAATGTCCAACAGTGTCAGTAGTCTTTCTTTGTCAACAGAGTGCTGCTAAAATGATAAAGGAGTCGATGGATAAGAAGTTTGGAAGTTCTTGGCACGTGGTGATCGGCGAGGGCTTTGGTTTTGAGATTACCCACGAAATGAAGAACCTGCTTTACATGTTCTTCGGGGGAAGTTTGGCGGTGTGTGTTTGGAAGTGTTCATAACCCACAGCAACTCACGAATACATAAAAACTGACATAAAGACTTTTACAGAGCAAAAACTAGTTACAAAATCAAATCTCAAGGTTGCATGTGTGTGTGCTTGGAAATTGTTATTTTTCTGCCTGTAAATTCATCGATGAACGGGGTTTATCATTTCTTACAGTTTATTTAAAAAAAAGTACCATTTCATGTTCTCACCCTTTAATTGTCCATCTCTGTCCTTCTTTCTCAATCTTTCTATTTCTCACCCCATCTTTCTTTTTTTATCTGTCCATACTTTCCTTATCTCCTCCATAAACCATTTTTTTCCCTGATTGATAATGTATTTTTATAAGACAAATAGCATATTTTAATAAATTTGTGAATAATCTGTTTTTAAACTTTAAAATATTTATAGGCTTTGGTTGAAAATTTTGTACAGCTGTAATGCTATTTGTTATTTGTATTTGATTTAATGAATGACTATTACGTCATTGTCTTGTGTAATAAACCCGGTTACCTCTTTTTGTCATCTTGTTTGCTCTTTGCATATTAACATGCTATTTTCACTGCTGTTTTGTACAGTGATAACAGTAGTAAGATTTTGTGATAAGCAGCAGTCGAAGCTGTCTAAAACATCCTTTGCCTGGCAAGTTAAAAGATTTAATATAATATACTGATGGGAAATACTGTATATTAAGAAGTAAAGAGTGTTAGAGAGCAGTCTGTGCATGTGTTCGCAAAGAGGCACGTTTTATTGACACATTATTACACAAGGGAGTGTAGAAATCTGTCTTGGAGCGTCTGACCTGCTGTCAGGTTATTGTGCCCTTCATGTCATATACACACAATAAACTTTCTTTGCTCTTTGTTGCTTCACTTTTAAATATTCCTACCTGCTTCATAAGGAAGGACATTTTCCACATTATACTTAAAGTAATAGTTCACCTAA
Organism: Myxocyprinus asiaticus; assembly: GCF_019703515.2. Lineage (NCBI taxonomy): Eukaryota > Metazoa > Chordata > Actinopteri > Cypriniformes > Catostomidae > Myxocyprinus > Myxocyprinus asiaticus. Next base: position 15,962,719 of record NC_059392.1, on the reverse strand, counting down.
AACTGTCATCATTTACCCTCATGCTGTTCTAACAGAAAAGAAGTTGTGCAGAATATCCTTGCTACTCTTTTCCATACAATGACAATTATGGGGACAGGGGTTGTCAAACTCCAAAAATTACAAAAAAGCACCATAAAGGTATTCCATATGACTTTTGCACTATTTGCATAAGTCTTTTGAAGACATAGGATGGCTTTGTGTGGATCAGACCGAAACTAAATGGTGCTGAAAGTGATTGTAGCCGTTCTAGAATTTCCACAAACTGAGTCGTTGGATTAGCTACTCCCACTCTTTCCAAAATCTGCACTCTAAAGATACCAAATTAGCTTTATTGAGACTGGCATTGTGCAGAAACGGTTGTCAAAAAAAAAAAAAAAAAAAAAAACAGCAGCAAATTAGTGCCCTTAATTGGCAATTGTTATGAACAACATGGCATAAAAATGGCATTAAGCCTCATGAGAAGAGATATCACACAACACTTATTTTATTAATATATTTCAGGGAGTAGGAATTTTTTTTGCATACTTTTCCATGAAAAAAATTGCTTACAGCACCTTTAAAAATGTTATTTGCTAAAAATCCTCTACCTAATATGGCACGTCCAGATGCACAAGGAAAAAGAGCAGCTTGAAAATCATGGCTGGGTCTAGGGGGAGCATTGCTCCCTAGATTTTTCTTGTGGCCCCTAGAAATGTCTGACACCACTGTCCCGGTCCAATGAAGAGACAACCACTTGCCCACAATAAATATGAAATTTCCCCCCTGAAGACTGCATTTTAGTATTGGTCCTGGTGAAAATTCTTCAAAGTAACTTCTTTTGTGGCTTGGATGACTTTTTGATTTTTGGGTGCATATAGCAAAATGTTGAATCGCTTGTATATTTACATTACTTGAGAGCACCTATTGTGTTTTATTTCTTACATCTCTCCAATATTCACTGACCACCATCTTTGGGTCCACATCACTTAATGAAAACTCTCGACAAGGCTTTATGCGCACACCCACATGGTAAACAACTTAGCATTTCAAGTTTGGCCTTTGCATCTGTAGCATCTCCCTTCTGAACAATCAGTTCCATCTCAGAACTGTTACTTAGCAACTCACACTGACGTAATGTTACAGGACATTAAGAGACATTAGGAGTGTGGTGTGGCAGTGACAACACCAAGGTCATGGGTTTGATTCCCAGGGAATACACATACTGATAAAAATGTATACCTTGAATACACTATAAGTCGCTTTGGATAAAACTGTCTGCCAAATGAGTAAATGCGAGGATGTGTTCTTATGTGTTTGTGTGTTTATCAGTGGATCTTTGCCATGAAATCACATCATAGACTCCCCTCCTGATTGGTATCTCATTTCTATCTGTATCTGAAAGTTTAGCAAACCCGCTGATTTAATCACAAGAGTCGTGCCAGTCTATGGGTTGCAATGGTGAGGTGGTCCCTATTAGTTTTATAGGGTGAGATTAAAAGGCACCTTAGAGCATCTATACTACCTTATACTTATGTTTAAAGGTGCAGTCAGTGATATTTTCATTGAAAGTTATGCAAAAAAATTTTCCTACTCCCTGAAAGATATTATTATTTTATTTATTTATTTTTTATCCCTTTTTCTCCCAATTTAGAATGCCCAATTAAAACTACTTAGTAGGTCCTCGTGGTGGCGCGCTTACTCACCTCAATCCAGGTGGCGGAGCACAAGTCTCAGTTGCTTCCGCTTCTGAGACTGTCAATCTGTGCATTTTATCACGTGGCTCGTTGTGCATGACACTGCAGAGATTCCGCATGTGGAGGCTCATGCTACTCTACGTGATCCATGCACAACTTACCACATGCCCCATTGAGAGTGAGAACCACTAATCGTGACCACGAGGAAGTTACTCCATGTGACTCTACCCTCCCTAGCAACCGGGCCAATTTAGTTGCTAAGGAGACCTGTCTGGAGTCACTCAGCACACCCTGGATTTGAACTCGTGACTTCAGGGGTGGTAGTCAGCATTAATACTCGCTGAGCTACCCAGCCCCCCCCCCCGAAAGTTATTATTGAAATAAGTGTAATATCTTATCAGTCTCTTTGACAGCACTAGCCTCTGTACACAACAAACAAAAATGTGGCCACAGTTTCTGATGCTTTCTGCCTGACTATCATTCTGTGCATTCTCATAGTATTGTAGCTGCAGCATATTATTGAGGATTAATACCATTTTTATACCATGTTGCTCAAAACAGTTGTCAGTCGAAGGCACTATTTTGCTGCTATTGTTTTTGACAACCACTTCTGCTTAATGTCGGTCTCTTTGAAATGCAGGGTTTTGGAAAGAGGGGGCGTGACTAATCCAACAGCTCAGCTTGTGGAAATTCTAGAATGGCTAAAATCACTGACATCACCTTTAAATGAAATTAGTTGTGCAGACAAATACAAAATGTGTCTTCTTATGAAGTTACGAATATTTTAATTGATTTTTTTTATGAATGAATTGTTGTGGTGTAATCTCATTACAAAGTCATTAGTTACTGTAATTGCATTACTTTTTAGTAAAACAAAAAGCAGTGTAACACATTACATTTTTTAATTATTGTAATCTAATTACAGTTACTGACTTTTTTTAAATAATTACTCTTAAGTACATTATTGGGTTACTCATATTTATGAAAAAATATTGTTTGTGTAATACATTTTAAAATAGGATTTAATATGTTCATATATACATCTGTTTTGTGTTTTCTGAACGGTGTGCGAAAATAAACGAGGAAGAAATAGACATTATTTTAACTTCATGAATGGAAAAAAACATTTCTGTGAAAGCTGTTTTTGAAAGTAACTTAAAAATAAAGTAATTAGTAATGTGATTACTTTTTGATGTAGTAATCAATAAAGTAATCCAATTACAAGTTTAAAGAAGTAATTAGTAATCTGTAATCTAGGGAAAGTGTTTGAGCTACTTTGAAAAAATCTAAAATATAAGATAGTTTTGATTTATTTTTTTATTTTTTTACTTTTTTGGTCACTGCATAACTGCATAGTTCCATGTTGTTATATAGATATGATTGGTTCACTATTAATAAAAAATGTGTAACATTTTAATAAAGAAAAGGTGTCTCCAACATAGTTTAATGACAGCTCGTTCGAGATGAGGAAATCGTAAGATATCGTACGACTTTGCTTGTACAAAAAGTTACGACTTTTATTTTCATAAAGACCAACCAATCAAGAAACAGAATTTCAAATCGATACAATACAGGCATTAAATTTTAGCTAGCCTCCTATCCAACACTTTTTAGGTTTAGGGTTTGGGTAAGTGGTTAGACTTTATGATTAAGTTTAGGTTTAACATTAAACATAGGAAAAATTGTAAAAACAGCATTTTTTGGTTGGTGTATCCAAACCTTTGACTGGTAGTCACTCCACTGGATGTTGTATGGGGCAAAGTTAATATACTTCCATTCAGATCAGCCTAACCTGGCACCTCTCCTTTGTACTGTTTGAGGGAGAGATAGAAAGAAGCAGATCAAACAGGGGAATAAAGGGCTAAAAGACAAGCAAAGCTGCCTTTTAGTCAGGATAGACTGAGCAAAAAGGCAGAAAAGAGTGAAAACACCTTAAACTGCATGACAGGTATGTTTTGTTGTGCACTCTTTAAAGCTAAAGTGTGTAATTTTTTCAATGTTTAAATACGTTCTCCTGTCTCAGCTTAATATACAGAGACAACTATACTGTAAGTAAACCATTTGTACATTGATTTCCCTGAAAAGTATCTCTGTTGCACTCTCAAAATTTTGTTTTATTTGTTTGAGTATCCCAACCAGCCCGACAGAGCAACATTGGCTCAATAAGTTTTGGGGCGGGAATTTCTGTTTGTCTACCCAATGGAAGACGGGAAAGTGTTTGGTGACACTAGTGGCACAGAAATTGCACACTTAAAGGAACGGTTTACCCAAAAATGAAATTTCTCTCATTATGCACTTACCCTGATGCCATCCCAGATGTGTATGACTGTCTTTCTTCAGCAGAACACAAATTAAGATTTTTAGAAGAAGATAGAGCTCTGTCAGGTCCTTATAATGGAAGTACACAGGTGCCAGCACTTTGACAGTCCAAAAGTCACATTTAGGCAGCATAAAAGTAATCCATGTAACTCCATCCGATCAATGAATGTCTTCTGAAGCAAATCGATTGGTTTCTGTATGAAACAAGTCAATAATTAAAACATTTTTAATTTTAAATCAGCACTTCCATCCATCTTGTGGATTACATTTATGCTGCCTAAATATGACTTTTGGACAATCAAAGTGTTGGCACCCATGTACTTCCATTATAAGGACCTGACAGAGCTCTATCTTCATTTGTGTTCTGCTGAAGAAAGACAGTCATACACATCTGGGATGGCATCAGGGTAAGTGAATAATGAGATAATTTTCATTTTTGGGTCAACTACACCTTTAAGCTTTAACATGGGTGACATGGGGTCTATGTATTTATTTGTTAACTTGGGGTTAAAATTAATACTCTTTGCCATCTCATTTCAGTACAATGAGAGTGTGTACACCCCGGCGCTCACGAACCTTGCGTGTGTAGTTGTTAATTGTGTTCTTGAGTCTGCACTTGCTCATGGTTTTACTGGTACTGTCCATGTACCGTGCTTCCTGTGAGCTCCTTTCATACCCCGACAGCCAGATGTCCAACAGTCACTCTGTACAGAGTACATCCACTTCAACGAGCATGGCTGCAGGAAGTGAAATTCAGGAAGTTGAAATGGGGGATGCAGCTGCCGACCTTGCCAAACTGGAGGCTTTGTACTCCCACCCGTTGTATAATATAATATGCCCACCCCACCTGTGCCTGATGGTGATTGGCTGCTGAGAGATCGACCAAAAAGAAAAGAGGAAAACCAGCACAGCTCACAGCAGTGGTGAAAACATTATGACATCACTGTTATGATGTAATTTTTTGTTTGTCTGCATGTGGATTTGTTATTTTTTCTAATAACATGCAGGTTAAATAACTAATAATTTTTTTTTGTTTTTTTAAAGGTGGACTAATTAACTTTTTAATCTGTAAAAAAGTTTTGCCAAAAAAATTTGTAGTACTTGTGACAAATGGGTCATTGAGAAATAGGTTTGTCTGAGATTATAAAAAGTAGGAATCTTTTAAAAATCTCATTTAAAACATGTGTCAAGTTCATAGAATTGTAAAATCTGTGTCCATGCTGATTTCATACATTTTTGAAAAAACATTTATAGCATTTTCTAAGTTTAAGTCAATATAAACATATACATTACAATTATCATGAATTTTTGAATCATGAATATCTTGTCTTTTAAGAATATCTTATACATTTTTATAAGATAATGTTTTCTTAGGGTTACTCCATTTGACCTTAACAAAATAAGTCTTTCTATAAAAATTTCAAAATATCTCACATTTTTTCAAACACAGTCATGAGGATCTAAAAGGGTGCTCTCTGTTTTACTGTTTTATTGTCACATGATAACAAAATAGCAACCTACCTGTTAGTTACACCACCTGACTTCTATTTGGTGAATATATATTTTTTTTTAAGTATCAATAATATATATTACAAAAAAATTCAAGAAATAATCAAATATTATTCCAAACTACTTCAGCTTTCAATGAGACATTTAATATATATATATACAGTATATAAAAAATACACCACTTAGACATTTTTTTTTCTGTGTCTAAGTGACATAGTAGAGGTATTTTTCAATGTATTTTTGAATAATTTACTAGATCCAGATTAAAAAAAAAAGTATCACGTCATTGACTCAAATATGTTTAATGTCAACATGAAACAGCATTCGCAATCCATTTTGTTTCTGTAGTGAAAAATTATATTTCACAAGAAAAAATTAAGATGCGGGACCTGATTTTTGTATAATAGGATTTGATTTGAACATTAAAAAGTATAGCAGTTACATATATATTAGAATGAAAACAAAGAGGCATCAACTGAAAAGAAAATTCTTTTCAAACAGATATTGAGAAAATTACGAGGATTACGGTGCTATTCTCCAATGACCAGCTGATATCTAGTCACTTTATTTTAGTAATTGCCCTATTATTGGACACTAATGGTTGTGGAATACATCAAAAACATTTACTTTTGCATGATGGTGTATCCAGGTTCATAGGTGTCAGAAACATAAACAAAAAATTACTAAATGCACCTTTAATGACGACCAATCAAAGTCAAAAGAACTTGAGTAAATTTCATCCTATCTTTCAACACTGCTTGCTCTCTAGGCTGAGTGCCAGTGAGGACAGCTATGATCCTGTCCACTTGAACACCAGTTCTGATTCACATCCACCGTGGCTCCGGTTTCACCCTGGGATTTCTTGCTGGCAAATGTATCAGCAAAAAGACCCCAACTTTTCAACGCTGACTCAGCAAATGGCATCCCATCGCATTGTCGGTGCAGGTAGGTCACATTATATTTTGCAAAGCAAGGCCTTTGTATAAGAAAGTGAGAGGGAAAGGGATAAGAGGTGCACAGGAGAAGAAAATAGAAAAAAAAAATTGTCCAGTCTCTTGCATAATTGGTTATGGTGAAGTGTTTAAAACATATTTTCATGTTTTTTTTTTCTCAGTGCAGAAATCAGGTGGGACACAGCAAAAGATGGTGATGACATTTTCTAATTATGGTTAGAGAAACAGAATGCCTTATGCAGTGATAAACATTTAAATCAGTAATATGCTACAGTATATTGTTGTCACATTGACATTAAGTTTGTCATATGATCTCATTACATGCATGTTTAATTCTCTGAGTGGTGTTCACTCCTCATCTTGGAAATAAAACAGTTATTTTGCTTTTTTTTTTTTTTTTTTTTTTAAATCTAGGCTATGCCTCAACTCTTGGAAGTCAGATTAGTATTCCATACATACAGAAAATGTGCATACTATGTAGCACTGCACAAATAGTACCATGCTATTTAAAGCCAAAATTTCATGTGTACAGTATTTAACAATTTACTCTTTCTCTCTCACAAAAAGGATATTGGGTTTCAGGAGAATGCCTCCAGTGGCTAGGAGGCTTGTTAATGTAATTAAAGAGATCAAAGACATCACCACCGATCATAAACTGGTCACCTCGTTTTTCACTTCCCCATGTTTGTCCCACATAACTCTTAAATCATCTCACTTCTTCTAAAGCATGTTTTACATGTTTTTGTATGTCACTCTGTCTTTTTCTTTTTGCAGTAGGGAATACATGTTTCTATGGCCAATGTTCCTATTACTGTTCCACAGAGCATGCTATCTGTGGGCGCCCTCACAAGATACAGGGGTCTTTGGCTGCTATGCTGCCGGATATGTCTTTGGAACCATGCCGCTCCTGGAGGAGTCCCTGGAGACTCTCCTACAGCCGGATCAAGCTGGCTCTGTGGGTGGATTGTGTGTTTGTGTTATTTAATGTCTAAGTTTGGCTATACATGCATATTTATTGGGCTCTGACTGTCTGGTAAAAGTTATATTAGATGGTAAACAAATGAGAACATGTATTTATGAACTGTAGGGACTCAAACTACACAAAAAGCATATGACTTTATGGTAATGCTACAATAGAACAGTTGTGGACAGAAGGAAAAACAATGATAACTGTAAATAATTAGGGCTGTCAATGCCTGGATTCAATAAAAAATAAAAAAATAAAAAATTACTTGATGTGCTGATTAAAAAATTAATCACATATTCCAATATTTGCTGAAAAAGGCTACTAAATAAGTGTAATTCAATGTATAATCAAAATACGTTGCCTGTAGAGCTGGAGCTGTACTTACTGCTCCCTGCTGATTGAGACTTGCAAAAATATGGAAAATGTAGCAGATCTAGTCAAGTGCAGCTGGGGAGGAGGAGGGTTTCAGAGAAACCTCTGCTGCAGTGTGTGCTGCAGTGAAACCTGCTTACTTGGAAACTGAACAAATTTAAATGTTAAGCAAAGAAAGAGTATGCAAGTTAATTGGCTACCGGATTACATGTCAAAGAACCTATCGGCTTACACCATGTAAGCCCATTGTTTTGACATATTATATGTGAGCGAGCTGATTGGCTAAACAAATAACAGGTTCAAAGAATCTATCAGCTTGCGCCATGTAGAGTTTCATGCCTGAACTTAGTCATTAATACTTACATATTGGCGCATATTCATCTGTCAATTAGTAGAAGCTAGCCAAATTAGTTAGATGGCTTCATCCTCAAAAACCATTAAAAAACTAAGTAAAAGAAAATATGACCCAGACTATGCTAAAAATGGGTTATGGGTTTGGTATTGAGTTGGGCCGCCAATTGAACTGAATCTGCGTCTTGAAGCAAAACCAGTAGATAACCACTGCATTTCAATGTTGGATTCCATTAGAACACAAATGTCTAAAGACCACATAAGCTAGGCAACACAAGTGACTAGAAGATACCTCTGTCAAAGTAATATTTTATAATAATGAAGAATCCAAAGTAACACACTGATGATTACGTGTGTGCAGGTGGGAAACAAAATCAGACTATTGTGACTCAGTAAAAACGTCTCCTCCCTATGATTGAGGCACTCGATTGGTGGACCTGATAGACATGAGCATTCTGGACTTCCTCATGAGTAAGTCATGGCCAATAGATCAGTTCAGATAAACCAAAGGGGAACATTAATAAAAAGGTACCGCTCCAAAAAAAAAAAAAAACCTTGGTAACACAATGTAATTTTTTTTTAAGTATTACTCCCTTGGTTTTTTGACGCGATGCTTGGTACTACCATGTTTTTTGAACATGTTTTTATGGTAATCAATTAGTGCCATGGCAAACCTATATTCAAGTACTGTATACAGGTGCGTCTCAAATTAGAATGTCGTGGAAAAGTTCATTTATTTCAGTAATTCAACTCAAATTGTGAAACTCGTGTATTAAATAAATTCAATGCACACAGACTGAAGTAGTTTAAGTCTTTGGTTCTTTTAATTGTGATGAATTTGGTTCACATTTAACAAAAACCCACCAATTCACTCTCTCAAAAAATTAGAATACATCATAAGACCAATAAAAAAAACACTTTTAGTGAATTGTTGGTATGTTGGTATAAAAGTATGTTCATTTACTGTATATGTACTCAATACTTGGTAGGGGCTCCTTTTGCTTTAATTACTGCCTCAATTCGGCGTGGCATGGAGGTGATCAGTTTGTGGCACTGCTGAGGTGGTATGGAAGCCCAGGTTTCTTTGACAGTGGCCTTCAGCTCATCTGCATTTTTTGGTCTCTTGTTTCTCATTTTCCTTTTGACAATACCCCATAGGTTCTCTATGGGGTTCAGGTCTGGTAAGTTTGCTGGCCAGTCAAGCACACTAACACCATGGTCATTTAACCAACTTTTGGTGCTTTTGGCAGTGTGGGCAGGTGCCAAATCCTGCTGGAAAATGAAATCAGCATCTTTAAAAAGCTGGTCAGCAGAAGGAAGCATGAAGTGCTCCAAAATGTCTTGGTAAACGGGTGCAGTGACTTTGGTTTTCAAAAAAACACAATGGACCAACACCAGCAGATGACATTGCACCCCAAATCATCACAGACTGTGAAAACTTAACACTGGACTTCAAGCAACTTGGGCTATGAGCTTCTCCACCCTTCCTCCAGACTCTAGGACCTTGGTTTCCAAATGAAATACAAAACTTGCTCTCATCTGAAAAGAGGACTTTGGACCACTGGGCAACAGTCCAGTTCTTCTTCTCCTTAGCCCAGGTAAGACGCCTCTGACATTGTCTGTGGTTCAGGAGTGGCTTAACAAGAGGAATATGACAACTGTAGCCAAATTCCTTGACACGTCTGTGTGTGGTGGCTCTTGATGCCTTGACCCCAGCCTCAGTCCATTCCTTGTGAAGTTCACCCAAATTCTTGAATCGATTTTGCTTGACAATCCTCATAAGGCTGCGGTTCTCTCGGTTGTGCATCTTTTTCTTCCACACTTTTTCCTTCCACTCAACTTTCTGTTAACATGCTTGGATACAGCACTCTGTGAACAGCCAGCTTCTTTGGCAATGAATGTGTGTGGCTTACCCTCCTTGTGAAGGGTGTCAATGATTTTCTTCTGGACAACTGTCAGATCAGCAGTCTTCCCCATGATTGTGTAGCCTAGTGAACCAAACTGAGAGACCATTTTGAAGGCTCAGGAAACCTTTGCAGGTGTTTTGAGTTGATTAGCTGATTGGCATGTCACCATATTCTAATTTTTTGAGATAGTGAATTGGTGGGTTTTTGTTAAATGTGAGCCAAACTCATCACAATTAAAAGAACCAAAGACTTAAACTACTTCAGTCTGTGTGCATTGAATTTATTTAATACACGAGTTTCACAATTTGAGTTGAATTACTGAAATAAATGAACTTTTCCATGACATTCTAATTTATTGAGATGCACCTGTATATGCATCCAAGAACCATGGTACCCTACCACCACAATACTTTGAAAGTTAATGACATTTTTACCTTAGATTAAAATTAGATTTTGTACTTAACATTCCTCATTTGTTTCTTAAGATTTTCGTGAATGCGACACCTGATGTAAATCCTCACTCTATTATTTCTCTCTTTCCGTTTTCCTGATACTTTCTATCTATCTCCTTTAGGGAACATGGATTGGCATCACTACGAAACATTTCAGAAGTTTGGCAACAATACATTTCTCATTCACTTAGACAATGGAAGAGTGTGAGTATTCAGAATCAATAGGTTATTTGTAAAAGTTCAATCTCTGGCAATAGGTTTTATTGGACCATGTACAATTGATCTGTGTGTTGTAGGTTTGGACATTACTCTAAAGACGAACCCTCCATCCTGGCTCCTCTTGTGCAGTGCTGAAGGTAGAACAAACATCAGTAAAAAAATGTTTTTTTAATTTTTTTAAATCGGTCATTATTTACTTACCGTCATGTCAATGCTAATTGGCTTTCAAGCGCACAGACAAAACGCTCTGATGAACTTCATGTTTGCTTGTGTTCAGCAGAAGTCTTATGGAAATGCTATGTGATGATATTAATTCACATGGCTTATTGATGCAGTCACATGACTTTTGTGATGCACATCTATGTAACACTCTCATTGATGATCTGGCTCTGATTAAACGTCTTGGGAAACTACAATTAAATTAAACTACTAGTGAGATCTAAATAATTTCAATCAGAAAAATTTTCAATAACAGAATATCACTCAGAAATACTCAATATCCGGGTTCAGATACGTTAAGAAAAATTTGGTGGTGACTATTAATGTGAAACACAATGCAATTACTCAAGTGCTTCAAGATCAGATAAACTCTCAAAAATGTCAATTCAACAATTTCTTCTCACAGAAAATACACAAACTTTAAATCAGAACAAACCAGGGATATTTACTGAACTTGGATCTCTTTTTCCTCTCTGTTGTATCTGGAATGATCTGAGCAATGATTTCGCGAAGAATCAGGCACGATGATGACTAAGCATGCTGAAATCATACACGTAGACATACCTATCATCCAGCAGGTCTCGAAGAAAACTTTCTGCCACGAGCAGGCCCGAGTGCTCTCGTTGACTCTCTCACTCGCTGAGTGAGTCATCACACTCTAAATGTTCACCAATTAATCCGTAATGAAATTGGAGCAAGAGTACTGTCTTTTTTCTGTCTTTTGAGAAGTCGATGCACTTGAATCAAACAGCTTTTATGAAAATGTACTAGTATTACTTCCCTCGCGTGCGCACCTGATCTCATGATATGGGCGCACAATCACAGAGTCCTCATTGCGCTGTCAAACCTCGCCACTTGAACCTCAGATGTTAAACGGTAAACTTCTCCCATTGGCTAACAATTAGGATTTCTCTCAAAACACCAAATTACTTTTTTTCTTTAAACAGAAACAATAATTTTTAACACTTTAGAATGAAATAACATTAATTATGAATAAAACTTGCTTTTATTTTTAAACAATTTCCAATGATGAATTTTGTCTTTTCATTTATATGACTTTGACATTATAAAGAGCTAATTTTAGCAGGGCTCTACATCTATATTCCTATATAAATTTTATAGGAAATGAGTACATTTGTTTCCATCGTAGTTTATGTGCATGTCTTTTTGCCAAATAAAAATGTAACCACCTCAATCAAGCATGCAAATTTTTATGCTTATTTTGGAAACTTTATTCAGATCTTGGTGTTTCTATTCAGCATTTTTATGAAATATCCCACAATTTTTATAAAAATAAGCATCTGCTGCTAACATCAAGGGCCCTATTTTAAGAGTGCTAACGTCAAGCGCAATGCCATAAGCCATACATGAAAAGTCAATGGACATGACCAGGACATTTTGGTATTTTCATGCAAGCATGCGCTAATAGGCTGGGTCAAGTACAGTTTAATTATGAGGTTCTTCTCTGGCACCATCTGTGCCATATTATATAGTCCATTCCCTCAAGCACCAGCGATATACCAAAGACAGCATATTCATAAGAAGTTGACAGTGTAAATGGACTGTATGCAATGAAATTAGAAAAACAGAAATATGGACTTATGTTCTTTTGTGCATAATGATTTACTCTCCATTAAATTATAGAGAATGTAAGTATTATTAATCATTTTCATCTACTGCCACACAAATCATGGCTAGTAACAGTAATTGTATCGGAACACACTTCACTTCTACCAGTCGATTTTGATATTGAAATTTAAATTAATTTATTGAAACACGATAAACTACGACAACAGGTAGAAAAATGCCAATACAAATTAGATCATAAATACAACTGTAAATATAAACATAATAATAATAATAATTGAAAAATAAACCATGACCTAAAGATAGTTTAACACAAATCTCATAAATACAACAGCAACAACAGTGATCGTCTTGGACATAACTGGATGTTTTAACTACGTATATTTTCTATTTACATTTTCACTATATTTTCAGAATTTGGACTTGGACTTCATTACCACATTGCACTGCAAACAGAACTGCTTTTTTTTTTTTTTTTTCAACTTTCCTTGTGGTTGCGTAGTGATTCGCCTCAGTCCGGGTGGCAGAGGGCGAATCCCAGTTGCCTCCGCGTCTGAGATTGTCAACCCTTGCATCTTATCACGTGGCTTGTTGAGCGTGTTACCACGGAGACATAGTGCGTGTGGAGGCTTCACGCCATCCACCGCTCAACTCGCCACGCGCCCCACCGAGAGCGAACCACATTATAGCGATCACGAGGAGGTTACCCCATGTAACTCTACCCTCCCTAGTAACCGGGCCAATTTGGTTGCTTAGGAGACCTGGCTGGAGTCACTCAGCATGCCCTGGGATTTGAACTAGCGAACTCCAGGGGTGGTAGCCAGCATCTTTACCACTGAGCTACCCAGGCCCCAAAAGAACTGCTTTTGAAATGTCTTTGCACGATGACCTATTTATCAGGAAAATAGCAAATTGAGCTTTGCACCACTTCATTTACATACAATACACCCAGAGTTTGTGCGCATACACCCACAGATAGCGCAAATGCTCCCACCCACGCCCACTTGCGCTGGCACGAAAATTGCACTTAGAATTAACGCTCTCACATAATTGGATAAGACATAGTGCACGGTCGTAGCTCTGCGCTTTGCGCAGTCGTGAAAATAGAGGACCAAATGTTGTTGGTTCTCGCATGTTTCGTGACCAAATATCTGAAATGATATGTCATACAATGCCAACTTTTATGGAGTTTTTTTTTTGTTCTTTTAAGAGCTTGACGGACTATTCCTTAAGAGTGCTTGACCTTTAAATAATACATTTCCATTTCCTCCCTCTCTCAGGGCCCGCCTTTCCACTTTGCTCCTTACGCCTGCTCTCCCTTCCTCCATATCGGTTGAGAGATGTCATGCTTGCATCATTGTTTCAGGACCCTCTTGCAGCGGTGGCCCCTCTCCTCACTGAGCCGCATCTCTCGGCTTTAGACCATCATCTAGCAACAGTCATTAAAACCATCCAGGACTGTCTACAGCAGCAACAACATCACAGTGATGTCATATATGATGACATCATTGACTACTCCAGATAAGACACATTGGGCCAGTCAAATGTTCATTTTGTCACAGTTACTGGCTATTTGGCGTGACATTATCTTAAATCTCTCTCCATAACGACATGTAGGTACAAATGATCTTTCAATTAGACATTCATTTTATGAAACATGTAAAATTTGAATGAAATTTTTAGTCACATTTCAGTTTATTATAATCATGATTTTTATGACACAGAGGCCAAATAGCTTTTTTTATGGACATACAGCACAATAATTTTTTTTTTTTTCTTGAATTATTTGTCAAATTATATAAAAAAGTAAAAGCATGGACTTTAACTCCAGACTCTACTGCTACACATTCCAGGTATGATAATTATTGTGTAATGTATTTAATGTGTAACTTTTATCTGGATCTATAGATGGACACATTGATTCATGTCAGTTCATGTCAGTTAAGTGAATTAATGTATGTGAAAATCTGTTTTTCCTTTAAGCTTAGGGGTCTTAAACTTTTTTTCTGGCCAAAGACCTCTTGGTGGATTGAAAGACAGAGCAGGGACCCCCGTTACATATTATATAAGGCCTAGCCTCTAACATCATGTGTACAGTATCATATTAATGTAATTACAAATTTGGTACATTACAGTACATTATAATAAAAATCATTATTCATTTCATTAGTGTTGGGCAAGCAACTCAAAACATTTAGCTATAGCTAAGCTACCAGCTATTCAACAGAAAAATTAGTTACACTAAACTGAAAACTGTACTTGAGAATGTAGAAAGCTACACTACGAGCTACATGCCAAGCTTGCTTCACTTAAGCTACTTAGCATCTAAAAGACTTATTCATATGACGTTTATCAAAGCAAAAAGCAAAGCTTTTTTAACAAAGCAAACCTCAAATGTGAACAGCCCAAAACAACACCAGAGACAGAAATATACTGGACCACTGCTACATCACTGTAAAGGATGCATACCGCTCTGTCCCACGTGCAGCTTTAGGACACTCTGATCACTCTCTGGTTTATCTTCTCCAGACCTACAAACAAAAACTAAATCAGCTAAGCCTGTAATAAGGACTGTAAAGAGATGGACCAATGAAGAAGAGCTGGAACTACAAGTCTTCTTTGAATGCACTGATTGGAGTGTTTTTGAAGCTGTAACCACAGACCTGTAGCTCACAGATACTGAGACATCATATATCAGTTTCTGTGAGTATATGTGCATCCCTACAAGGACTTTCTTTCAATAACAATAAACCATGGTTTTCAGCAAACCTCAGACAGCTGCATCATGCCAAAAAGGATGCTTACAGAAGTGGGGATCAAATCTTGTACAACCAGACCAGAAACACACTGACTAAGGAGATTAGAGTGGCTAAAAGAAGCTACTCTGAAAAGATGAAAAACCAGTTTTCAGCCAATAACCCTGCATCTGTGTGGAGAGGCCTGAAGGACATCACCAAGTACAAGACACCACCCCCTCGCTCTGTATAGAATCAACAAATGGCTGATGACCTGAATATGTTTTACTGCAGGTTTGAAAAGCCCAGTCTAACACCCCTCCCCCACTCTGATATTCACTACACACACCCACTTACACCTCCTGCAACCCCCTCCTGCTACTCAACCTGCACTAATGGTCTGTGAGGAGGATGTGTGCCGGTCTTCAAGAAACAGATGACTAGGAAAGCTTCAGGCCCAGACGGTGTTTCACCTGCCTGTCTGAAAGTCTGCACTGACCAACTGGCCCCCATCTTCACACAGGTCTTCAATAGTTCACTGGAGCAGTGTGAAGTTCCCTGCTGCTTCAAATGCTCCACCATCATTCCGGTCCCCAAGAAACCCCAAAATCACAGGACTTAATGACTACAGACTTGCCGTTCTCACATCTGTGGTCATGAAGTCGTTTGAGAGACTGGTTTTGGCCTACCTGAAGGGCATCACTGGACCCCTGCTAAACTCCCTTTAGTTTGCCTACCGAGCAAACAAGTCTGTGGATGATGCTGTCAACATAGGACTGCACTATATCCTGCAGCATCTCGACAGACCTGGGACTTATGTAAAGATCCTATTTGTGGACTTCTTTTCAGACTTCAATACCATCATGCCTGATCTTCTCTCAACCAAACTGACCCAGCTCTCTGTGCTCACTCCAATCTGTCGGCGGATCACCAGCTTTCTGACAGATGTTGGGCCTCATGTATTCAGATAGAAGACAAAGGCGGTAAATGGGCAGACGCCATTAACTGGCTTCTCTCTGCCCACATTCGTGGTCATATTCTCTGGCCAGAAATCTCACGTGATGTACTCTCCACGAGAGTCATGTCCGCCATTTTGTGCACGTCACTCCTTACACACACACCCATTCACACACACACACACACACACACACACCTTCCTCTCATGTGTTATAGGATTATTTTGGTTACCATATCTAATCATGTCACTGTATGGTTTGTAGTTGTAAGTCGGAAGTTTATTGACTGCATTGTATTGATTATTAATTGATATTACTGCATAAATAAACTGTGTTATATTTCAAAGAGAAGTGTTTTGTTTTGTTTTGCACACACCTGTGTCAAATGCTGGCAGGGGATGTCAGTGCTCAGATTCAAGCCTTCATTGTTTCCTTTTGAATGTCGATTTTCTTAAGAGAACAATCTAATATTGAGACCGTTATACTGTCTGGTTATTAGTCCCTGATTCCAGGGTGGTGCCCCGGCGATATTAATCCTTATTCTATTGATTTTGATAATTGATAATTATCTTTGATGATTGTTGAATTTGAAGGATCAATAAGCTAGTGTTAATTCTAATCAATGTTCCATTGATTTTAATAATTAATGATTCTTTGATAATGATTAATATTCTATTGAATTTGATGGTTATCTTTGATTGTTGATGTGAAGGATTAAAAGAGCTAACATTCAACGTTCTATTGATTTTAATAATTGATAATTATCTTTGATTATTATTAATTATTGCTAATAACCAAACCCGCTCCTGAACGTAGCACACTACATTTACTGGTGCCCTGTATGAGGCTTTAATGAGTTAGATTCTATTATTTAATTTAAATATTAATTAATAACTAAAGAAATAATTATTGATATTTCTGATAGTAACACTGATCTAAACAACCAGTAGAACCTACACAGATAGGCAGCAGCTAGTAAGACTGGGGAAACTCACATCTGGGACCCTCACTATTAGCACTGGTGCTCCTCAGGAATGCGTTCTCTCTCCACTGCTCTTCTCCCTGAACATGAATGACTACACAACAAAGGTCCCCTCTGTCAAGCTCCTGAAGTCCAGATGACACCATGGTCATCTGCCTCATCTGTGATGGTGATGAGTCTGTATACAGACGGGAGGTTGAACAGCTGGCTGTCTGGTGCAGTCACAACAACCTTGAGCTGAATATGCTCAAAACAGCGGAGATGATAGTGGACTTCAGGAGAAAATCACCCCACCCCACAACCCCCACCCCATCCTGAATGGCACTGTGACAGCAGTGGAGTCATTCAGGTCCCTGGGCTCTACCATATCTCAAGACCTGAAGTGGGACACCCACATAGACTCCATTGTGAAGAAGGCTCAGCAGAGGTTGTACTTCCTTCAACAGCTGAGGAACCTGCCACAGGAGCTGCTAACACAGTTCTACTCGGCCATCATTGAGTCTGTCCTGTGTACATCTATAACTGTCTCGTTTAAATCAGCCACCAAATCAGACAGAAGGAGACTACAACGGACAGTCAGGACTGCTGAGAGGATTATTGGTGCCCCCCTGCCCACCCTCCAAGACCTGTACGCCTCCAGAGTGAGGAAATGTGCAGGTAGAAATCACTCTAGACCCCACACACCCTGCCCACTCCCTCTTTGAACTGTTATCCTCTGGCCAGCACTACAGAGCATGGAGCACCAGGACATCTAGGCACAAGAACAGTTTTTACCCTCAGGCTATTTTCCACGTGAACAATATAACTGCCTTCAGGACTCCCCCATAGTGCAATAATGTAAATAATTATCTCATGTACATGTAAATTCACTCATATTTAATTCAATAACTGTACATACACCTACCTTTCACATATGTTTTATATTCTGTGTCTCACTGTAATGTTCTGTGTGCACTTGTTTCTCCTATCACCAATATAAAAAAAATTCCTTGTGTACGTGAGAACACTTGGTTTCCAGTAGACTATTGGGGAGCAAATAGCTGCGCTGTGTGGCAGGTTTTATTTACACCAGGGTGCAAATAGTCATTTTAAATATAAAATGTACTATATGTGCATGTAAAAAAAAAAAAAAAAAAAATTGAATTGTAGGGCTGTAGATTTAACACGATAATTGATAGCAGTTATTATATTTAAAAAATAACACATTAAAAACATTATCGCATTCCGTAATAAAAGTATGTTATTTTCTCTGAGCAATTCAAGCTTTAAGTATATGTAACTTCATGTTTTTACGAGCCACGTCAGCAGTTGGCAATCAGCGGACCTCAACAAACCTCACAAGCAGTGCAGCCACAGATTGAGAGCCAGGTTCTTGACCCCTCAATGAAGCACAACAGAATGCAAGGATCTTGAGACACGATTTTCAAAATTAAATTTTTAACTTCACACATCATCCTAAATACATGCACCTAAAAAAGTTCTGATTCAAATCTGCAGACAGTAAACACCGGGTTCACGGCATGATGTAGTGTTGTAGCTTTTGTCAATGCCACGGTGCTACCTGATGAATAAATGGCTTCGCTACTGAAAAGCCACTTGATTTAGAATCTTGCGAAGCTACCACCTTGCTACTAAGGAATGTAGTTATGCTAATAGCTTTGAATTTGTAGCGAGGCTACTGCCCATCTTTGGATTTCATATACTTGTACAATATTTTATTTTACAAATGTTTAATGTGGGAGGGTCAAGGCTTGGGTTGAAGTTATGTAAATTTAATGCTGAAGTGTGAAATGTTTTTTTTTTTTTTTCTGGCTATCTTTCATTGGACCATTTCCCTGTGAACTGTGATGAACAGAACATTTTTGCTTGGGAGACACTGAATTGCTCTTATTCAAAATTCAACATCAAAACTGTGTTTTGGTTCAGTCAGAAACAGAGTACAAACTGAAGAAACAAGGAAGAACCTGAAGATTTGACTGTAGACTCCGACTGCTCAGGATGAGTGAAACAGCAGATCACAAACTGAGAGAAAGAGACTCTGGAGAATATCACCTCATGTTCATTATGAATAGAGTGAAATATCCCAGCTCTCCAGAAGTTAATCTGACAATCGCAGGTGAAATTGCTGCTAGATACTGGTCAGTGGTTCAACATATTTTATTTGTCATGTATTCTTAGTTTTACTCCGTTCAGTCCTACAGGTGAGGATGAATCCTGTATCTACAGAGCAGAGAAATTAGATAGAACTGGCCTGTGATATGTCCTGAAATATGCCATTTTCATTACTACTACTGGAAGCACAATAGGCAATATTTAGGTGTTAGTTACAAAAGCATTGTTTTTTCATACAGTAAATATGCTGGCAGCTACATCTGCTCCCTTACGGAAGACTTTAAATATCCCTTCTCTCCTGTATGTGATTGGTTCAAATACTCACTATAGGAGCTCTGTGGATGTGGTAAGTAAAAACATCTTGCTCCAATAGAAACTGCATCACAGTGGGGAAGCTTAATTAAAATTGACAAATCTGAAATACATGGTCCCACAGGTTTTTTTCTCAGCATGAGAAAAAAACAGATCTCATCTAAAAAAGTGAATTTAGATGAAAATTAAGAGGTGAGAAGTACACTATAATATGATAAATGCGGATAGCTAAAATGGTATTAAGTCAGTATTTGGAAGTCAGTACTGATACTTATTCATCATTCTGGCAGGGGTTTGTCCTAAACGCCTAACCGCAAGTATTAAACTTCTGCAATTGATTCAGTGTGAAATGCTTAATGTTAAGACTCCGTTCAACATAGTTTTTGAAACTTTACTTTCAAATGTAATCGACATTGATGACATTATCATAATCTTGCATAGTGAACTGTGATTGGCATTTTATTTTTTTCATATATTTAACCATCAGTATCTGGACTGACACAGCAAAGTGTGTCATGACAACAACAAAGCGGCTCTGATGCAGCATTTCATAAACACAGAACCAAAGCCTAAAACTTAACTTCTTTTGCTGCCTTGCAAACACTAGTATTTCCTTCATGAAAAGCAATCTATAGAAGTTATCCATTTCTCCTTGATCTTACCATTTGTCTCTCTAATGACCAAAATCCATGTCATTTAAAAGCCAAAACATAGAAAAAGATGAAAATGAGTAATTCTAAATGTAAAGAATCCACTATAATACAATAAATGCATGATTTTTAAATATTAAATGTTATCTCTATCTATTTGTCTGTATCTTTTAGAGTGAGCTGTTCCATATTTTCTTCTAGGACTTTCTTTACATCTGCCATCTCTGGTGGAATGATGTCGTAGTGTGAGAAGTCAACAGTCTCCTATCACAGTCACAACTCTAATTTTAAAGGGATAGTTCACCCAAAAATGAAAGTTCTCTCATCATTTACTCACCCTCATGCCATCCTAGATGTGTATGACTTTCTTCTGCTGAACATATATGAAGATTTTTAGAAGAACATCTCTGTAAGTCCATACAATGCAAGTGAATGGTGGACAGAACTTTGAAGGTCCAAAAAGCACATAAATGAAGCCTAAAAGTAATCCATATGACTCAAGTGATTTAATCCATTGTCTTCAGAAGCGATATGATGGGTGAGAAACAGATCAATATTTCGTTATTTTTTTCATGTAAATATACTTTCACCAGCCCTCCTACTCTATGCACGTTCATGAGAATTCTTCTTCTGTTTTTTTGCCAATTCACATTCTTCATGCATATTGTCATCTACTGGGCTGTGGTGCAAATAATTTATTTATTCTTTTCCTTTGCTTTATCCCTCCCTTTTTATTCTTTCTTCTCCCTGCCCAGTAGGTGGCGTATGCACGAATAATGTGAATCGGCAAAAAATAGAAAGAGAAAAACTCTCGTGAACGTGCATAGAAGGCCAGTGAAAGTACATTTATAGGAAAAAAGGACTTAAATATTGATCCGTATCTCACCCACACCTATATCACTTCAGAAGACATGGATTTAACCACTGGGGCCATATAGTTTACTTTTATGCTACTGTCAGTGCTACTGACCTAGACGTTTAGGCCACCATTCACTTGCATTGTATGAACCTACAGCTGAGATATTCTTCTAAACATATTTGTTTGTGTTCCGAAGAAAAAATAAAGTCATTCTGCATCAGTATATAATGGGAAGAAATTCATTTCTCAAATCTTGATCCAATTTATGACCAGAAAAAAAAAAGAATTTTCTTTAAAGTGTGCCTTTAGCCTCGTTGTACATTTCTCTCAGAGAACTCAATAGTATGTAATAACAAGGGTTAATTATAGATTAGTTTCGCATGGCGTAAGCCCCATCCGACAGTTCAGCATCAGGATTCTCACTCGAACCATCAGATCCTGCCGGAATCTGACGGCAGGGAAGAGGAACTTACCCCAAAAAGGAAATTAGACCTAATTTAGACTTATAACCACCAAAAGGAATTAGAACCTAATTTAAAAATCCCCCAAAGGAGAACTACTAATAGTTCAACTTAAAACGACCGGGTCTCAGTATGAAGGAAACTGAAAGAAGCAGAATGTTTGTAAATGACATTAATATAACATATTTGACGCAAACATGAAACCCTTACAAACTGCATGAATAGTGCCACACCTGCTACAAGATGACTAGCATTGTCAAATGGCATAGCTTGTGATGTGTATGTGCAAACGGACTGCCCATGGAATGGGTGGCATTGGTTTGTGATGTGTCTGTGCGAACAGAATGGCCGTGAATTGGTTGCGATGCGATATGTCTGTGAAACAGACAGCCCATGAAATGCGATTTTTTAAACTACTGCCTAAGGAATGGTTGGCAATGCTTGCAATGTGTCTCAGCAAACAGTGTACCCATGCAAAGTTGTGACAAGCTGTAATATACTGAATACATAAATGTAGATTGATAAAGACCATTATATAATTAGACATTATTTAACCACCTATGCAAATACCTACACTGGTACATTGAAATGACCCCTTGTTAAAAGGAAACATTGTATAACTGCAATACATGGTTGGTACATCCCATTTGATTTAAAATATTCTGACTGGCAGCAATTATGCATGCTGTGCTAAGATTCCTTAAGTTACATTGATGTGCAGTTGCCTACCGCTAGATGTCAGTATGCAAGTAGCAACGATTGATCCTTCTGTTAAAGAGAACACGATAGTAAACATTCTTCCAATCATGCAAGATACAGTGTTGATGTGAGAGGAGCGACTACAATGAAAATATTGTAAATCGGAGAAACAGCAGAGACAATCCTGCAACAGGAAAAAGCAATTGGACTAACGAAATATGAGACAATCATATATACCATACCTGAACTGAAGAAAGATTATAATCAGACCACAGGCAGCACTTGAGTATTATTTATTATTTTGAAGTGTATGAATACTCTATCCTGATTGCCCAGTGCAGGAATATAGTAGGGAATGCAAAAACCATCGATAACGTATACGACTTAAAGTTGACTTAGCATATCTGCAGAACAACATGAAGATTGGTGAACACTAACTACTCTTGTAAAAGTTAATTGCTGCTTGAAAAGCGATTACTGGATGCAGTATGAATAATGTAATTGACTGTGAATGGTAAACATTAATAACAGAAAAGCCTGAAACCCTATCGCCAACTATGGATAAGAATATTATTCCTGAAAGAAAATAAATAGAAACTTGCGTATGTTGCTGAAGGAGACCAGTTGCATGAACATCAAGGTGAGTAACAAATGAAGGACAACAAAGCGTTGTTGCTTGGAAAGCAAAGAAAAGCATTTGAGATGATTGTGTTTCTCTTTCACGTGCGATTGAGTGATAACGGAATACGATCTGACCCGAGAAAGCAAAAGAATACGAAAACACGAATCACTGCAACTACATAAAATTATACAGTATGACAATGCCCAAGCGTACTGTGCAACTAATTAAATTTCAGTAATGTTTTAGCACCATAGCCTACCACTAGGTGTTAGAAGTCACAGAGCAACAATGATACTGCCCCTTTAAGGGAGATGTGCCTGTAGGCATCTGATGAAAATCAAAGCAAGAGTTTGTGATTTAACACAGGATAGGAGTGACTAGCAGAAAACAAGAAGGTCAGCTGAACTTAATGGAGATAATCAACCATGTACACTGAAAGTAGTTGTGCATAATCAACCTGCATGATTTATGAGTATTTACCCTATAGAGAATGTGAAGTTGATGTCATGCCATGTTGAAATTTGGGTAACTGTCATCATCATTTTGTTTATGCGCCATGTTGTGAGGATCCTTCTAGTGAGTTTGAAGCAAGTGTTTTGATTTTCTGTTGCGATTCCAAAAAACATTGCCATGGTAGGTCATTCCTGTTGCATCAAGATCTGCCATAGTAAGTCACACCATCGTTCAGGGAGAAAACTGGACAATGGAATATGTTTTTTCGCCTTTCCTATGTGTAAAAAACACGAAGGGAAGCAGGTTGAGGAGGTTACGAGAAGACGCCAAGATCATAGCAAATCTTTTTTATTAATAATGTGACTGATTAAACCCACTGCCTATGACTCAGTAAAATAATCACATAGCTGAGTGTTTTTGAAAGTTTTGTATTTTGTTTGATTTAATAATTGGGCCAAAAAGAGGAGTGACACCTTTGCGAGTATGACTGTGCTTTCACAGTTTGCTGGCTCGTAACTTAACAGATCTTGCACCCAGCCACTGCAAAACTGTTCATGAGCTTCTAGGGATTTGTAACATTTAAACTCACGCAAAGTGTATGCACTCAGTCCAAAAATGAGATAGTTTACAATGTCCGGGTATGTGAGTGGAGGTAGTGCATCGGGGTCTGTAATCCAGTCTTGGGCTGTCAAGTCATATGGAGCTATGTTGTTTATCGTCCTTAGTTTGTCCAAATACCGTTGCTTGGCATTGAGATTCACTTTCTTCCGGTAGGGTCCCTTTTCTTTTTCTTTTCTCTTCTTCATCTCTTCCCTTCTCCATCAAGATATGAACTATATAAGCAACTGTTTAGCCAAACAAAACAAAAGGTAAGCAGGTATCAGTAACAGAGCGTGATCCTCACAAGATGGCGCTCCCGTCCCAACATGCAACACGGTGTGACGTATCTTTACATTCTCTATACTCAGGCATACAATACTGATGTAAAAGATCTTTCTTACACCAAACATAAGATCGGTGTGCAATGTGCATAGAATATTCTTGTAATGTTAAACATTGCCACAAAAGGAACATTGCTGCTTGAAAAGCGACTGATGATTCAGATAATGAATATGATGACAGTGAATAGAGAAACATTGACGGCAGAAACACCTACACCCCAAATGCCACCAGCTGTTTGTTTGCAATTGTTCCATCAAAAGAAGAATCTTGTTGGATGAAATCCAATATCATGAGCATAACCATCGCGGCGAGTAGCTGAACGATGTATAATCCAAATGTTGAGCGACCATTGCTTGAAAGTGCATAGTTGCATAGCGTGTGCTAAACTTTAGTGTTTTTCTCACATGCTAGTGAAAGCAATGACATACGAGCAATGAGACACAGCTGTGGGACTTTATAAGGCATAGGCTAGATAATGATTGGATGAGATTCCGAAACTGAATGAATGACGTAATGCTACTATGATTTCTTCAGCACAAGACACTTGATGAAAAACTGTAAGTGGTAGGGACAAGTATGACCCATCCCAACCATAAATTGCATCTGCTGGAAACTGTGAAACACACAGAACCACATATATTAGGTAATTTCTGTTGTTGCCCAACAACAAGGGGGTAGGGGCATTTTTTTCTCTCTGAATTTGCTATAGACAGAAAAACCGGAAGGAAATATGATCATCAGACTGCCTGCCAGAGCTTCAAAAACTGAGAGCACTTTTAAAAACTGAATTTTACAACGTGTTGGAGAACTCCTCAACATAATGTATGTATACATGATCTTTAAATTGAACATTCATTAACATTCATCTCATGAAACATTTAATTGTTGAACATGTTATAACTTTTAAGCGTCAAAGAAAATGTTTAATTAGTTGTGTCTATATTTTTCATTTTTTGGACAAGTAAATTATTATTGCATTATGTAATGTTATGATTTCTACATGACCATCCCAACAAACTTAGTTATATTTTATATTGATTTATTGGGTGAATCTAAGTTAAAAACCAGTTGAAATAATCATTTTATTTCTATTGGTTTTATTTTCATGTATCTGGGGCAAATTAGTTTAATCTTACACAAATGTAAAAAAAAAAGTATTTTTTATTAACTTCTTTTGATTTACATTTGAGTGACGTCATTGCCTATTATTATTACGGCCTGATAGACTTGAGAGAGAGAGAGAGTAATGCTGCCTTTATGTGCTATTGGAATGATCCTACTTCCCACTTCTGAAGTGGTAATTATGAGTAAGTTGCATTCAATGCTTTGTTATCAGAAAAAACTTTAATTCATATATAGAGTACTGTGCAAAAGTCTTAGTCACATAAGATGTTTCACAAAAGCATTCGTCTTAAGATGGTTATTTATATCCTCAGCTTTAGTGTGTCAGTAGGAAATATAAAATGTTAGACTCCCAAACAGTACTTTTGCAAATAGAAAAGAAGAACAGGGAGCCATGCACAGAGCCCCCCCACTGAACATTGTGTCAGTCTGAGATTACATAAAGAGACAGAAGCAGTTGAGACAGCCTAAATAGATAGAAGAACTGTGGCAAATTCTCCAAGAAGCTTGGAACATCCTATCTGCCAACAACCAAGTCCTGGTGTACCTAGGAGAACTGGTGCTGTTTTAAAGGCAAAGGTGGTCACACCAAATATTGATTTAGCTTTTTTATGTTTACTGGACTTTGTATGACATTAAGTGATAAATGAAAACTATTTATTTCATTATTTTTGAAGACAACTTCATTATGCAACATTTTTCACAAGTGCCTAAAACTTTTGCACAGTACTGTATTTCTTGAGGAACTTTAATTTTGACACCATAAAAAATATCACTCTGCTTGCGGACGATAATGGAATTTTGGTCAAATACAAGCTATTTTTACAGTGTAAAAATGTACAATATGCATCAAATGGTTGTTGATATACATATTAATGAATATACCAAAACGGCAAGCACTAACAATTAGCTGTATTTAGAAAAGTGTCATTCAATACAGAAACCGTACTCTCCTCCACCATGTTGAAAGATTGGAACTCCCCCAATCTCTGAAACTGGATTTTGATAAAATCAAAATTATCTCAGAGTTTCCCAGTTGTAATTACAACTTGAGGGGTCGTTCATGTGCAACTTCTGAGTGGGAAACTCGTATTTATGATAATTCTGATAGCAGGTAAATGCAACATAAGCGATGTAGTCTCTGAATTCTGCTTAAAAGTTTAAGGTAATTTTTGGTGGGTTAAGTGTTTAAATGCTGGATTGTGTTCATGTATGTGTTTTTTCATCGTTAGTTTCATGTATATTCAGAGTTTTGTGTTAATGAGCTGTTAGGTTTAAGGTTTTGTTTGATGTTGCTGCCCACACGCCATTTTAAAAGCGGGGTTTTCATTTTCAAAGTTTATAGATGTAAAAATTGGTGGAGTTAGTTCAAGGAAATGTAATGCAGTTGATTGAACAGTAGTGTTTTTTTATTTTACTCTAGAAATGTATGTTTGTAGCCTCATGTGTACTTTAAATGTTTGATTAACTTGCAGTTACATTGTAAATGGGAGTAGAGATTCATTATTTCCTCTATTATACACCCTCAGAGGCCACAACACTGAGTGTGTATGTTTGTGTGTTTCCATGTCCTGTGTTAAATAAACTGCATGGTCCACAAAAGAGAGTGGTATCGGTGGTCGATTTGTGGTGCTGAGATGAAGTTGGCTACAATTATATAACCTACTGTATGTCAGAATACACAAAATAGTGAAACAATGAATTTCAACGCCAATCTCTTATCAGTGATCCTTCTACTGATGAACATTACAGGTAAGGCCATTATTGTGTTAATAGATTCTATGTTGTTATCGAATCAAAAATAATTCCAACATAGACTTATTCCAACAAGTTATTTTATTACAAATTAATTGTAGGTTAAGAATTATAGTTTCAATATGAGGAAAACCTAATGCTAGTCTAAGTCAAGTG
Source organism: Myxocyprinus asiaticus (assembly GCF_019703515.2). Taxonomy (NCBI): domain Eukaryota; kingdom Metazoa; phylum Chordata; class Actinopteri; order Cypriniformes; family Catostomidae; genus Myxocyprinus; species Myxocyprinus asiaticus. Next base: position 15,935,375 of record NC_059392.1, on the reverse strand, counting down.
ATGTGAAAGTTGGCTTATGGCTCATGACTTTGACTTTGTTTCACACACATTGGATTGCTGGAATAGTGAATGTCTACAGTATATATCATTATACAGACTTGTTGGTCCTAATTAAATTGCATTTTTTTCAGGATCTCAAACATTTGACCATTTCCCTGTGACCTGTGAGAATCAAAACATTTGTGCTTTGAGTGAGACTCAAGTGACACTGAAGTGCTCTTATTCAAACATTAACATCAAACATGTGTTCTGGTTCAGTCAGAAACAGAGTACAAACTGGAGAAACAAAGATGAACCTGAAGATTTGACTGTAGACTCTTATTACTCAGGACGAGTGAAACATCAGATCACAAACACACATTCAACACTCACAATAACAGACTTGAGACTGAGAGACTCTGGACAATATCACCTCATGTTCATTATGAAGGATGGAGTTAAACATCTCAGCTCATCAGCAGTCAATCTGACAGTCACAGGTAAATATGGCTAGATTCTGGTTAGTGATTCAATCTTCATTTGTCCTGTAATAAAGTATTCTTAATATTTAATCTATTTAGTCCTGCAGGTGAAAATTAATTATCAATCAACAGAGCAGAGAAATCAGAGAGTACTTGAACTGACCTGTGATACTTCCTGCACTTTGACCTCCAGACCTCAGAATTACTACTGGAAACTAAATGGGCAATATATTAAAAATAATCATTCCAGAAGCATCAATGTGTCATCCAGTGAAGATCCTGTCAGCTACTCCTGTTTTCTTACTCCTGACCTTAAAAATACCTCCTCTCCCGTGTGTGAGTGTGACATTTACTTTTATAAAGCACTAATGGAATATCAATGTTGGTTCATACATGTCGGTGTCTGCACATCTTTTAAAATGTATATTTTACAGCAGTAGTCTGTGACTCTTTCAGGCATTTCTAAGAGTAACTGCTGGAATGTGACTTACACCTCTAGAAGAGTCTGTGCTTTGGTGGGCTCAACAGTAGACATTTCCTCTTCATACTCACATCCCACTGGTTATACAGTAGAAGGAACATTCTGGCATTACGTTCGGCCTGGGGATTTCCTGGACCTGCGTAAAGAGTCGTGGTTTGTTGGTCGTGTGGAGTATGTGGGAAACACACTGAGAATCAAAGATGTAAAGATGAGCGACTCTGGAGAATATAAATTCAGGATCATCACTGATAGGAACCCTTACTCTGGTTCACCTGGAGTTATTCTTACTGTAACAGGTAACTACTCACTGGGGTGTAGCACCTATATTTTCAGCCCTATTTTAGGGCCCCCTGACCAATTTGAGTTTGAGGTGGGAATAATATCCAGTATAAAAAAATTTACAGATATTTAACATTGCTAATTCATACATTTTTATTTTCAAATGCAAATATTATTTGAAGCAAGCAATTCATTATAAAAAAAATAAAAAATAAAATAAAGCCTACTAACAAAATAAATAATACATGTTTAAATTGATGAGTTTTCTTGTTGGCAAAGTCACCATATCATTTCTGAAATGAGAAGAGTGCCAGGTTGTTCAGTCTAGTTTTAGAAAGTCTTAACTTGCTAACTGATATTTACACAGGGTCCAGAATTAACTTAAAATTAAGACTGGGTATTGTTACAGATTTCCAGATTCGAAGTATATTTTGGTTACAATTTCCATTTAACTTATTTCTCAGCTCATGCTGTTATTTATGAAGGGACCATCTAATCTTCTATTTAACCAATCTATGCACAATTTGAAAATATTAATTTTACAAATTATATTTTGCCAGTTTTTCATTATATTCATTATATTCCATCAATAAATGTCTGAAAATGCATGTATTATTTTACATATATAATTTCTTACATGTTTATTGTTTACATATTGTTACAATTGTTCTATTTACAATTATTTACATTGATACTAAGAACACATGCTAAATTAGTACCATCTCTTTAAATAGACAAGGACATCGAAGCACAACGACAGGCGATTTTGTTTCTCACATATTCTTTTTGTGACTTAATGTAAGGAAATTTCCACATGTACCTCATTAGGAGTTCTGGAAAAAAAAAAAAAAAAAAAAAAAACATTTAGGCATCATAGATAAACATCTAATGGTAAATTTTGCAATGACATCATGACGTGTACTCAGTTTGGACCGAGTGCTGGCTGATGGACCAGACCACTTTCGCTTTTATTGAAGGGGGTTGGGGGTCACTAACAAGGCAGATTATAAGGGAACCCAATCATAAAACAAAACATGGCAACAAAGAAAAAAATGAAATGACCCCTGTTCAAAAGTCTGCATACCCTTTGTTCTTAATACTGTGTTTTGCCCCCTTTAGCATCAATGACAGTATGCAGTCTTTTGTAATAGTTGTCTATGAGGCCCCAAATTCTTGCAGGTGGTATAGCTGCCTATTCGTCTTGGCAAAATGCCTCCAGGTCATGCAAAGTCTTTGGTCATCTTGCATGAACCGCACGTTTGAGATCTCCCCAGAGTGGCTTGATGATATTAAGGTCAGGGGACTGTGATGGCCACTCCAGAACCTTCACCTTTTTCTGCTGTAACCACTGGAGGGTCAACTTGGCCTTGTGCTTGGGGTCATCGCCGTGCTGGAAAGTCCAAGAGCGTCCCATGCGCAGCTTTTGTGCAGAAGAATGCAAATTGTCTGCCAGTATTTTCTGATAACATGCTGCATTCAATTTGCCATCAATTTTCACAAGGTTCCCCATGCCTTTAGAGCTCACACACCCCCAAAACATCAGTGAGCCACCACCATGCTTTACAGTGGGGATGGTATTCTTTCCACTATAGGCCTTGTTGACCCCTCTTCAAACATAGCGCTTATGGTTGTGACCATAAAGCTCTATTTTGGTCACATCACTCCAAATTACAGTGTGCCAGAAGCTGTGAGGCGTGTCAAGGTGTTGTCGGGCATATTGTAACCAGGCTTTTTTGTAGCATTGGCACAGTAAAGGCTTCTTTCTGGCAACTCGACCATGCAGCTCATTTTTGTTCAAGTATCGTCGTATAGTGCTCCTTGAAACAACCACACCGTCTTTTTCCAGAGCAGCCTGTATTTCTCCTGAGGTTACCTGTGTATTTTTCTTTGTATCCCGAACAATTCTTCTGGCAGTTGTGGCTGAAATCTTTCTTGGTCTACCTGACTATGACTTGGTATCAAGAGATCCCAAATCTTCCATTTCTTAATAAGTGATTGAACAGTACTGACTGGCATTTTCAAGGCTTTGGATATCTTTTTATATCATTTTCCATCTTTATAAAGTTCCATTACCTTGTTACGCAGGTCTTTTGACAATTCTTTTCTGCTCCCCATGGCTCAGTATCTAGCCTGCTCAGTGCATCCACGTGAGAGCTAACAAACTCATTGACTATTTATACACAGACACTAATTGCAATTTAAAAAGCCACAGGTGTGGGAAATTAACCTTTAATTGCCATTTAAACCTGTGTGTGTCACCTTGTGTGTCTGTAACAAGGTCAAACATTCAAGTGTATGTAAAGTTTAGATAAGGGCCATTTGGGTGATTTCTGTTATCATTATGATTTAAACTGGAGCCAAACAACTATGTGATGATAAATGGCTTCATATGATCACTATCCTTAAATAAAAGACAGTTTTTTTGCATGATCAGTCATATTTTCAAAATCAATGCCAAAATGTCACAATTTCTGCCAGGGTATGCAAACTTTTGAGCACAACTGTATATAACAAATAATAATATAATGGAATATCAATGAAGAATTTCTGTGGGTCATTACCTGCGGTCCGATGCCCCAGACTGAACTGCAGGTGCTGTTTGAAAAAGTTAAGAATATTGTGTACCAATGATTCCAGTATGATTTCTATATATTTCAGCCATATACATTTGTACTGTAAGCAACTAACAGCCCCATACTCACCATACTGAGTTCTCTCTTCTGTACATTTAAAGCAAAAATATAAAGAGAGACAGCAATAACTTAAGGATGAGGCATTGTGTAATTCAGTGATCACAAATAATTATGCAATAATGTGAGTTTAGGTAGTAAATCTAAGGTCTTCTGGGTTGTTTTTAAAGTCAGTTATCCCTAAAATGAAAATACTGTCATCATTCACTCACTCACCCTCATGTTGTTGCAAACCATATGATCTTCTTTTTTATAGGCCCAAATCAAAAAATGTTAGGCAGATTGCCCAAGATGTTCTCTTTTATAAAATGAAAGTAGATTGGGACCAGTTTCTGTCAAGCTCCAAAAAGGACAATAATTATCATAAGTATTGTAAAAGTAGCCCATAGGAATCGTGCACTCTGTTCTAAGTTTTCTGAAGCCATATGACAGATTTGCATAATGAACAAACCCAAATTTAAATAGTTATTACCTGATAATCTTGACTTGGAAAATTAAGCTTGACAGCCATGGTCACTATTCACTTTCAATGTATGGAAAAAAGCAACATAAAAAATCTGCTATAAATAAATCTTTTGTGTTCCATGGAAGGAATAAACCATAATATGGGTTTGGAACAACATCAGGGTGAAAAAATTAGGTCATATTTTTCAGACAGAACTATTCCTTTGACTCCCACATTTGCCTGCTTTTGACAAGAATTACTGAATGAAAAGTTGTGTTCATGTTCATGTCTACAGATATTGACTTAAAAGTTTTTTGTTTTTCAGATACACAGAAGACAAGCAGCCCAGACACTGTATCAGAGGGAGAGAAAGTGATATTAAGCTGTTCAACCAAATGCACCCTGAATAACAATCATACTTATATTTGGTACAAGAATGGACAACAGGTAACAGATGGAGTCACAAAATTAAACAAGTTGTATCTGGACTCAGTCAGCAGAGAGGAGCTGCAAGAATATTCCTGTGATGTAGGAGGTACCACAGCTATCATGATATATGTGCTGTGCTTTAGTGTTTAGGTGATCTTTCTGATGTTAGACAGTGTTTTAATTATAACACTGTATAACGATTATAATTATATTTCTCTATTTTCTCTTATTGAATCTAAGCCTGTGCCTCATTGTTCATGTTTTCAGGAATCCAGGGACCTACAAACCCAGAGAACACCACAGCAATATTGAGCACTATAATCATACTGTCTGTGTTTCTGATTCTTGCACTTATTGGAGTCCTGTGCTATAGGTAAAGATGTGTTCTATTAGTTGACCCTCTCTCTAACCATTAGAATTTTTTATTTTTTTTTGCTCATTTTTGCCTTTAAGACAACTATATTAGTACCCTCTTTGCATGTAAAATGAGAAACAGTGCTTTTCTGTGCTTAATTATGGGCTGCAAGTTTGCGGCCTGGTTCAGTATCGTCGGCACCAAAGGTTGTGCTAGAATAAGGACTACATTCAGAGGCGTAGCATCCATTACAATGGTATACACATGACAGTAGTCCATGTACCAACAGATTTTTGATTCCCTGAGTGCATGTAGTGAATTCAAGGAGTTCTATGGTGAAAGTTGTACCTGTTAATCAACCGCTGCGCTCAATATTTTTTACTTTGCCTGTTACATGCTGCTTTAAAAGGAAATAACCATCCGGTCGGAAAATTAGAAAAAGCGCATACATGCACAAGTTCACAGAACTTTTTCAATGTGCCTGTTATTAACATAAAGTGACACAGATGAGAAACGCACACATCTAAAGCTCAGTTACAGGTTCTCCGTTAAAATAACTTGGAAATTCCTCTCTAAACGCCAGGTTTGCGCTTGGGCAAGTGTAATTGGCAGAAACTATACGTCACTTTTTTGAGTTTTATTTTTGTTCTTACACTTTTTTCCGCTTTATTATCATGCAGTAATACACTGACATAATGATTGATGTATGCAGTCAAGAAATCAGAGACCCTCTCTTCGAAATCTGTACACAATTGGTCAAAAGAGACACATATTACCTGGTACAGTATGGCGAGGGCACCTGTCCATTTGTGATCGGATCACCCAAAACGCATCTTTAATACCAGGCAATAAACAGGGCACACACACACACAGCAAGAGAGTAAGAGAAAGAGTGAAGTCAAAATGGATGCACTATGTTAAAATTGTTTTATTGTTTTTTTTTTTTTATCTGTCAAATTGATGGACAGCATTTGAAATTATCTGTCAATGTTTCAAATAATCGGTAAACTACAGAAAATTATCGGGTAACGCAACCCCTGGTCAGCTTTGCCCCATTCAGACCCTTTACAAAGCATGAATTACAATCTGCTCTGAAATGTGGCACCCAAAAAGTTAAAGTCAGACTGAAAACATCAGGGTCTTTGTTAAAATTTAACTTATTTCATGTCATTGCGGTTGTTCAAAAGGATAAGCAGAGCAGCAGGTGCTACACACAGCCATGAACAGCCAAGGTTTAGCAGAATTTCCCACATTTCACTCTTATCCAGGGTTCACACAATGACCTTGAAGTGCTTAAAGTGCTTGATTTTGCTTTTAGAAAAGTATTGCAATACCTGGAAAATGACCAATCCAAAACTGGCTTGTTTTGCTCAAAATTAACATGAACAGGCATTCTTGATGTGTAATTGTGGGCGATCATTTCTTAATGTGTTCAGGTTTTTAATGTCAGTAAACGCCATGGTTACTTGTGTAACCTCCGTTCCCTGATGGAGGGAACGAGACGTTGTGTCGATGTAGTGACACTAGGGGTCACTCTTGGGAGCCCGAGGCACCTCTGGTCTTTGATAAAAGGCCAATGAAATTTGGTGAGTGGTATTTGCATACCACTCCCCCGGACATACGGGTATAAAAGGAGCTGGTATGCAACCACTCATTCAGGTTTTATGCTGAGGAGCCGAGACAAGGTCCAGCCATTTCACCGGGTAGTTCAGCGATTTGGCAGGAGGGACACAATGTCTCGTTCCCTCCATCAGGGAACAGAGATTACACAAGTAACCATGACGTTCCCTATCTGTCACTCACTCGACGTTGTGTCGATGTAGTGACACTAGGGGTCCCTATACAATACGCCGCAACTGGCTGAACTGTGTTACGTGAACTGGCGGTGTGTGACGGGCAGACAACTGTGTGCCTCGTAGCCAGTGCACCAGGCCGACACGTAACCTCCCTCAACATAGTTATGAGTGTCGAATGGCCCTTTGGGGACAAGTCGACTACCCAAAAGATAGAGACAGGCTAGCCCAGTAGTGGCCTCTTTTCCCCTTCTTTTCTTCCCACTCCCTAAAAAAAAAGGGGAATATCCAACTGGGCCGACCAGGTCTAGTCGGGGGGGTGTCCCTCCCAAGGGGAGGACACCGTGGAGACCACACCTCGCCCAGAGAGAGGGGGGATATTTAAATGGAAAATATGTCACATGGTCTTACCGAACTATGTCGGAAGTATGTCATGTGGAGAAGTCTCATGGTAGGTCCTACCCAACAGGGGAGGAGTTACTACAAACATGGAGACTGTGGCAGAGGGGCCTCTGCCCAAGGAAGATGCAGTTTGCCAACAGGGAAACGAATTAGCGGAAGATATACATCGCATGGGGTTACCTACAGGGAACCGCCACATGTGGAGCACCTACCCCAGAACAGGGCTTTTAGTTAGCATGTGTACTGGGCCAGCAGCAAGTCTCTCCAAAAACTCGACTGCCACAGGGCTCGGAGGAAGTCAACCAGGGAACATAGTTTGTGAACACTACTGAGAATTAATGGCGCGCGTCATCAGCTCAGAGGAGGTGAAAGGCACTATGTGCAAGCGATACACCCAGCCAGCTATCCCAGGCTTATCTGCTTGTATTGCGTGCCACTACCCGGGACGAATCCGGTTCCACCCGGAGGTTGTAGAACCTCGCAAAGGTGTTGGGTGTTGCCCAGCCCGCTGCTCTGCAAATGTCTGTTAGACAGGGCCCAGGAGGCCGCTACACCCCTGGTAGATTGGGCCCGTAGCCCTACCGGGGGCGGCACGCCCAGGGCGTGATATGCCATTGCTATGGCATCAATGAGTCAGTGGGTGATCCTCTGTTTGGAGATAGCGCTTCCTTTCCACTGTGCACCAAAGCAGACAAAGAACTGCTCAGAGATCCTAAAGCTCTGCGTGCGATCCAAATAGATGTGTAAAGCGCGCACCGGACATGGCAACGACAGGGCTGGGTCTGCCTCCTCCTGGGGCAGTGCACGCAGGTTCACCACCTGGTCCCTAAAAGGGGTCGTGGGAACCTTGGGCACATAGCCCGGTCGGGGTCTCAAGATCACATGAGAGTAGCCCGGGCCGAACTCCAAGCACGTTTCGCTGACAGAGAATGCATGTAGGTCTCCTACCCTCTTGATGGAGGTGAGTGCAGTCAGGAGGACAGTCTTCAAGGAGAGTGCCTTAAGCTCAGCTGACTGCAAAGGCTCAAAAGGGGGCTCTCTGTAGACCCTGAAGAACTACAGAGAGGTCCCATGAGGGAACGAGGCACGGTCAGGAGGGGTTCAGCCTCCTGGCGCCTCTCAGGAACCTGATGATCAGGTCGTGCTTCCCTAAGGACTTACCGTCCACTGTGTCGTGGTGTGCTGCTATAGCGGCTACATACACCTTCAAGGTGGAAGGGGACAGCCTCCCTTCCAACCTCTCCTGCAGGAAGGAAAGCACCGATCCGACTGCGCATCTCTGGGGGTCTTTCCGTCGGGAAGAACACCACTTAGCGAACAGACGCCACTTAAAAGGCATACGGGTGCCTCATAGAGGGGGCCCTAGCCTGAGTGATCGTGTCTACCACCATGGGTCTACATGATGTCTACCATCATGGGTCTATAATCTAGTTGGACGTACCGGCAGGTGGGGCCTCGTGGCGGGGTGGAGCTCGAGGTGCCACACCATGTCATGACCGTGCTGAGTCTAGGGACATCGAAGCACTTACCTGGCTCCTTGTGACCCTCCCGGAACAGCCTGGGGTGGGGAGGAAGAGGTCTGTCCTCGCAAACCGTGGAGACTGTCACATCAGGGGCGGATCTGTGCCACAGCTGGGCACACAGGGGTGGGGAGACCGCCGCTGGATCGCCAATCCTGCAAGGATAAAAAGGAGGACGGTGTTCATGATGACGGCCATGCACACCAGGTATGTGACCCAGGGAACAAGGAAACCGCTCTTTTGCTGAACTGTTGGGTACCGCAGCCACTGGGCATGCAGTGAAATCAAAAAGCAACAAAAGATTCTCCTCCCAACCCTCCACCGGGGGATGGAGTGGTCTTCTTACCAGCTCCAAAGCAGTGGGTTTCGTCGACCCTGGGTCGCCCGTCTAAGGGGCGCTTTGAAGCCTTTCGTGGGTTCTTGGCAGCCGGCCGTGAGACGGGTGGCGTGTGCTTCCTGCAGTGGGCTCCACGCCGGGGCCGGGCCGAAGGGGCGGGCTGCGGCGGAGCCAGTGCAGTCACCACAGGGGGATGCCCTTGGCGACGAGCAGGCGGGGTGCGGGATCTTGAGCCACGCCGGGGCAGGATATGCCGGATAGCCTCCGTCTGCTGCTTCACCGTCGAGAACTGCTGGGCAAAGTCCTCGACGGTGTCGCAGAATAGGCCAGCCTGGGAGATAGGGGCAGCAAGGAACCATATCTTGTCGGCCTCATCCATCTCGACCAGGTTGAGCCAAAGGTGGCACTCCTGGACCACTAATATGGACATCGCCCGCCCGAGAGACCGCACCGTGACCTTCGTCGCTCTCTCCGCATGGGTCACGCCCAGACACGAAAAACAGCGATCGTGACCGTCTGAAGTTGAGAGGTAATGACCGCAACCAGGAATAACACACAAACGGAAAGGCATCTTTAAAAAGATGCGTCTTTAAAAAGATGTTCCGTGTGTGCCGCTCTTTTGGAGAAATATACTCTTTTTGGAAAATATACTCTCTTTTTTCAGCCGAAGTGCCCAGGGGCATTCTCTGCAGTGCACCAGTGCAGAGGAGGGAGAAGCCGCTGAAATGCGCTGTCAGATACAGCAAAGTTGAATGAACAGTCAGCTCAGTAAACATCGACCGTTCGGCTCCGAAGAGAAAATCTGAATGAGAGGTTGCACGCCAGCTCCTTTTATACCCGTATGTCCGGAGGAGTGGCATGCAAATACCACTCGCCAATTTTCATTGGCCTTTTATCAAAGACCAGAGGTGTCTCGGGCTCCCAAGAGTGACCCCTAGTGTCACTGCAGCGACACAACTTTGAGTGAGTGACAGATAGGGAACCAAGGGTTTCCGAATGAGCTGGGATGAGTAGTAAAGTTTCATTAAATGTTTTTGAGTTTTAAGCTTTGAAAGTTAAGTACATTTTCATAGAACACTGAACTCTTATTTGAAAAGAACAAGGAAAATTTTAGGACCCACTTTATATTAGGTATCTTTAACTACTATGTACTTAAGCATTTGATACAATGTACTTATTTGATACAATGTTTTTATTATGTGAATATGGTTTGTTGCATTGTACTGATATTTAAAGTACCAGCATTTAATTACATCTGTAATTACACTGTTAACCTTACCCCTAAATTTAAACCTAACCCTACTCCAACCCCTACCCTAAAACCTAACCATTAACCAATAACCCTAACCCTACTTACCTAACCTCAACCTCTGTAGCAGCAAATGAGAATCTTCACAGCAGAACAACATGTAGTAACACAATAAATACATTGCATTGTATGTATTTGAATGCTAGTACAGAGTAGTTAAAGAAACCTAATATAAATTGGGACGTAATTTTATTTCTCCTGATATTACCTCATGTAGGAGGAGGAAGGATAATCCATCTCAAAACTGTGAGGATGCAAAAGAGGGTTTAAAGGTGAGAACATTGGACCAAAAATTTTTTATTGAACACATAATACGGAAAAATGTTTGTCACTGATATTTCTATTCTGCTTGCTTCTCTGCCCCAACTCTCAGTCTGATTTTGCTACAGTGGATTACACTGCACCGTTGTCTACAATCTATGACTCCACGCAGCAAACTAACGTGAAGGATGAGGACATTCATTATTCAAGTATTAATTTCAAGCAGTCTCACATGAAGAAAACATCTTTGGCCCCTACTGCTATATATTCAACCATAGAAAATGTTCCTTATACCACTGTGCAGTTCAAAAGACCATTAGCTTGACCAGGCTTAAAATCACAATTACCAATCTTAGCTTGGCCAACCAAGCTTTTGCTCTTGTTTAAAATAAGTCTCTGCGTATTTGGATGTTTTAAACGTAATTTTACTAAAATCACAATGACCAGTCTTACATTGGCATCTGTTGCCATCCGCTATATTGTGACAAGCTTTTGCTCTTGTTTAAAGTAAGTGTCTGTGTATTTTGATGTTTTAAACTTTTAAACTAAAATGTTCAAATAGTATAGCATTGTGCCCAAGGTCTTAAAATCTTGAAGTGCATACAATGGATCCAGCTGTTTGTCACCCACAATCACAAATTAATGTGCACCTACATTTGCACCAAGGTAAATTCATTTTAATGAGTTAAATTTAATTGGTTTACGCATTGATTCAGGTCATAGTAAAAGCAATAATAATTAAGGACTGCCATTGGGCATTTGTTGTCAAAATGTTAAGAACAGTTTGCATCGGGGCCTGGGTAGCTCAGTGGTAAAAGACGCTGGGTACCACCCCTGGAGTTCGCTAGTTTGAATCCCAGGGCGTGCTGAGTGACTCCAGCCAGGTCTCCTAAGCAACCAAATTGGCCCGGTTGCTAGGGAGGATAGAGTCACATGGGGTAACCTCCTCGTGGTCGCTATAATGTGGTTCGTTCTCGGTGGGGCACGTGGTGAGTTGAACATGGATGCCGCGGTGGATAGCGTGAAGCCTCCACACGCGCTATGTCTCCGCGGTAAAGCACTCAAAAAGCCACGTGATAAGATGCACGGGTTGGTGGTCTCAGACGCGGAGGCAGCTGGGATTCATCCTCCGCCACCCGGACTGAGGCAAATCACTACACGACCATGAGGACTTAAAAGTGCATAGGGAATTGGGCATTCCAATTTGGGGGAAAAAGGGGGAAAATAAAAAAAAAAAATAAAAAAAAAAAAGAACAGTTTGCATCACTTACACTGTTGTTATCAATTATAATGGCTTTTAAATGAGGCTTTACATTTTTATTAATGTTTGTCTTGAGTCTAAAGCACACAATTTCACGTGTTGGATGAAGTGTTCAATGGTATACTGAAAAGCTTTCTGGTGACTTTACATAATTATTGGAAAAGCATGGTTAATGTAAATAATTCTTTACAAATTCCTGAGGTAATTCACGCAATCAAATCACCTTTCTCTCCATGTTTGACAGCGGCAGAACAAGTGCTAGTAGGAAGGCTTGTTAAATGCCCATTGCAGGAAGGTGCTCCGAATTGTTCTTACCTCACCCCTAATCCTAACCATATACACTCACTGAGCACTTTATTAGAAACACCTGTACATCTATTTATTCATATGATTATCTAATCAGCCAATCATGTGGCAGTAGTGCAATGCATAAAATCATGCAGATACAGGTCAAGAGCTTCGGTTAATGTTCACATCAACCATTAGAATGGGGAAAAAAATCTGTGATTTCGACAGTGGCATGATTGTTCGTGCCAGACAGGCTGGTTTGAGTATTTCTGTAACTGCTGGTCTCCTGGGATTTTCACACACAAAAGTCTCTAGAGACTCAGAATGATGCCAAAAACAAAAAACACAGTGAGCGGCAGTTATGCGGACAGAAATGCCTTGTTGATGAGAAAGGTCAACGGAGAATGGCCAGACTGGTTTGAGCTGACAGAAAGGCTAAGGTAACTCAGATAACCACTCTGTACAATTGTAGTGAGCAGAATAGCATCTCAGAATGCACAACACGTCAAACCTTGAGGCGGATGTGTTACAACAGTAGAAGACCATGTCTGGCACTTTATTAGGACTATAGAAACCTAATAAAGTGCTCAGTGAGTATATAGCCTGTAAGACTGAGTACCCTGCAAGGCACAACTTGGGGCACATTTCAGCTATATCTAATCTCCACCTGTTAACCTTAGCTAATTTATGGACATTGATACACTTGACAAATAAATAACACAAATTATGTGTGTATACAAATTTTTGTTTTTTTAAAACAACCCATAACATTTATCTTACTACAAAATTTTATGTTCTACTATCAGTGCATTACAGAATATGTATTATCCTAAAATATACATTTAGATAGATATTTATACAATTTAAAAAAATGAAATGGGTAAATTCTCACTATATATGATACTTCATCAACAAAGCAATAGATTTGACATAAATGCAATTATCCTTCTATAAATAGAAATTGCTGAACTCTTACAACATACTGCCAAATTCCAGTTTAAGCAGGGAACTCCCATGTAGCCTACGTATAGCCTTTTAATAGAATTCTTTGTAGGCCTACGGTTTTATTTTTAGAAGAATATTCTTGAAAATCTCTGAGCACTTTTAATTACAAAATAGCAAACAAAATAAAAATATTCTATGCCATAATGGGGCATCTCACACTTGCCATTAAGAAATGAAATGGGTGTATTTATTTATGAATTTATTTTAGTATTTTCTGAGTAAGCAAGGATATAATTTTTTGCCTTTGATTGTTGGTCAATGTCAAATACAGTTGTGCTCAAAAGTTTGCATACCCTGGCAGAAATTGTGACATTTTGGCACCGATTTTGAAAATATGACTGATCATGCAAAAAAAAAAAAAAAAAACTGTCTTTTATTTAAGGATAGTGATCATATGAAGCCATTTATCATCACATAGTTGTTTGGCTCCTTTTTAATCATAATGATAACAGAAATAACCCAAATGGCCCTGATCAAAAGTTTACATACCCTTGAGTGTTTGGCCTTGTTACAAACACACAAGGTGACACACACAGGTTTAAATGGCAATTAAAGGTTAATTTCCCACACCTGTGGCTTTTTAAATTGCAATTAGTGCCTGTGAATAAATAGTCAATGAGTTTGTTAGCTCTCACGTGGATGCACTGAGCAGGCTAGATACTGAGCCATGGGGTGCAGAAAAGAACTGTCAAAAGACCTGTGTAACAAGGTAATGGAACTTTATAAAGATGGAAAATGATATAAAAAGATATCCAAAGCCTTGAAAATGCCAGTCAGTACCGTTCGATCACTTATTAAGAAGTGGAAAATTCGGGGATCTCTTGATACCAAGCCAAGGTCAGGTAGACCAAGAAAGATTTCAGCCACAACTGCCAGAAGAATTGTTCGGGATACAAAGAAAAACCCACAGGTAACCTCAGGAGAAATACAGGCTGCTCTGGAAAAAGATGGTGTGGTTGTTTATAATTATAATTTTTAATTTTCTTTATTTATCACACATTATACATTTTGCACATATACAGTGAAATTCTTCTTTTCACATATCCCAGCTAGGCTGGGGTCAGAGTGCAGGGTCAGCCATGATACAGCACCCCTGGAGCAGATAGGGTCAAGGGCCTTGCTCAAGGGCCCAACAGTGGCATCTTGGCGGTGCTGGGGCTTGAACCCCCGACCTTCTGATCAGTAACCCAGAGCCTTAACCACTGAGCTACCACTGCCCTGTTTCAAGGAGCACAATATGACGATACTTGAACAAAAATGAGCTGCATGGTCGAGTTGCCAGAAAGAAGCCTTTACTGCGCCAATGCCACAAAAAAGCCTGGTTACAATATGCCCGACAACACCTTGACACGCCTCACAGCTTCTGGCACACTGTAATTTGGAGTGACGAGACCAAAATAGAGTTTTATGGTCACAACCATAAGTGCTATGTTTGGAGAGGGGTCAACAAGGCCTATAGTGAAGCATGGTGGTGGCTCACTGATGATTTGGTGGTGCGTGAGCTCTAAAGGCACTGGGAATCTTGTGAAAATTGATGGCAAGATGAATGCAGCATGTTATCAGAAAATACTGGCAGACAATTTGCATTCTTCTGTACGAAAGCGGCGCATGGGACGCTCTTGGACTTTCCAGCACGACAAGGACCATAAGCACAAGGCCAAGTTGACCCTCCAGTGGTTACAGCAGAAAAAGGTGAAGGATCTGGAGTGGCCATCACAGTCTCCTGACCTTAATATCATCGAGCCACTCTGGGGAGATCTCAAACGTGCGGTTCATGCAAGACGACCAAAGACTTTGCATGACCTGGAGGCATTTTGCCAAGACAAATGGGGAACTATACCACCTGCAAGAATTTGGGGCCTCATAGACAACTATTACAAAAGACTGCACACTGTCATTGATGCTAAAGGGGGCAATACACAGTATTAAGAACTAAGGGTATGCAGACTTTTGAACAGGGGTCATTTCATTTTTTTTCATTGTTGCCATGTTTTGATTTCTGATTGTGCCATTCTGTTGCAACCTACCGTTGAATATGAATCCCATAAAAAATAAAAGAAATGTGTTTTGCCTGCTCACTCATGTTTTCTGTAAAAATGGTACATATATTACCAATTCTCCAAGGGTATGCAAACTTTTGAGCACAACTGTATATAAAGGCTACATTTACATAAGAAGTGAAAGCATAGACTTCATCACTAATCCTACTGATACACATTACAGGTATAAAATAATTATTGTGTATTAATGCATTCAATTTGTGTTCTATTACATAATCAAAATGAATAGACAGAGTAGTGGTGTATACATACTGTCTAGAGAGCAATATTTTCACACTTGCTAGCAAAATGTTATGATCGGCATTGTTAACAACACATGTTGAGTAATGAAAATGGTTTCATTCTCTAATGCATAGTGTACGTCAAATTAAAGAAGCGAAAGCATGTATTTAAACTCCAAACTTTTGTTACTGATTCTACTGCTTCACATTCCAGGTATGATCATTATGGTTTGTCATAAAATATTGGGTAACACTTTACAATAAGTTCCTGTTTACATTTACATTAACATTTATTCATTTGGCAGACACTTTTATCCAAAGCAACTTACAAAAGAGGAATACATTGTAAGTGAATCATCTTAAGGAGACAGTGGTACGAAAAGTGCTGTATTACAAAGTTTCACTAGCATCAAAATAGGTGTATTCAAGACAGATTAAAGTTTTTATTTTTTTTTATTTAGTGACTGGTTAAGTGCTCATGGAAAAGATGTGTCTTCAGCCGTTTTTTGAAGACAGAAAGTGAGTCAGCTTTACAGATGGAGTTGGGAAGGTCATCCCACCAACATGGTGCGATGAAACCGAAAATCCGGGAAAGTGTTTTGGTGCCTCTTTGTGTTGGTACAACAAGGCGCCGTTACTTAGCTGACCGCAGGCTTCTGGTGGGACCGTAGCTCTGCAGAAATTATTTAGGTATGCTGTAGTAGACCCAGTGACTGTTCTGTATGCCAGCATCAGAGCCTTGAATTTGATACGTGCATCAACCGGCAGCCAGTGAAGAGAGACAAGGAGTGGTGTAACATGCGCTCTCTTTGGTTCATTAAAGACCAGATGTGCTGCTGCATTCTGGATCATTTGCAGGGGTCTAATTGTGCATGCAGGGAGGCCTGCAATGAGATCGTTCCAGTAGTCCAGTCTAGTTATAACAAGTGACTGAACTTGAAGTTGTGTGGCATGTTCAGAGAGGAAGGGTCTTATCTTCCTGATATTGTAGAGTGTATATCTATATGATCGTGCTGTCTTTGAGATGTGGTCTGTGAAATTTAGTTGGTTATCGATGGTTACCCCTAGATTTCTGACTGTTTTGGAAGGCATCACTGTATTTGAACCCAAATGCATGGTGATGTTGTGTTCAACAGCAGGGTTGGCTGGAAAGACAAGAAGTTCAGTCTTGTCTGGGTTAAGTTGCAGGTGGTGTTCCTTCATCCAGGCCGAGATGTCTGCCGAACAGGCAGAGATTCGAGCAGTCACCGTGGTGTCGTTGAGCTGGAAAGACAAGTAGGGCTGTGTGTCATCGGCGTAGCAATGGTAAGAGAAACCATGTGCCTGAATGATGGGTCCCAGTTATGTTGTGTATATAGAGAAGAGAAGTGGCCCAAGCACTGAGCCCTGAGGTACCCCAGTAATAGCTGATGTGACTTGGACACCTCATCTCTCCAGGCTACCTTGAAGGACCTACCTAAGAGATAGGAATTAAACCAGTCAAGCACAGTTCCTGTGATGCCCAATGTAGAGAGGGTGGAAAGTAGGATCTGATTGTTGACTGTGTCAAAGGCTGCAGAAAGGTCCAGTAGAATCAGGACGGATGATCTGGATCCAGCTTTCGCCTATCTCACCGACTCAGTGACAGACAGCAGGGCAGTCTCGGTGTTTGTAACCATCAGTTAATGCATTGTATATCATGAACTAACAATGAGCAGTTTATTACAGCATTTAATCTTAGTTAATATTAACTTATGAAAATACAATGCAAGTATTCTTCATTGTAAATGTTAACTAATTTTAACAAATACAATCTTATGCTACCAAAAATGAATTCCAACATAGACATGAAACTAAATGTTAGCATAAATAAAGAGAAGTAGGAGACAGGGCTATTAGTTATCATTTTGCATTTCTAATTTTTTATTTTATTTTTATTTTTTATTGTCAGTATGTCCTTTGATTTATTTATTTATTTATTTTTTAGTTTAAGTATATATTTTTTAGTTTTAGTTTTAGTATTTTAGGGCAGCAAAAGTTCATGTGTTAACTGATAACATTTAAACATGGTTAACTACATTAAATTCCTCAAGACCATCTAGTGTTGTCACTATTTTATTTCAGTTAACGAAAATGTATTTTGTTTTCGTAAGCAATTAATAACACTGGTGAAGTGAAGAGACCCCTTCACTGCTCTCATAGTGACTTTGTTTCCTTTAACCTCATGCTGCGTACACATGCATAGACGTTATATTTTTACTCTACGCAACACATCATTTAAATGGATTAAAGCCAACTGATCTCAGTTCAGGAGACTCTGGGCTGTCAGTAAAGGGTTAAACTTTCGACACACTGAGTCATGTTACAAAACAACATGGCACCACAGTGGGGTTTGTCATTAGGAGAAATGCCAAAAAAACTACATCTGGTAAGAAACCATATTAAGTTTTTACATTGAAACCTGTTTGATTCAAAAGATTAGAGTCTCTAGTTTCATCTGATATGCCTTTTTTTTTTTTTAATTTGAGCAATTAATTACGAAACGCTGCACTGCTAAACACAATGTACACTAATATGTACAATAGCACGAGGTTTTTATTAGAAATCGTCTCCGGTTACACACGTAACCTCAGTTCCCTGAGATGAAGGGAACAAGACATTGTGAGAAATGCTATGGGGAATTCCTTCCTCAATAACCTAGTTGAAACCCTTGTACAATAATGCCAATACTCTGACTGGCAATGGTGTTTGAGCCCCACCCCTTTAGGCATGCAGTTGGCCTATATATGAGGGTGCTCAATCACCATTCCTTCAGAATTTTCTGACTGAGGAACAAGAGAGCATCACACGAACCTCAAAACTCTGCAGTAGTAGTGTGGACAGCTTTTGCAATGCCTCGTCCCCTTCATTTCAGGGAACCGAAGTTACATGTGTAACCAGATATGTACCTTTCGATTCAGTTCACTCAACATTGCGAGAAATGCTATGGGGAACAGAGTCCCAACATGCCACACTACGTGACGTCATACCCCCAGAGGTATAAACACTTTAAAACAATATGCATAAGAAGTCACAGGCCTACAGGATGATGACTTATTAAGACATGTCTTCAAGTGTATAATTAATGAATAACCCCATATGGCGAAGACCAGATGGAAAGTTAATCTAGCCTGGGAATCTATATGAAGCATATAAATACACACAGTATAATTTCAACCCTTTCACAACTGCAGTTTGGAAAGCAGGTTTTATTTCTTATTGGAAGTGCTTGTGACTTTTAGGCCCCGTTTCCACTCCAGCCCTAAATACAGGTCTAAATCATTTTGTGATCAGGTCACAAAAACCACATATAAATGTGGTCAAAAATGCATGTGACCACATTGCATTGGAAGTGTAAATGCTAATCCATCCTGTATGCATCTCAGAAGCAGTGAAGTGCCACCCCTCACCTGTCAATGTAGCGGGATCTGTTAGGTTTGAACTACTTAAAGTAGCAAAAATTATTGTTGGGTGCCAGACAGGTTAAAACCTATTATTATACATTTCCTGACTAACAAATAATCCACCTACTACACAAAACATAGGAATGCAAACATAAAATAAATAACTAAACACTAAATCAAGTTCATTGCTAAGTCACAAAATGTATTATCAGAAAATTTAATATACTTTGTAATGCAAAATAGATTCACTTTTAGAAGGCCCAGTTAATTAAAAGTCCTTCAAATCCATCTTTAGGCCCAAAGAATATCAGAACAAGTCCATCAACAAAATCAGTTCAAGGTAAATGTTCAACTGAACCCAAAATCAAACAAATAAATACTGGCCAGTGTTTCAAATAAACATATTCAAAATGAGTATGTGTTTGTGTGATTGTGTGTTTGTTAGAGATTGTTGGAGGGAGAGAGAGCTTGAGATAGATGAGAAAGGGCAGTGAAAAATGTCAGTTTTTGGCAATATGGAGGAAGCATTTAGCAACCCTCCTTCAACAAACATCCAGCCCACACTTGCATCTTAAATGGGAATAATCCTTCACAAATTCCCAAGAGCAAACAGGCAAAGAAGAAAGATAAAAAAACATTCAAACCCGCTCCTGAAGAAATTATGTTTGTGGTTGGTATTCCCTTCACAGTGACAAACATACTGGGACTGTGTTGCTCAAGAGTTTGGTGATCACCCTCTCTTTGTTCTCACATTGCCATTGACTGCTTCTCCTTTGAACTGATTGGCAGGCTGTCTTAAAAGGCCAGTGCAAAACTATCTGCTTTAAAGGGACAGTGCATATTTATGCAAGCCTGCCACAACCGCTGCGCTTAAACAAGAGTTTAAAGTTTGTCGTTTTGCGAGCAACTTTAAAGGAAATCTTCTTTAGTGTGTCTGATATCAACACAGATGACAAGCACGGACACCTGATGCTCCTTTAATACAGGTAATCCATTAAAATATCAGATTCTGCTTGACATATTGCTTTTGTGCTTCGATTAAATTTCAACCAAATCTGGGAGAAATAGCGTGCCATTTTTTTGTGCTTTCTTTGTCTTTTCTGATTTTATTGCGCTTTATTATCATGCAGTAATACACTGACATAGTGATTGATGTATTTCGTCATGAAACAGAGGCCCTCCCCTCCAAATCCGAACATATGGCCACAGGAACCCAGGTTTAAACAGTGATGTGTCTCGCCTGTGATCAGATCACCCGAGGCGCATCGTAATACCCATTCCCTTAAGGGGCGTAATTCAACAACAGCCTACATACAGGTGGATGTATCAAATATATCAGGTAGCCCACCCATAATAAAGGGCTTGGGCTCACCCACTGAATGTAGGAAAAAAAGCGATCTAGACATAGAGAACTTGTGAAGAGATTGATGCCACCTCTCGCATATTTGCGTTTCGCAGGCCATTTGTGGGCCAAGGCGTCCACCCCCAGTGGGGCTTGGGTAATGGAGTAACTGAGGGGACAGTGCACATTCTCTGCGGAGGCAATTAGGTCGACTTCCGCAATGCCGAATACTTCCCAAATCCTCAGAACCGTCTGAGGATTAAGTCTCTATTCCCCCACTAACACTCACTGGCGCGACAGTAGATCTGCTCTGCAATTCAGGCGGCCTGGGACATACAGTATTTCAAGCTGTGGCAGGCTCATTATTTGCAGTGAATTGAATTTACTACTGTCATATTGTCAAAAACAAATCATAACATGGTGATTCACTTTGTCAGAATGAAAAGCCTTCAAGGCTAGGAAGACAGCTGTTTAAGCGGCTGATGTGCCATGACCGCTTCGCACCTGTCCAGGTGCTGAAAGCTGGGCGTCTGACACACACTGTGCTCAAACCCATGTTGGAAGCATCCATGGTCACCACTTTCTGCCTGAAAACCTGACCCAGCATAATACCCTGCTGGTAGAAGGCTGGAGCTGTCCATGGTGCTAGAGCGGCCAGACAGCAACGAGTTACACCAATGTTCATGTGCCCATGGTGCCAGGCTTGTTGTTGTATATGTCGATTGAGCCAGCACTGGAGAGATCTCATGTGTAACAGACCTAAAGGTATGATGATGGATGCTGCTGCCATAAAACCCAGTATTCTTTTAAATTACTTCAGTGGACATGTTTCCCCAGTTTGAACTGAGACAGAAACTGAAGAATGGTCTGGACGTGCTTGTTTGAGAGGTGCGCACACATGCTCACGGAGTCGATTCGAACCCCTAAAAAGGAGATTTGTTGGCTGGGAGAAAACATGCCTTTCACCCAGTTGACATTCAGACCTAGGCTTTTTAAATGGCAAAGCAGCAAGTCTCTGTGTTTGCTCAGCAGAGCCTCTGATTGGGCTTGTAATAGCCAATTATCAAGGTAATTCAAGATGCACACACAATTCATTTTCAGTTAGGTGAGCACCACATCGATACACTTCATGAACATACGGGGAGCCAGAAACAGACTGAAAGGAAGGACTTTGAATTGATTCGCAGTTCCCTCGAACGCAAATCTCAAAAAAATCACCTGTGACGTGGTGCAATTGGTACATGAAAGTATGCGTCCTTCAGATCTATTGATGCATTGATCAACAGATCTAAAGATGTTTCTGAATGATGTGAGTTATCATTTTGAATGGGTGCTTCAAGAGTGCGCAATTCAAGTGTCTCAGATCTAAAATTGGCCGGCATCTTTCTTCAGAATGAGAAAATAATGGCTGTAAAACCCACTGTGGACATCGTAGTTCGGAACAGTCTCTATCGCGTTTTTTTTGCAAGGAGATTTTGAATTTCTGCATGCAACACTGATGCATCCCGTGATGCCGAGAAGCAGTTGAGTATAATATGTGGGGTGTAAAGACGTGAAGAGGAAATAGCCCTATTATTGAGAATATATGAGCATCCCATGTTTTAACAACGAGCGCTTTTATATTTTTTTGGGAGAACATTCTTTATTTGAACAGAACACACAGGTACAACATTTTGAAAAAATCTTGTTCCCAAAAAACTGCAGTGGAAAAGAGGGGTGAAACACTGTGTGCCTCGAATCAAGCCTTCTTCGGCTCCTGGCCGAGAAGAACAGTGGGCTCTAGGCTCCTCGTGCTGAGACAGTGGGTGTTTTCGCTTGGGTCATGGTTTACGTGGCTTCACTGATGGCTTAGTGGCAGACTTTGGTGGCACTGGAGAAGCAAGAGCGGGGTTCTTTGCTTGTTGCTGACCGGAAGTAGAGCGGAAGCGGGCCAGGTGAGAGGAAGTGCTGCTTTTTGGTCTTCCACGGTGTTGCCAAAGAGACCGTCAGGCGACAATGGGGGAGATTTCGAATAGCCTTGTTCCTCAGCCTGGTTCACTGCGGCCCAGGCAATGAATGCAGCTCTCATGCTTGTCTGACGGCGGGATGTGCTGTTCACATAAAGAACACTGGCAGAATGACATCTTTAAAAAGATATGTTGCATGCAAGTGGCTCTTTTTGAAAAGTCCTAAGGCTTATGTAGAATATATATATATGAAAAGGATACAGTAACTCCTGCCGGAGTGCTGCGTGAAGTGGGTCGGTCTCTCGTTGAGGCTTCGTGTTGTTCATTGGTGAGCGTTTGAAGTGAAGAACCCATTTACCAAGAGCGTCTTTGATGGTGCGGCAGAGAAATCTTCACCGGAACACTGCAGGGGAGCGGTGAGTCTTTTCGCTGCAGGCGCTAGTAGTACAGGCGACGAGTCGTCCTGTCTGTGTCTTGCAGAGAAGATCCATCCGCTGAAAAGTGTATCTCGATGGTGAAACAGAGAGGGTTTCCAAGACGAAGATGATGTACGCAATTTTGAAGGAAGAAAATTCTAAAGAAATGGTGATTGATCACCCGCTTATATAGGCCAACTGCATGCCTAAAGGGGCAGGGCTCAAACACCATTGCCAATAAGTGGATTGATGTTATTGCAAAACTAGGTCATCAGAGAAGAAATTCCCCATAGCGTTTCTCGTAATGTAGAGTGAACTGAATCGAAAGGGAACCTATATACAGTATACTTTGTATTTTCACACTGAGAATTTATTTTTGCTTTCAGAGGCTTTATAAGGCATTAGGTTGGAAATATGGTGTATTTCGAACTGTTCTGCGACCAGTGTATACAGACAGCACATTGGAGGTTAAGTCATTCACTAAATAGGGAGCAAGGGAGCAGGGGAGCATCCCATAGCTTTCCTATGAAGCCAAGTGCATTCAATCCAAACTTCCTATAAAAAGTTCAGTTTCAGGCTGCAGATGATGTTTGAACCACTCAACATGTTTGGCAGACATGGGACAATGGAAATCAGTACATAGATTCAGAATTTATGTGTACTTTTATTTTAACATGGTTGGCAGTGATTGGATGATGCTGGCTATTAATTTGAATCAGAATTATTTAAGCTAATTTCTGATGTTATTTCTGTAACATTTAAAAAACATGAATAACCAACACTCCTGGAAACATAAACAATTTGATTTAAAAAGACTTTATATATCTTGGTATTATTTAAAATTTCACAATTTAGTCCCGCTGTCCAAATATGTGCTCATCAATTTTTAGGAAAACTATTTGCTCTAGAAATAATATTTTTTTTGTGCTTGACTTTTTGTGAACTAGGTGCTACTAGTTACAAATAAAAAAGGGAAATGGAAAATGCACACAACACCCACACTCGGGTCTCAGGAGGTTAATATGAACACACACTGGCTTGTTGACATTTTTTTTGCATATTTGTTTGTCTCAATATTGATACATTTGTCTTTTTCAGGCTCTGTCACATTTGACATCTTGTCATTGGTCTTACATTACATTTTTCTTTAGCAGGCTTTCAAACAGGATACCGTTCAGACCATTTCCTTGTGACCTGTGATGAACAGAATATTTGTGCTTTGAACGGGAATCAGATGACACTGAATTGCTCTTACTCAAACATGAACATCAAAACTGTGTTCTGGTTCAGTCAGAAACAGAGAAACAACTGAAGAAACAAGGAAGAACCTGAAAATTTTACTTTAGACTCTGAATTCTTAGGATGAGTGAAACAGCAGATCACTAACATACATTCAACACTCACAATTTTAGACCTGAGACTGAGAAACTCTGGAGAATATCACCTCATGTTCATTATAAAGGATGGAGATACATTTATTATCTCTCCAGCAGTCAGTCTGACAGTCACAAGGAAATATGGATATTCTGGTCAGTAACTCAAGCTATCTTCATTTGTCATGTAATGATGTATTCTAAATGTTTAACTTATTTAGTCCCACATGTGAAAACTAATCCTCAATCAACAGAGAAGAGAAATCAAACAGTAGAATTGACCTGTGATACTTCTTGCACTTTGACCTCCAGACCTCAGAAGTACTACTGGAAACAAAATGGGCGATCTTTAAAAGATATTAATTCCAGAAGCATCAACGTGCCATCCAGTGGAGATACTGTCTGCTACTCTTGTGTTCTTACTTCTGACCACAGAAATTACTCCTCTCCCAAGTGTGAGTGCAGCCTTTACTTCTATAAAGCAATAATGGAACATCAATGTTTTTTTTTTTATACAGTGTACTACATATACATGTTTTCAAGCAATGTTGTGACTCTTTCAGACATTTCTAATAGTAGCTGCTGGAATGTGATTTACACCTCTAGAAGAGTCTGTGCTTTGGTGGGCTCAACAGTAGACATTTCCTCTTCATACTCACATCCCAGTGATTATACAATAAATAAAACATTCTGATATTACATTCGTCCTGGCATTACGGAAATCCTGGACCTGCGTAAAGAGTCGTGGTTTGTTGGTTGTGTGGAGTATGTGGGGAACACACTGAGAATCAAAGATGTCAAAATGAGCGACTCTGGAGAATATAAATTCAGGATCATCACTAATAGAAACTCTTACAATGGTTCACCTGTCATTCTGTCTGTCACAGGTAACTGTAAGAGCTTCTCTTACTGTTCGAGTAAGTGTTTTCACTATGTTAAATGATGCTCATTGACAGAGATCAACACACTGACCTTTTTCATCAGATACACAGGTGACAAGCAGCCCGGCCACTGTATCAGAGGAAGAGAAAGTGATATTAAGCTGTTCAACCAAATGCGCTCTGAATAACAATCATACTTACATCTGGTCCAAGAATGGACAACAGGTAACAGATGGAGTCACAAAATTAAACAAGTTGTACCTGGACTCAGTCAGCAGAGAGGAGCTGCATGAGTATTCCTGTGCTGTAAGAGGTAACACAACTCTCTGATACATGTGGTTTAGAGTAAAATATGTGCTCTCATTAAGATGACCTCTTTAATTTGACAGTTCTGGAGTTTTGAAATAAGGAATATGTCTTGTTTTTGTGACAAAGCCATACAGTGCATCCGGAAAGTGTTCACAGCGCTTCACTTTTTCCACATTTTGTTCTGTTACAGCCTTATTCCCAAATGGATTAAATTCATATTTTCCTCAAAATTCTACAAACAATACCCCATAATGACAACGTGAAAGAAGTTTGTTTGAAATCTTTGCAAATTTATTAAAAATAAAAAATACTTTGTTGAAGCACCTTTGGCACCAATTACAGCCTCAAGTCTTTTTGAGTATGATGCTACAAGCTTGGCACACCTATTTTTGGGCAGTTTCTCCCATTCTTCTTTGCAGGACCTCTCAAGCTCCATCAGGTTGGATGGGGAGCATTGGTGCACAGCCATTTTCAGATCTCTCCAGAGATGTTCAATCAGGTTCAAGTCTGGGCTCTGGCTGGGCCACTCAAGGACATTCACAGAGTTGTCCCGTAGCCACTCCTTTGTTATCTTGGCTGTGTGCTTAGGGTCGTTGTCCTGTTGGAAGATGAACCTTCGCCCCAGTCTGAGGTCCAGAGTGCTCTGGAGCAGGTTTTCATCAAGGTTGTCTCTGTACATTGCTGCATTCATCTTTCCCTCGATCCTGACTAGTCTCCAAGTTCCTGCCGCTGAAAAACATCCCCACAGCATGATGCTGCCACCACCATGCTTCACTGTAGGGATGGTATTGGCCAGGTGATGAGCGGTGCCTGGTTTCCTCCAGGCATGACGCTTGCCATTCAGGCCAAAGAGTTCAATCTTTGTTTCTCATGGTCTGAGAGTCCTTCAGGTGCCTTTTGGCAAACTCCAGGTGGGCTGTCATGTGCCTTTTACTGAGGAGTGGCTTCCGTCTGGCCACTCTTCCATACAGGCCTGATTGGTGGAGTGCTGCAGAGATGGTTGTTCTTCTGGAAGGTTCTCCTCTCTCCACAGAGAAATGCTGGAGCTCTGTCAGAGTGACCATCGGGTTCTTGGTCACCTCCCTTCTCCCCCGATCGCTCAGTTTGGCTGGGCGGCCAGCTCTAGGAAGAGTCCTGGTGGTTCCAAACTTATTCCATTTATGGATGATGGAGGCCACTGTGCTCATTGGGACCTTCAATGCTGCAGAAATTTTTCTGTACCCTTCCCCAGATCTGTGCCTCGAAACAATCCTGTCTCGGAGGTCTACAGACAATTCCTTGGACTTCATGGCTTGGTTTGTGCTCTGACATGCACTGTTAACTGTGGGACCTTATATAGACAGGTGTGTGCCTTTCCAAATCATGTCCAATCAACTGAATTTACCACAGGTGGACTCCAATCAAGTTGTAGAAACATCTCAATGATCAGTGGAAACAGGATGCACCTGAGCTCAATTTTGAGTGTCATGGCAAAGGCTGTGAATACTTATGTACATGTGATTTTTTCGTTTTTTATTTTTAATAAATTTGCAAAGATTTCAAACAAACTTCTTTCACGTTGTCATTATGGGGTATTGTTTTTAGAATTTTGAGGAAAATAATGAATTTAATCCATTTTGGAATAAGGCTGTAACATAACAAAATGTGGAAAAAGTGAAGCGATGTTAATACTTTCCGGATGCACTGTATGTCTTGTACATAGATTTCTCTAAGAAACCAATGGACAGCACTGCGTTTGGACATTATACAGTCACTCTGGTAGTGTTTTTACCCCAGTTTCTACTAATAGCAGCTCTGTGGATGTGGTAAGTACATTTTTATAGCATAATTCACTAAACTGCATTAAACTGGATATTCTGAATTTCTTTCAGACTTTCTGACTGTAAATTGTGGTATTTGAACTCAGGGACAGAGACAGAAATTATGAGGTGAGCATTTCTGAATATAGAGCTTCCAAATGTTAAACAAGAAAAGCAATTACCAACTGTGTTATTATTTCTTATCCCTTTCTCTTTCTTTGTGCCTGTCATTCTTAGAATCTGGCATTCCACATGACTGTATGTAAATCTGCTGACTCTCCATCAGAAATGGTGCACTAATGTAATTGTTTGAGGACTCTGTAGTCTCCCATTATACTGTCACAACTGTTATTTTGAGATTATCACCTAGCAACATTCATTTAGAACTGTCAACAGCAGATCAGTGATTCATACAGTGATGTCATATTCAATGACATATCAATGACAGCTCAGTCTACATAATCTAATGCTCATATACAAGAATTATAGCTTAATGTGTTGACTACATTCAAACTTTGTTTTGTACATAATATCAGCCTTAGGTGTGATATCTGTTCTTGGCTTTATACATTTCATACTTAAGAAATTTAAGATTAAAGATTGAAAATCTACTGACTACTCGTTCAGTCTGCTGTTGTCTTTACACTGCAGTCTCACAATTATCAGAGGTATTAACACAAAACTTGTATGTCAGTCCACATTGTATGTCAGATTCTCACTAACTTCACGTGTGATATCGCACTATAAAATATCGATCTTGAAATCATGATTGTGCCTAGAGACTGCAATGGCAAGATGTACAGTGAAAAAGAAGTTACATTTTGATCTGTTCTCACCCAAAACAGATTAGAAATGGTGGCGGATGCCGTGACCCAGGGCTTAAGCCTGTGGGTTAATGCAGCCCTGCATATAGAGCCTGTAAGGTCGAGTAGCCGGCCAGGCACAACTGGGTGCACCTAGGTATCTGCCTACAGTATTAGATCTTGGAGCAGTAAACCAATGGGATAAACTAGAGACAGGAGGAAATGGACAACTGGTTGGAAAAATTCAAGGGAAAAATAGCAGTGCACAGTATGACGGTTGTAGGAATAGAAATCCAGCCAGTTAAAAGATGTTCAGTTGTTCATCGCCAAGCACTGTATCAGTCTCTAAAAAATTACATGAAACATCATCACCAAGTGCTCAGTAAGACAGATCTGAATGTGAGAAGAACAAAGTGAACGTTTAATACTTTAATTATAACCTTTTATATATATATATATATATATTTCAAATAATTTTTAAGTTAATAATAAGTAAAACATCAGAAGTTGCTGTACTGTATCTTGGCTAATTTATTTACAATGATACAATATACAAATAAATAACATAAATTATGTGTGTACAAATAATTTTTCTAACCAAACCCCAATAAATGTCTCTTCCTACTAAATTTAAGGTTCAGCTATCAGTGCTTTACAGAAAAGAATCATCCTAAAATAATAGGCAAATAACTGTTTATCTATGTTTAACTACTGAAATAGGTATCTTCACATTTTAAAATCTAATTAGTAGCAGCTGTCGATGATTCAACAACAAAGCAGTAAGTTGACATGAACAAGAATTTAATTCTATAAACAGAAAAAGGGAAATTGTTCAACTCTTACAACATACTGCCAAATTCCAGTCAAGTAAAGATCTCTTAATTTCCAATGTAGCACCAGTTGCAGCTTTTTAATATAATTTTTGTAATATGATAATATAGGCCTAGAGTTAAATTTTTAGCAAAATATTCTTGAAGTTTTATTTACAATGTATCATCCAAAATAAAGAATAGAGACCCGAGCGTGGGTGTTGTGTGCATTTTCCATTTCCTTTTTTGATTTGTAACTAGTAGCACCTAATAAACTTGAGTAAATAGAGCAAATAGTTTTCCTAAATATCGATGTCCACATATGTGGACAGTGGGACTAAGTCAGTGGTTCCAAACCCTGTTCCTGGAGGCCCCTCCCAACACTGCACATTTTGTATATCTCCCTTTTCTGACACATCTTTGAGTCGTCACTAATGAGCTGATGAGTTGAATCAGGTGTGTTTGATTAGGGAGATATCCAAAAATGTGTAGTGTTGGGGGGCCTCCAGGAACAGGGTTGGGAACTACTGGACTAAGTTATGACATTTTAAATAATACCAAGCTATAGAAAATAAGATTAAAAAAAAAAAAATCAAAATGTTTATTGTTTCCAGGAGTGTTGGTTATTCCTGTTTTTGAGATGTATCATCACTAGGGTTGCCAACTATCCCGTATAATATGGGATCATCCCGTATTTAAGGGAACAAAGTTGCGTTCTGTATGAAATCCGTACAGAAATCCATTTGCCCCGTAATTTAGTGTCACACACCCAAACTGCCGAGAATGTTTCATAAACAGGAAAATGGACCTGAAACACACCTTTTAAGTGAGTTGTGTGATATATCGACTGTTAGAAGTTACTCGGACTCCACACTTGAAAGAAGTGGCCGGGGAAAGGATCATTGAAAACCAGCGCACGTCTTTTGTCATGTTTTCAGTCAGAAGGAGGAGAATTATGTCAAACATACTGTATAGCATTCGAGTGCATGATAATTGTTTATCACCATTGTGATTTCAAAAACACCAGTTATTCATGACATTTCATAACATTGCATATCTTAGTGCTCGTTCTGGAAGAGAGATTCAGCTAAATGACTGTGAGAAAAACTGCAGCATTTATTTAAAGTAAGCTACAGTACAGTGCGGTTTAGTACACTGTAATCCAAGGAGAAATACACTATTTCATGTTAAGCATTTTCTCTCCCATAAAAATCTATTTTAATGCATGGTTACTAAGATGACTTGTACTGATTTTTTTTATTTTTATTTTTTTTTATAATACTAAATATAAAATAACATTTTTGACACATTAGTCATATAGCCTTCTGCCTACAAACTGATGACTCAATTTTTTTACAGGAAACCAGTTCTTTGAGCTTTAAAAATTGAAAAGGCTTAAGTTAATTATGGGGAAGAAAATGCTTGACAGAAATATATTGTCTTTCTCTAATGATTGCAACTTCGTTCTTTTAACAAAAAGTAGTGTTTATTAAAAGTGAAGTGAAGATTGATAGAAATAATTTTTCTCCTGGACAATTTTTTAAAGGTGTCATGCACTAAATTTGTATTTTATTTTATAAAGTTCACTGTGGTCCACTTATAATGTTAGTAAGATTTTTTTCATCAAAAATAGTAATAATTGTCCATTTTCTATCCTGTTTTTGGCCCTCTGATTAAAAAGCTCAATTTTCAGGTCGTGTCTCCTTTAAGACTTCAATGTAAACGTCCACTGCTATGATTGGGTACCATCTTTGCATATGAGATGTGTCAACGCCCCTGCATTTACACATGTGGAATTGTTTTGAAAAGTTCAGATGGTTAACAATGGCAACAGGAGGAATTCAACCATACATGTTTGAGCCAGAGTCTGATCCCGAATCTGAAGAAAATGAACCTCCTCCACAAACACCACGGATACTGCTGTCTGTGACAGTGTGGTAAGTAATCACTCTAATTTATATTTATTCCTTGTCTGTTTGTGTAATAGGTATTACTTTTTATTCTTGTTTAAACAAAGACACGACATAATGGTTGTTACATAGTTGACGCATTTTCCAACGGTGAAACTGTTCCGTGTTTTATAAATGCTTTGTAATGCATGACAGTGTAGGGCTTTACTGGTTGTTTAGATCAGTGTTACTATCAGAAATAATTAATAATTATTTCTTTAGTTTTTAATAAATATTTAAATTAATCAATTGAATCTAACTCATTAAAACCCTCATATGGGGCTCCAGTAAATATAGTGTGCTACATTTAGGAGCAAGTTTGGTTATTAGCAATAATTAATAATTATCAAAGATAATTATTAATTATTAAAATCAAAAGAACATTGATTTTAATCAGTGTTAGCTTTTTTAAATCCTTTAAATCAACAATTATCAAAGATAATCGTTAATTGTTAACATCGATGAAACATTAATTAAAATTAACACTAGCTTATTGATCATTCAAATTCAATCATCAAAGATAATTATCAATTATCAAAAATCAATACAATATTAATAAGGATTAACATTGATGGGGCACCACCCTGAAATCAGGGACTAACAACCAAATAGTAAAACAGTCTCAATATTAGATTGTTTTCTTAGGAAAATCGACATCCAAAGAATATCAATTTTCGGGAAAAAAAACAATGAATGAAGGTTTGAATCCGAGCACTGACATCCCGTCAGCATGACACAGGTGTATGCAAAACAAACCAAAACACTTCTCTTTGTAATATAAACAAAGTTTATTTATGCAGTAATATCAATTAATAATTAATACAATGCAGTCAATAAACTTCCGACTTACAACTACAAACTAAACAGTGATATGATTAGATATGGAAATAAAAATAATTCTATAACACATAAGGTGTGTGTGTGTGTGTGTGTGGGTGTGGGTGTGTGGTTTGTACGAGAGAGAGAGAGATGACGGCCCTAAAACCGATTTCACGATCGTGGGAGAGAAAACAGCTGTCAGTTTATCACTCAGAGACGTGGTGGACGGCTCGTAAAAGTCCTGCGTTATTTGACTCTTAAATGGATGAACTCAGTTGCTGTCTCACCCGCGATGGCGAAATTGCACAACAATCCAATTTGGTTGGACCACAATACAGCAAAACAAATTTGTGATAGTTAATACCCTGAGTATTAATAATGAGTGGACATGGCGGTCCGTAAACTGTACAAGCAAAAAACCTTGAAACACAAGAATAACACACTATAATATTCTATCTCTGCCCAGACGTAAACCTCTTACTAGAATCGCATGATTACACAGGTTGAATGTGTTTTCCTCCGTCCTTTAACTCTGACCCGGTTCCTTGAGGCTCGGGTGATGACGGGAGGCCGTTTCCTCGCTCTGTCGGCGGGCGGTACGGCTGCTGATTCTCGGCGGGCTGGCGGAGAACTCAGAAATGTCGACTTGATTGAAGATGGAAGACAAATCTTTAATCTCTTCACTTCTGTAGGCAAACGGATGAAGATGCGAATTGCTCGGCGGTCTCCTTTGGATCCGTTAGGGTGTTCGGTTGAACACAGAGTAATCTCAACTCGTCCAGCGAGATGGAGATTGTATGGCTACAGTTTCAAGTCGGACGTTACTTCCTTGTGCCACGAGGTTGCACTGGAGAGCAGCGAAGAGCTGCGTCCACACGCTGCAAACAAAGTCGCTGGAAGCGAATTCTGGAAGCATTTCAGAGGTATTTCAACTCCTAATGATGTCATGTTTGAGGGACGTTCTGTTGTGTGCCTCATCCAATAGGAGTTGAGAGTTCGATCCTTTAGTGAGCAAGGCTTCATGGAATTTGCAGTCTGTTTTGGACTCCCTTTGTTTGATTTTGGCGTGATTTTTATCAGCAAGATTTACGATTTGGAATGTGGGGGCTTGAGTTAGGTTTTTATAACTGTTAGGCCTGCCTTTGTCTTCTATCTGAATACATGAGGCCCAGCATTCCCCCTTTTGTTCTGAAGAGTTGGTTGTTGTCCAGCATCTTTAGAGCAACTGAAGGGCCGAACAGTCCTTGTCGGTTCACAGTAACCTGTGGGTTACGCCATCCATGTATTCCTGATAGGAAAGAGAAATGGTTGCACAGTCCATACAGTTCATTAGAGTTCACAGAGGCTTTATCGTCTGGACAGAGATTGAGGCACATCTGGGCATAGAACTTCTAGCTAATTCTAAAACTACATTCATCACACATAAACATTTCAAGTTATTGGAAGGCACAGCATTAACCATAACACAATCCTTTGTTGTTCTTTGGTCATAACACAAAATCAAAGTAGAACCTGACATTGGTTACTAGGAACAAAATGTTAGAGGAAAGGAGGGTTAAAGGTTAAAAGGCTTATCCTTGGAAATGATGGGGTTAACCTGTGGGATGGGCTCAGACTGGTGTGTAAAATGCAGCTGTATGAGAAGTGAGTCCAGTCTGGCCTGTAGGTGTTGAATGTACCTGTACATGGCATGTGCAATAATTGCGATGAGCCAACCACTAAGGAGGAGCCAGAGGGCAACCAAACTGATAGGGTGTTCTCTGTAAGATGACGATCTGCTTATGTGACTAGGAAATATAGTGGTCAAGCCAGTCGGTTTGAGACTGAACTTCACTAATTTCGTCCCTTCAGCCTGAAGCTGCTTTCGAAGGGTTTCATCAACGGTGAGGCTGTGACCTCTAAATGCATCCATGATCTCAATTTCTGCGTCATGTTTGTCGACATTGAGATGGAGGACAATATCGTCAATGTGCATGGTGGCTCCTTGGGGAACCATTAAAAACACCGTTTGGTTTGGTAGCCTTAGTTTAATGGCTGTATCATGGCAGTCGTATGACATTGGGACTTCGGTGGCTGGTTTGTTAACGAGCCAACGATTGCCTGCTTGCTCTACCTTTGTCTCTGTTCCTTCATCTTTGATGGACATGCTACCATGACACTTGTTCAGGGAGGTAGTTAGCCACCTCTCTAACAAAGGGGTTGCGTTTGGAAAAACCCAATGAATGTTCTTTGTCTTGGTACACATGTTTAGGTTAGAGATAAGGTAGAGAGAGGGGTCCTCATCATGGTCGGTGAGTGTTGGTGGTGTTTTGAGGTGAATGTGTGCATTACCTCTCTGAAAACCAACATTAAATACGGACTTTAGTCTATATATATTCTGCCTATGATGGAAGATTGAGGATAAATCCTATTTTGAGGTTCTGAGGATTTACATGGATTGGAATTTCAATGCCAAAACTATATGCCATGTGTATCTGTGAAGGTTGCACAACGGAGATAGTAGCAGATCTAAGGATTTGTTCAACAAGGTCTAGGGAGATCAGGTAAGCTGGAATCCTTCCATCACTCAGACTGTTGACTGAGGAGCTAATTTCCCTGAGGAGGTCCTGCATTAGATCTCTAACGATACACGCATAAGTTGTTTTCTCTGACAAAGACCCTAAAGCGTGCAAAGTGTTATTGATAAGAACAGAGTGCAAATTTACAGTGACTATAGTACCCTGAAGGGTTTTATTCAGGCCCTATAATTGTTCTTATTGGAGTCGTCGTCTCTGCTGGATTTTTGGACGATGGCGACATGTGTATCTGAAGCTGGCGAACTGTTTTCTGGACCAAGTGGTCTCGGTATGTCAACCTGAGCCCACATGTGTCCACGACGGCCGTCAATGAGCAGAGCCAATCGGTTCAGTAGGTCCTGGCCAACTTACAGTGGTTCCGTATTAATGGGACATATGTAAACAGGGTCTATTAGCATCATCCCTTGAAAGGTGTCAATCCAGGCCCGTTTTGTGATAGACGACCTATCTTGCCTGTAGCTTGTGATGCTTACGTTGCAGGTCTCGGTCTATAACGGTTTGCCAAGGGAGAGCTTTGCTCTAGCCACCTCTGCGAAGGTGTTGGAACCCATTAGACTATTTCGGAACCGGTGTCGAGTAGTGCGTGGGAGCGGAATGACCCATGTGTCAGGCATTGCCCTTATGGTACAGATCGCCCAAGAAGGTCAGAAAGGAGGGTGTGGCATGTTAGGAGTGACTGTTTTGGGGAGCAACTTGGACACTGTTCCCCTTTTCCCGACCTACAAAGTAAACTTTGGCGTTAACGGGAGGGGGTACATCGTCTAGTCATACTAACGGGGTTTCAGTGCCGTGTTCCTTTGAGGAGGTCAACGGACCTGGTGAACAACGGAGCACGTCAAGCTTAGTTACTAACTCAGTCAAGCGTCTCCTAATATCCTCCATTTCCTCTCTCAAATCTTGTTCTCTGAGGGGATTTGAAACCTTGCCTACCCACTCACCTTCTTGTTTGGGTTTTCGTTCGGACCGCGCATTTCCTTTCGGCCGGCGAACGTTTTGTTGTTTAGGCCTGCCGTGACCTTGGGGGTGTGTCTGATCACCACCCCCCTGGTTCTGTTGCCTACCCTGCTGGTGGGGTGATCGGCGCCTCTGGGGTCCTGTTCTAGCATTCACCTTAACGCGAGGCATTTTGTTGCCTTCAAGCGCTAGGTCTGCATATTCTGAGGCTTGGATCCCCCGGGCTCTGGCATCACCTTCGTGCCCTCGGGCAGGGCGCACACGTGTCTCCCATGCCAGTTGCACATATCTTCTGATTTCCTGCATGGTGGGGTTGCCCGTTCTGCAGTGCATCGTGACGTCATATCGCACGCACTCGTGGAGGTTGTGAAGGAAAAGAGACTTGAAAGCTCGTTCCTCCTCCAGACCTGGTGCGTTACTTCCTTGGAAGTACGTGGTTCTCAGGCGTCTATAATACTCACGCGGAGGCTCATGCCTCTTCTGGGTGATGACGAAAGCAGCTATGGTCGCGGAGGCTTCGTCGATATACAGTGAATATTCCTCGTGTAGGGCTTTACACAGAGCTGAGTAGCAGTTTCGTGTACCAGTCGGTAGCGTTTCCATGAACGCATGGACACTCCTTACCGTGGTCTTCCATATAAGCTTGAGTTTTTCACGTGACGAAGCGTAAGGCAAGTCAACCAGGCAGTGCTCAATTTCCCTAAGATAATTGTCTATGTTTGAATCTTGATTACTTGGGTCAAAGCGTTCTATGTCCCCTGTGAGGGACCCGAGTTGTCGGATGCGCAAGCGTTGGTGTCGGTATGACCACGGGTCGTCCGAGTCATCCGAAACATCATAGTCACTCGGATCGCTATAGCAATGAGGACGACTTCCTCCCCTTCGTGGTGGGGAAGGAGTCCAGTCGACGTGTGGGGGTGGACTCCGGGTTGCGTACAGCTCCCTGGCTAATGGGACCTTTGAGCCGCTTACACCACTCTGGGCTTGAAAATAATTGTCCCCCCTTCGTGGTGTGGAATCAATCGGTTTGAAACGCAAGGTGACATGAATGAAAACTGACTGGGGGGCAACTATAAGGAGAAGCACCTGCATCCAACCAGCGGGCCGTAAGGAGGACGAAGTCAGAGACTGTACCACTAGGGGCAGCTCGGCTCCTAGCGTGTGTTCCTGGGTTTCTCAGGGGCACATTTCTACGCGTAGTGCTAAAAAGGCAGCCCTCTTCTATGTCAGATGTTGTGCTGTGTGTTTCAGCTGCACTTACCTGATCTGACTCTACTTTTAGCTGGGCAGCTTGAAGCTGCCTGCGCAGGGCTTCGTTTTCCTCCTGCATCCAGGCATTATCTTTCTGTGCCTGGACTTTCTCAGCTTGGGTGCACCTAACGTCTTGGTGCAGGCTGAGATTTTCCCTCTGCACTGCTTTGTAGCTGCTCTGCAGCTGGGCGAGCTGGGCCTGGTGCGCGGCGGTTTGCAGTTGGGTTCTGCGGTGATGAAGAAGGAACATTTGGCCCACTAGGTCCAGGATTTTGCACATTGGCTTCCCGACCGGGTTGATGACATAATCAACTTGTTCCTGCAATGCTTCATCACAATGACTAATATTGTAGCCATTAAGGTTATCTCTCTCCTCTATGGAGAGATGGAGGAACTACATCCTGCAGTGCTGGGTCGACTAACCTCTGTGGAGCTTCAGCTCCAGTCATGCAGGGCGATTGGTGACTCATTTTACTGGGGCCGTAAAAATTCTTGTGACAGAGTGGCTCTGACAGCTTGTTGTTTTACAGTTGATATAATGCTAACACGAAAGCACAGTTGAGAGGCTTCGACCTGTGGCTTACGGTCTACTGTTATGTAATGTGCAAATTTCACTGCGTTCTCTCTTTGGTGGACATCAATGTAGTGACTTGGCACCTCTCTGTAACATTTAGATGAAAGCGTTAGGAGTTAAATAACAACAACAGCAGGTTTTAAGCAGACTATAGTAAATTTACCAACATCTAATTCACTCTTAAGAGCACTTTCACACCACACTGGCTTATGTTTGGCAAGTTGTGAGAAGTAAATTGTCAAACAGAACCAAACTTTAAGGAGAAGTAATGATTCAAGTTATTACTTTGGATTCTTATGCATACACACTGTGACAGAACTGGCATGTAGGATGCCTCACACGGGGCACCAATTATTATGTAGGGCTTTACTGGTTGTTTAGATCAGTGTTACTATCAGTTATTATACTATATACTTTAGTTATTAATTAATATTTAA
Organism: Myxocyprinus asiaticus; assembly: GCF_019703515.2. Classification (NCBI taxonomy): domain Eukaryota; kingdom Metazoa; phylum Chordata; class Actinopteri; order Cypriniformes; family Catostomidae; genus Myxocyprinus; species Myxocyprinus asiaticus. The sequence goes on along the minus strand of NC_059392.1, from coordinate 15,898,118 downwards.
ATTAATTAATTGAATCTAACTCACTAAAACCCTCATATGGGGCTCCAGTAAATGTAGTGTGCTACATTTAGGAGCAAGTTTGGTTATTAGCAATAATTAATAATTATCAAAGATAATTATTAATTATTAAAATCAATAGAACATTGATTTTAATCAATGTTAGCTTTTTTAAATCCTTTAAATCAACAATTATCAAAGATAATCGTTAATTGTTAACATCGATGAAACATTAATTAAAATTAACACTAGCTTATTGATCATTCAAATTCAATCATCAAAGATAATTATCAATTATCAAAAATCAATAGAATATTAATAAGGATTAACATTGATGGGGCACCACCCTGAAATCAGGGACTAATAACCAAATAGTAAAACAGTCTCAATATTAGATTGTTTTCTTAGGAAAATTGACATCCGAAGAATATCGATTTTTGGGAAAAAAAACAATGAATGAAGGTTTGAATCCGAGCACTGACATCCCGTCAACATGACACAGGCGTATGCAAAACAAACCAAAACACTTCTCTTTGTAATATAAACAAAGTTTATTTATGCAGTAATATCAATTAATAATTAATACAATGCAGTCAATAAACTTCCGACTTACAACTACAAACTAAACAGTGATATGATTATATATGGAAATAAAAATAATTCTATAACACATAAGGTGTGTGTGTGTGTGTGTGTGTGTGGGTGTGGGTGTGTGGTTAGTACAAGAGAGAAAGAGATGATGGCCCTAAAGCCGATTTCGCGATCGTGGGAGAGAAAACAGCTGTCAGTTTATCACTCAGGTGGACGGCTCGTAAAAGTCCCGCGTTATTTGACTCTTTAATGGATGAACTTGCTGTCTCACCCGCGATGGCGAAATTGCACAACAATCCAATTTGGTTGGACCACAATACAGCAAAACAAATTTGTGATAATTAATACCCTAAGTATTAATAATGAGCGGACATGGCGGTCCATAAACTGTACAAGCAAAAAACCTTGAAACACAAGAATAACACACTATAATATTCTAGGTAGAATGTGTTTTCCTCCGTCCTTTAACTCTGACCCGGTTCCTTGAGGCTCGGGTGATGACGGGAGGCCGTTTCCTCGCTCTGTCAGCGGGCGGTATGGCTGTTGATTCTCAGCGGGCTGGCGGAGAACTCAGAAATGTCGACTTGATTGAAGATGGAAGAGAAATCTTTAATCTCTTCACTTCTGTAGGCAAACGGATGAAGATGCGAATTGCTCGGCGGTCTCCTTTGGATCCGTTAGAGTGTTTGGTTGAAAACAGAGTAATCTCAACTCGTCCAGCGAGATGGAGATTGTATGGCTACAGTTTCAAGTCGGACGTTACTTCCTTGTGCCACGAGGTTGCACTGGAGAGCAGCGAAGAGCTGCGTCCACACGCTGCAAACAAAGTCGCTGGAAGCGAATTCTAGAAGCATTTCAGAGGTATTTCAACTCCTGATGATGTCACGTTTGAGGGACGTTCTGTTGTGTGCCTCATCCAATAGGAGTTGAGAGTTTGATCCTTTAGTGAGCAAAGCTTCATGGAATTTGCAGTCTGTTTTGGACTCCCTTTGTTTGATTTTGGCGCGATTTTTATCAGCAAGATTTACGATTTGGAATGTGGGGGCTTGAGTTAGGTTTTTATGACTGTTAGGCCTGCCTTTGTCTTCTATCTGAATACATGAGGCCTAACAACAGTGCCAACTAAAGTTTAAATACTTGGTGCTAGCACATTTATAATTGTCAAAGGATATAATTACAGTGCAACATGTAAACGTATACAGGATAAAACTTACCAGTGTTTGTTGCACTGTCGTTCATCATATATTCAGTGTAGTGACAAACGCATATGTTGTTCATTACAATGAGCCATGTTTTCATTAAAAAGGAAAGAGATTGTCTAAATAGATTTCTATTAATACTCTATAGGTACATCTGTGGCACTCTGAAAGCAATATTCAAGTTAAACAATGAGAACATGCTACGGGCAATTATTATTGAAAGCTGGATGCGACGAGACACGAAGCACGCATTAAAACTAATACACATGTTCGACTGAAATCACTAGGATCAAATCAAAAGAAAACTAAACAACATAAATCCAGTGAATAGTTTCTCATGAATAGTTCTAATATTAAGCTTGGAAATTTAGGTGACAACATTTATTTAAATTAGAATTTACTCAGTACATATCTAACAGTCTGTAACATATGAAGCTATACAATTAACATGGATACTCACACTTGTCTGTTGAGACATTACTGTCGGGTCCAGTATAGTTGGCACTGCATCAGCTTTTAATTTAAATCTCTCTGAAAAGCTTGCGTTGAACTGTGTCTTGTTTGAAAAAGAATCCACAGTAAAATGAAGCGAACAAACAAACACTGTCTTACTGACGCGATCCGGCACTTCATTAAATTAAACATCAGCCACTCTTCCCTAATGTTAGGATCATTAGGAATCAAATGCAAAGAGTCTATTTTTCCATTACCTGGCACTACACAACGTTTTGAAAACTTTGCAGGCATCTCGAACCTCTTGTTGCTCCAATAATCCCTGTTTATCCCTGCCGTGCCGACTCTCGTCTCATCACTGCTCTAATCGCGAACCTATGGGCGGGCCAAAGAGGCGATGATGAAGAAGTAGGCGTTGACCTGTTTATGCAGAGGCAGATTTGTGCTGATGTATTCATCTCTATTACATAATACAGATGAAGAAGTAGAAAATGAGTTGTTTAGGAATATTGGTTTTTATTCATTTTTTGGACTAACGAATAAGTTTTGAGTTCTGAAACTTACAGTAAGTTTTTATAGTACTATGACCTCTTACATGTCAAAAGATCAAGGAAAATTTGATTTCTCAATTCATGATCCCATTTAAAGCGGTTTTCATTTTCATTCACACCGATAGCATTTTTGTGTCCGTCCATCCTGTTTTTCAATTGTTTTCTATGAAAACAAGCTTTAGATGGACCTCTTTAGCCTTTGCGCAGTGTCTTATGCTGGAGCCCCGCTGGAAAAAAAAAAAGTGTTCTGTATTTAAAGCTGGAATGTCCTTATGTGGCTGGTAGAAAGTTGGCAAGACATGGGAAGATTGATTTTCTGTAAAGCCACTTTGGAGCAACATGTATTGGGAAAAGCACAAATACTACTACTAATAATAAACTACAAATAAAAATGATTTGACTTGAATTAACTTTTATGTTACAGTGTTTTTTTTCTACTTTGGCAACAAATTCTCAATGTTCTCTCTTTGCACTGTCAAACAAACAAGTAATAGCCAGTTCTGAAGCATTTTACCAATCATAAATTAGCATTTTACCAATCAAAATATTTGATAGGAAGTTTGCATTGAATGCACTTGGCTTCATAGCAAAGCTATAGGATGCTCCCTTGCTCCATATTTAGTGAATGACTTAACCTCCAGTGTACTGTCTGTCTGCACTGAACAGTACAAAAAACGCTGTATTTTCATCCTAACACCATATAAAGCCGTTGAAAGCAACTTTTTCTCTCTCAATGTGATAATACACTGTATATATGATTTTTAATAAAAACCTTGTGCTGTTGTACACATTAGTGTACATTGTGTTTAGCAGCATGGAATTTTGCAATAAATTGCTCAAGTTTTAAAAATGGCATATCGGATGAAACTAGAGACTCTTGATTAAAACAGGTTTCAATGTAAAAACTTAATTAGGTTTCTTTTCAGATGTAGTTTTGTTGCCGTTTCTCCCAAAGACAAACTCTGCTGTGATCGGCACCATGTTGTTTTGTCACATGACTCAATTCTTCGAAAGTTTAACCCTTTACTGACAGCCCAGAGTCTCCTGAACTGAGATCAGTCGGTTTAAATTAAATTAAATAATGCGTTGCATATAGCGAAGCCAAAATACAATGTTCACGCCTGTGTATGCAGGGTTGCACAAGGGTAATATGGCATTTCACGCCTGACATTAAGAAATTATATGAATGGGGGGCCTGGGTTGCTCAGTGAGTAAAGACGCTGACTACCACCCCTGGAGTCGTGAGTTTGAATCCAGGGCATGTTGAGTGACTCCAGCCAGGTCTCCTAAGCAACCAAATTGGCCCGGTTGCTAGGGAAGGTAAAGTCACATGGGGTAACCTCCTCGTGGTCGCTATAATGTGGTTCTCGCTCTCGGTGGGGCGTGTGGTGAGTTGTGCGTGGATCCCGCGGAGAATAGCGTGAAGCCTCCACACGCGCTACGTATCTGCGGTAACGCGCTCAACAAGCCACGTGATAAGATGCGCAGATTGACTGTCTCAGACGCGGAGGCAACTGAGATTCATCCTCTGCCACCCAGATTGAGGTGAGTAACCATGCCACCACGAGGACTTAGAGCACATTGGGAATTGGGCATTCCAAATTGGGAGAAAAAAACAAAAAAACAAAAAAACAAAACAATGTAAAATTTCTCAGTGCCATCTGGTGTTGAAGTCATTATAGTGGTGATTTATATTTAATGAAGGCAGGTTGTAAAGGTTTTGATTTTAGAAAATACTGTATCTAAAATTATTTAGTTGACTTTTTATTTTAGTTATTTTTAGTTTAATAGTTTTGGAGTTATAAAAAGATATTTTGGTTTAGCTTAATTTTTTCAGATATGTTTTTCCAGTTTTTCTGGTTAAGTTTTAATTTTTATTTAAATATTTTAATTTAGTTTTTGTTTGCATTAATAACACTGATAAAGTTAAGAGATGCTTCATTGCTCTCATATTGACTGTATGTTTCCTTTAATATGAACACACACATTGGCTTGTAGAAAAAATATGTGTAAACTGGTTTGTCTCAATAATGTAAAATTTTTCTTTTGCAGGCTTTCAAACAGGACACAGGTCACTGGACCGTGACCTGTGAGAAACGACCTGTGACCTGTGAGAAACAGAACATTTGTGCTTTGAGTGAGACTCAAGTAACACTGAAGTGCTCTTATTCAAACATTAACATCAAACATGTGTTCTGGTTCAGCCAGAAACAGAGAAAAAACGTCATGGTTACTTGCGTAACCTCCGTTCCCTGATGGTCACCCTTGACAGCCGAGACACCTCTGGTCTTTGATAAAAGGCCAATGAAAATTGGCGAGTGGTATTTGCATGCCATTCCCCCAGACATACGGGTATAAAAGGAGCTGGTATGCAACCACTTATTCAGGTTTTATGCTGAGGAGCTGAGACAAGGTCCGGCCATTTCAGCGGGTAGTTCAGCGTTGTGGCAGGAGGGACACAACCTCTCATTCCCTCCATCAGGGAACGGAGGTTATGCAAGTAACCATGATGTTCCCTATCTTTCACTCACTCGATGTTGTGTCGATGTAGTGACACTAGGGGTCCCTATACAAAATGCCGCAACTGGCTGAACTGTGTTATGTGAACTGGCGGTGTGTGACGGGCAGACAACTGTGTGCCTCGTAGCCAGCACACCAGGCCGACAAGAAACCTCCCCCAACATAGTTATGTGTCGAACGGCCCTTTGGGGACAAGTCGACTACCCAAAAGATAGAGACAGGCTAGCCCAGTCGTGGCCTCCTTTCCCCTTCTTTTTTTTTCACTCCCTTAAAAAAAGGGAGATTATCTGACTAGGCTGACAAGGTCTAGTCGGGGGGTGTCCCTCCCAAGGGGAGGACACCGCGGAGACCACACCTCGCCCAGAGAGAGGGGGGGATATTTAAGTGGAAAATATGTCACGTGGTCTTGCCGATCATGTGGAGAAGTCTCATGGTAGATCCTACTCAACGGGGGAGGAGTTACTACAAACATGGAGACTGTGGCAGAGGGGGCTCTGCCCAAGGAAGACGCGGTTTGCCAACAGGGAAATGAATTAGCGGAAGATATACATCGCATGGGGGCCGGCTATCCCGGGCTTATCCGCTTGTATTGCGTGCCACTACCCAGGATGAAACCGGTTCCACCCGGAGGTTGTAGAACCTCGCAAGGTGTTGGGTGTTGCCCAGCCCGCTGCTCTGCAAATGTCTGTTAGAGAGGCACCTCTGGCCAGGGCCCAGGAGGCCGCTACACCCCTGGTAGAATGGGCTCGTAGCCCTACCGGGGGCAGCACGTTCTGGGCATGATATGCCATAGCTATGGCGTCAATGAGTCAGTGGGCGATCCTCTGCTTGGAGACAGTGCTTCCTTTCCGCTGTGCACCAAAGCAGACAAAGAGCTGCTCAGAGATCCTAAAGCTCTGCGCGCGATCCAAATAGATGCGTAAAGCTTGCACTGGACACAGCAACGACAGGGCTGGGTCTGCCTCCTCCTGGGGCAGCACTCGCAGGTTCACCACCTGGTCCCTAAAAGGGATCGTGGGAACCTTGGGCACATAGCCCGGTCGGGGTCTCAAGATCACGTGAGAATAGCCCAGACCGAACTCCAGGCACGTTTTCCTGACAGAGAATGCTTGCAGGTCTCCTACCCTCTTGATGGAAGTGAGTGCAGTCAGGAGAGCAGTCTTCAAGGAGAGTGCCTTAAGCTCAGCTGACTGCAAAGGCTCAAAGGGGGCTCTCTGTAGACCCTGAAGAACTACAGAGAGGTCCCATGAGGGAACGAGGCCCGGTCTGGAGGGGTTCAGCCTCCTGGCGCTTCTCAGGAACCTGATGATCAGGTCATACTTCCCTAAGGACTTACCGTCCACTGTGTCATGGTGTGCTGCTATAGCAGCAACGTACACCTTCAAGGTGGAAGGTGACAGCCACCCTTCCAGCCTCTCCTGCAGGAAGGAAAGCACCGATCCGACTGCTCATCTCTGGGGGTCTTCCCGTCGGGAAGAACACCACTTAGCGAACAGACACCACTTAAAGGCATACAGGTGCCTCGTAGAGGGGGCCTTAGACTGAGTGATCATGTCTACCACTGTGGGTGGTAGACCGCTTAGGTCTTCTGCATCCTGTCCAGGGGCCAGACATGGAGATTCCAGAGGTCTGGTCACAGGTGCCAGATGGTGCCCCATCCCTGAGAAAGAAGGTCCTGTCACGGGGGGCTGTCGCGAGGAGCGTGAGGTCCGAGAACCATGTCTGGGTGGGCCAGTAGGGTGCTACCAGGAAAACCTGCTCCTCATCCTCCCTGACCTTGCACAGAGTCTGTGCAAGTAGGCTCACTGGGGGAAACGCATATTTGCGCAGCTGTGTGCCAGAGCGTCTATGCCGAGAGGTGCCTCAGTCAGGGCGTACCAGAGCGGGCAGTGGGAGGATTCTTGGGAGGCGAAGAGGTCTATCTGTGCCTGTCCGAATCGACTCCAGATCAGCTGGACCAACTGAGGGTGGAGTCTCCACTCTCCCATGAGGGTAACCTGCCGTGACAGCGTGTCCGCTGCAGTGTTGAGGTCGCCTGGGATGTGAGTGGCTCGCAGTGACATAAGGTGCTGCTGACTCCAGAGGAGGAGACGGCGGGCGAGTTGTGACATACAACGAGAGCGCAGACCGCCTTGGCGGTTGACATATGCTACCGTTGCTGTGTTGTCTGTCCGAACTAACACGTGCTTGCCCTGGATCAATGGCCGGAACCTCCGCAGGGCGAGCAGAATTGCCAGCAACTCGAGGCAGTTGATGTGCCAACGCAATGTGCCCATTGCAAACGGTGCCCCAGCCCATCTTTGAGGCATCTGTTGCGACCACGACGTGCCTGGAGACCTGCTCTAGGGGAACGCCTGCCCGTAGAAATGTGAGGTCGGTCCAAGGGCTGAAGATGTGGTGACAGACCGGTTTGATGACCACATGATGTGTCCCGCGGTGCCATGCCCATCTCGAGACTCGAGTCCGAAGCCAGTGCTGAAGCAGTCTCATATGCATCAACCCAAGTGGGGTGGCCACCACTGAGGATGCCATATGCCCCAGGAGCCTCTGAAAGAGTTTCAGTGGAACCGCTGTTTTCTGTTTGAACGCCTTCAAACAGGACAGCACCGACTGTGCATGCTCGTTTGTGAGGTGCACTGTCAACGAGACTGAGTCCAACTCCAAACCGAGAAAAGAGATGCTCTGAACTGGGAGCAGCTTGCTCTTTTCCCAGTTGACCCGAAGCCCAAATTGGCTGAGGTGCGAGAGCACCAAGTCCCTGTGTGAGCTAGGATTAGCCAATTGTCGAGATAGTTGAGAATGCGAATGCCCACCTCCCTTAACGGGGCAAGAGCTGCCTCTGCGACCTTTGTGAAGACGCGAGGTGACAAGGACAGACCGAAAGGGAGGATCTTGTACTGATTCGCCCAACCCTCGAATGCAAACTGCAGGAAGGGTCTGTGTCGAGACGTGAAAGTACGTGTCCTTCAGGTCTACCGCAATGAACCAATCTTGATGCCAGACACTTGCCAGAATGCGTTTTTGCATCAGCATCTTGAACGGGAGTCTATGTAAAGCCCGGTTCAGTACTCGCAGGTCCAAGATTGGCCGCAACCCACCGCTTTTTTTCGGTACAATGAATTAGGGGCTGTAAAACCCCTTCTTCATCTCGGCCGGAGGGACAGGTTCTATCGCACCCTTCCGTAGGAGGGTGGTGATCTCTGCACACAAGGTAGCAGCGTTTTCGTCTTTCACCAAGGTGAAGTGGATACCGCTGAACCTGGGCGGACACCTGGCGAACTAAATCGCGTAGCCGAGTTGGACGGTCCGGATCAGCCATCACGACGGATTGGAAAGCGCAAGCCACGCATCCAAGCTCCGCGCAAGGGGGACCAAAGGGACAATCTCGTTGGACGTACTGGCGGGTGGGGCCTCGCGGCGGGGCAGAGCTCGAGGTGCCACACCATGTTGTGGCCATGCTGAGTTCAGGAACATTGAAGTACTTACCTGGCTCCTTGTGACCACCCCAGGAACAGCCTGGGACGGGGGAGGAAGAGGCCTGTCCTTGTGACCAGTGGAGACTGTCACATCGGGGGCAGATTTGTGCCACAACTGGGCGCTCAGGGGCGGGGAGACCGCCACTGGAGCGCCAAACCTGCCAAATAGAGTGGTGGATGGTGGTTGTGATGATGGCCGTGCACACTGGATACATGACCCAGGGAACAAGGAAACCACCCTTGCTGAACTCTTGGGTATGCAGCACAATTAAATGCAAAGGTAACAAAAGATTCTCCTCCCGGCCCTCGACCAGGGGATGGAGTGGTCTGCTTACCAGCTTCAGAGCAGCGGGTTTCATTATCCCTGGGTCGCCCGTCTCAGGGGCGTGTCGAAGCCTTTCGTGGGTACTTGGCGGCCATGAGACGGGTGGCGTCTGCTTCCTGCAGTGGGGTCCACGCCGGGGCCGGACTGCAGGGGTGGGCTGCGGTGGAGATGGTGCATTCACTGCAGGGGGACGCCCTTGGCGACTAGCAGACAGGGTGCAGTATCTTGAGCCACGCCGGGGCAGGATGTTCCAGATAACCTCCGTTTCACCACTGAGAACTGCTGGGCAAAGTCCTCGGTGTTGCCGGACTGGCCAACTTGGGAAATGGGGGCAGCAAGGAACCGTGCCTTGTCGGCCTCTCCCATCTCGAACAGGTTGAGCCAAAGGTGGCGCTCATGGACCACCAAGGTGGACATCGCCCGCCCGAGAGACCGTGCTGTGACCTTCGTCGCCCGGAGAACGAGATCGGTCACTGAGCGCAGCTCCTGCATCAATCCCGGGGCGGAACTACCCTCGTGCAGTTCCTTTAGTGCCTTGGCAGACTTGCAGGAGAGCCATGGAGTGCAGGGCAGAGGTGGCTTGTCCAGCAGCACCATAGGCCTTGGCCGTCAGAGATGACGTAAACCTACAGTTCTTGGACGGGAGCTTTGGGCACCCGCGCCAGGTGGCGGCGCTCTGCGGGCGTAGGTGCACCGTGAGCACCTTTATCCACCGGGGGGATTGCCGAATAGCCCTTGGCCGCCCCAACATCGAGGGTAGCGAGGGCGGGGAAGCTGAAAGATCAGGACCGGGCAGTAAAAAGTGCCTCCCACGACCTTGTCAGCTCTTCATGCACTTCCAGGAAGAAAGGAATGGGGGCGGGGCGTGGCTTTGAGCAGCACCACGAGCCCAGGAACCAATCATCGAGCCGCGAGGGTTCAGGGGAGAGAGGAGGGTTCCACTCTAGCCCGACACTCGAGGCTGCCCGGGAAAGCATGTCGTCATCTCCGCGTCAGGCTGTGACTGGGCGACCGCACCCAAAGGGAGGAGCCCAGCTGAGGCTTCCACATCCGACTAGACAAGCCCACTCTCTGATGCTGCGCTCGAGAGTTCATTACTTTCACGGGCTCCGAATAAGAGGTCGAAATCGCCGTGAGACGAGCCGGCGGACTCATCCAGAAGCCCGATCGGGGCAGACGAGTATGCTGGGGAATGGGAGGTCCGCGGGGGGATACCCGGCAGAGGCAGTCCCATTGGGGTCCCCAAATCGCCCCCAGTACTAGCTGCGCTGGCCTCATATCCGTGGGTAGAAGAACCGAGGCGGGGAGGTGGCTCTAGGGTGGCTTGCTTTCTTACGAAGGTAAGCCGCGACCGCATCGTTGCCATGGACATGTTCTCGCAATGAGTACATGACCCATCCACGAATGCTGTCTCCGCGTGAGCAGTGCCCAGACACGAAAGACAGTGATCATGACCGTCAGAAGGCGAGAGATAACGAGCGCAACCAGGAATAACACACAAAGGAAAGGCATCTTTAAAAAGACGCGTCTTTAAAAAGACATTCCGTGTGTGCCGCTCTTTTAGAGAAATATACTATTTTAGAGAAATATACTCTTTTATTTCTGCCGAAGCACCCAGGGGCATTCTCTGCAGTGCACCAGTGCAGAGGAGGGAGAAGCCGCTGAAATGCGCCGTCAGATCCAGCAGAGGTGAAGAACAGTTGTGGGAATTCAGCTCAGTGAGCATGACCGTTCGGCTCCGAAGAGAAAATCTGAACGAGTGGTTGCTTACCAGCTCCTTTTATACATGTATGTCCGGGGGAGTGGCATGCAAATACCACTCGGCAATTTTCATTGGTCTTTTATCAAAGACCAGAGGTGTCTCGGGCTCCCAAGAGTGACCCCTAGTGTCACTACATCGACACAACGTCGAGTGAGTGACAGATAGGGAACTGGAGATACAAAGATGAACCTGAAGATTTGACTGTAGACTCTGATTACTCAGGACGAGTGAAACATCAGATCACAAACACACATTCAACACTCACAATAACGGACTTGAGACTGAGAGACTCTGGAGAATATCACCTCATGTTCATTAAGAAGAATGGAGTTAAACATCTCAGCTCATCAGCAGTCAATCTGACAGTCACAGGTAAATATGGCTAGATTCTGGTTAGGGATTCTAGCTATCTTAATTTGTCCTGTAATAATATATTCTTAATATTTAACATATTTAGTCCTGCAGGTGAAAATTAATCCTCAATCAACAGAGCAGAGAAATCAGAGAGTACTTGAACTGACCTGTGATACTTCCTGCACTACCTCAGAATTACTAATGGAAACAAAATGGCAATATATGAAAGATGTTCATTCCAGAAGCATCAATGTGTCATCCAGTGTAGATCCTGTCAGCTATTCCTGTTTTCTTTCTCCTGACCTTAAAAATACCTCCTCTCCCATGTGTGAGTGTGACATTTTCTTTTATAAAGCACTAATGGAATATCAATGTTGGTTCATACATGTCTGTATCTGCACATCTTTTAAAATGTGAATTTTACAGCAGCAGTCTGTGACTCTTTCAGGCATTTCTAAGAGTAATTGCTGGAATGTGAATTACACCTCTACAAGAGTCTGTGTTTTGGTAGGCTCAACAGTAGACATTTCCTCTTCATACTCACATCCCACTGGTTATACAGTAATTCAAACATTCTGGCATTACATTCAGCATGGAGATTTCCTGGACCTGCATAAAGATTCAGGGTTTGTTGGTCGTGTGGAGTATGTGGGAAACACACTGAGAATCAAAGACGTCAAGATGAGCAACTCTGGAGAATCAAATCAAAATCAAAATCAAATCACTTTTATTGTCACACAACCATATACACAAGTGCAATAGTGGGTGAAAGTCTTGGGTGCAGTTCCGAGCAACATAGCAGTCATGACAGTGATGAGACATATACCAATTTACAATAAACAGATTTACACATCACAATTTACATATCTAATATACACATAATTACACCATCACAATATACAAATAATAATATACAATGTACAGTATACAATACACACAATATAGAATATTGTACAGTATACAATACACACAATATAAAATACACATACAATATAGAATACACATACACACAATATACAATAAATAAAGTATATATAGTATATATAAAATATACATTAGTTTGTATTGTTCTGTATTGACATTCAGGCTGTCAGTTGATAGTCAGTTGCCATCGTGTTGTTAAGAGAGATTATAATTTAAGACAGTCTAGTGTGAGATAATAAGATTAATAAAGTGCAGTGTTGATGTATATTGATTGAGAGATCAAGATATCACAAGTCTGATTGCTTGGGGGAAGAAGCTGTCATGAAGTCGGCTGGTGCGGGTCCTGATGCTGCGATACCGCCTGCCTTAGGCTTAGGTGGCTGGAGTCTCTGATGATCCTCCAAGCTTTTTTCACACACACCGCCTGGTATATATGTCCTGGAGGGAGGGAAGCTCACCTCTGATGATGTGTCTGGCTGTTTGCACCACCCTTTGCAGGTCTTTGCGGTTGTGGGAGGTGCTATTGCCATACCGGGCAGTGATGCAGCCAGTCAGGATGCTCTCTACAGTGCTGGTGTAGAACCGTGTGAGGATGTGGCGGTTCATTCCAAACTTCCTCAGCCGTCTCAGGAAGAAGAGGCACTGATGAGCCTTCTTCACAATGGCCTCAGTGTGGAGTGTGAGTGTGAGTTCCTCAGTGATGTGGACACAGAGGAACCTGAAGCTGCTGACTCTCTCCACTGGTGCTCCATTGATGGTGATGGGACTGTGTTCTCTGTCTTTTCTCCTGAAGTCCACCACAAGCTCCTTTGTCTTGCTGATGTTGAGGGAGAGGTTGTGCTCCTGACACCAGCGTGTCAGAGTGTGCACCTCCTCTCTGTAGGCCGTTTCATCATTGTCAGTGATCAGACCTACCACCGTTGTATCATCAGCAAACTTAATGATGGCATTGGAGCTATGTGTTGCCACACAGTCATGTGTGTACAGGAAATACAGGAGTGGGCTGAGAACACAGCCCTGCAGGGCTCCAGTGTTGAGGGTCAGTGATGAGGAGATTTTGCTACCCATTCTAACCACCTGGCATCTGCTTGACAAGAAGTCCAGGATCCAGCTGCACAGCGAGCTGTTTAAGCCCAGAGCCCGGAGTTTCACATCAAGCTTGGAGTGCACTATGGTGCTGAATGCCAAGTTGCAGTCTACAAACAGCATTCTCACATAAGTGTGCCTTTTTTCCAGCTGGTATATCAATTCAGGATCATCACTGATAGGAACTCTTACTCTGGTTCACCTGGAGTTATTCTCATGGTCACAGGTACACTTTAAAAAAATAAAGTCAATCTTGTCTCAATTTAAAAAAGAAAGTGTTCATGCTGCCTTAAAATTTTAAGTTGTGCCAACTTAAGAGGGAAAGTAGCTTAAACAGATGAAGAACAGATGTTAAGATGAGCGACTCAGATTCTGGATCATCACTAAAAGAATAGGTTACTTTAGTTCACCTGGAGTTATTCTTGCTGTCTTACTATCACTGTTTGTGATTTAAAGTTTCTCTTTCAATACAGTTGTGCTTTTACTATTTCAATAGTTTCAAAGCCTGTTATCATTATGAATGAATGAATTTTACACTTATATAGCATTTTTCTGACACTACACTTAAAGCACTTTACAGGTCAGTGGACTCTTCTCAACCACCACCAGTGTGCAGCATCCACCTGGATGATGCGATGGCAGCCATCGTGCGCCAGTACGCTCATCACACACCAGCTATTGGTGGAGTTGTGCCCCTACTCTTTACGAGAAATGCTTTGGATTTTTTAAACTACAGAGAGACAGAACCTCAGTTTAATGTCTCAACTGAAAGACGGTGCCTTTTAACAGTATTGTGTCCACAATACTATACTGGGATGTTAGGAGCACACCCTGCTGACCTAACTAACACCACTTCCAGCAGCAACCTAAAGGCCCTGATAAACTTCATACGAAATCGAAGAACTATGGGGTGTGACGTCATTTAGAATCTGGTCAAAAAGAAGGTGTTTTTGCATTCGTTTCGGTGGTTCGTAACAGCTCATCTGGGTAAACTTTTAGGAAAACTTCTCGCCGGCTGCTAAACACCTTACTGACATTGGTCCACGTCATGGGTTGGTGTGACCTAAAGTTCATCCTACTTTGTTTATGTTAAGTCAGTCAAGATCAGTCAACATGAACATACCAGCGTGCAGTTACTAGTGAGCTGGTGCAAATTGACCTACATCTGAACAATCATTCGCATAGAGACATTTTCCAAGACCATGTAATGCAATTTTTTATTTTTTAATTACTCTACAAAAGGAATCAAATCTACTAAAATACTCACAATGTGCTATCTGCAGTGAATGCCATTCACACATCTGCCCAAAGTAAGATATGCCTCTCTTATCACCATTCTTTTGTATGTATTCCACATATTAACACTATTTTATACATCCATCTTTGTAGTATCAATGTCATCATAAATTACAATAATAGCGCTATTATATGGCTGCTACGTGTTAACTCAATAGTTCCATGAATTCAGAATGCAAACAAGACATTTCTACTGCATATATATTATTTTAAATCATCATGGAGAGGTTTTTTTATACTGACTTCATGTGAATTCTACCCATAGAATTGATAAGCATTTTTATGTCACATTCATTGAGGTTTTACACATAGTTTTATAAACTAGGTTCGGGAGGAGCAAGGTCATTTAATCCGACCAATAACATCACCAGAGTAAGCGTATATAAGCAGCCACTTACCTCTACATGGCGTCAGGTCTTACAGCATCTCTCCACCTACCCTTTCTCCACCTATCTATTTATTAATGGGGGATGGGGGTTGGGGGTTGGGGGCTGGGGGGTATTCAAGCTCAGGTCAAGCCTTGAGCCTTGAGGCCTTCGCCCAAGACAGCAAGCCACACATGTTAACACTATCCTCTAAGCAGGATTATACTGAAATCAGATACTGCTTCAGATTCAGATACTGAAATCTAGTCTAATTCTAAATGCCTCCATCAGTGGTGTGGCCGGTGTCTGAATGTTTGCAAACAGTATGTTGATTCTCAGATGTTTAGAACTTCTTTTTAACCCTGAACGAAGAACGAAGGAGAACTTATTTGGAAAACTGTATATTGGGGCCTTTAGTTTTCCCAAGGATGATCAATTTATGTATAATTTATTTATAAATTTACAAAAAATTGATTTTCCAACGTTTTCTTGGCTCATTGCCAGAGATCAACGCACTGATCTTTTTCATCAGATACACAGAAGACAAGCAGCCCGGCCATTGTATGAGAAAGTGACATTAAGCTGTTCAACCAAATGCACTCTGAATAACAATAATATTTACATCTGGTACAAGAATGGACAACAGGTAACAGATGGATTCACTATAAGTTGTATCTGGACTCAATCAGCAGAGAGGAGCTGCAAGAGCATTCCTGTGATGCAGGAGGTAACACAACTCTCATGATACATGTGGTTTAGTGTAAAATATGTGCTCTCATTCAGATGACCTCTTGAATTTGACAGTTCAAATAAGTAATACAGTATGTCTTGTATTTGTAACAAAGCCATATGTCTTGTACATAGATTTGGACAGCAGTGCGTTTGGACATTATACAGTCACTCTGTTGTTGTTTTTACCCCAGTTTCTATTAATAGCAGCTCTGTGGATGTGGTAAGTAAAATTGTATAGCATCATTCACTAAACTGCATTAAACTGGATATTCTGAATTTCTTTCAGATTTTACGAGTGTAAATTGTAGTATTTGAATACTTGATTCCACAGGTTTTACCTCAGCATGAAAAAGGCATCAGAAAACTGAATTGACAATGACAGAAATTATGAGGTGAGAAATTAAAAAGTAAAATGAAAGAAAAAATGAATAAAAATTTCAATGTCTAGTTGTGTTATCATGTGTTATCCCTTTTATCTGTCTTTGTGCCTGTTAATTTTAGAATGTGGCGTTTCACATGACTGCATGTAAATCTGCTGTGTCTCCATCAGAACTGGTGCAGTAATGTCATTGTGTGCGAATTCTAAAGTCTCACATCAGTCACAACTGTCATTTTGAGATCATCACCTAGCAACAATCAACAATGATACAGTGATGTCATATACAGTAAAATGGCTGCTGAATGCTCATATACATTATTTATAACTTAATGTGTAGACTGTATGCATATTCAAAATTTGTTTTGTACATAACTTCAGCCTTAGGTGTGATATCTATTCTTGGATTAATAAATTGTATTCTTAAAAAAATCAAGATTAAAGATTGAAAATCCAACATTCACCACGTGTTCAGTCTGCTATATCTAACCAACAGCTGTGGCATCATAATATTTGCATGCTGAATTGCTGTTGCTCTTTCTTACATCTATTTGCACACTGAATTGTGTTTTATGTTGTCTTTACACTGCAGTCTCACAATTATCAGAGGTATTAACAAAAAACTTGTATGTCAGCCCACAGATACTCTCAAACTGCACGTGTGTATTCGGATAAATACAATATTTGTATAGTCAATATGTGAAGACAGTGCTTAATAGCATACTGTATTCAAACATTAAAGTAAATTGAGCATGTAGTTTTCTGGTTTTGTTTACTTCATCGCAATTCGTCAGTGCTTACATTCTATACTTTTTTTAAGCAATCACTGTTGTTGCTCAACAACAAGAGCTTGAAGTGGGTGTTGTCATCTCCAGACTTAAAATGGGAGGAAATAATTTCATCAGATCACTTGGTTTAGCATCAAGAAACAGATTTAAAAAAAAGAACTCTTCAACATAGGTAGGTACAACAGGATCTTCTGTTTTAAAATAAATTACATTTTCGGAAACTTTTCTACATACCTCCTAGTGTGTTCACAATGATTATTTTATAATAACACAGCATTAAAAATGAATGAATATGCAAAATGACAAATGTGTCAGAGAAATGTTATATGCATTTGTGTGTATATTTATCTTCTCTGGACAAAGAAAGTTATACAATATTCTTTGTCAGTAGTCAATACAGTATGCTTTTGTGTGTCTTATCTTGTATATCAGATTATATAAAGAAGTGAAAACATGAACTTCAATTTCAGACAATTATTGCCGATTCTACTACTACACATTCCAGGTATGATTATTGTATGCCCTTAACAATAACACACAAGGGTAAAATACATTTCAAAATGTAGGCGATAAGACTGCTTTCCTGGCGGTTTCTTGACATTCTCTGTAGTTTCTGGCACCTGGAATGACATTTGTTTGGACATGTGGCAGAGATATACATTTATATGGGGGAAATCACTAAGAATGAATTGCAGCCAATAAAAGCGCCAGTTATTTGCACACACTGTCTGCACTGGTTTAGCGCCCAATTCACTAAAAGAATAATGCAGATCAGCCAACAGCGCAAACATGCCCACAAAATGTGTGCAGAATGCAATTTGCATGCAATAGCGATCTTGCTGACCGTTTCTGAGCGCTATATAGCGAAGGATGCAGCAGACAACCGTTATATGACACATTCTGCTGGGACTGAACAGTATCACCTGCACTACTGTGATCCAGATGTAACGGTGATTTATTTTTCTCTAAGGGACTTTTATTTTGGTGGGTGGCGCTGTCTACATTGTGCGTGAGAGAGAAGTAGAAGTCAGTCTCGCCTTGGACGTTGGAGAAGACGGTCGAGCTGCGCGAGAAGAGTGACACACCATGATTGCTGTGTAAGAAGTAGACATGTTCTCCGCTGAAAATGTAAAGGACGGCAGAGGCACACAGTCAGTTTAAGTTTTGTGAGTTAAGTGTACAACGACGTGATCGTGTGAAACTGTAGATGTAGTTGAAGCAGAAGTTCGGTTGATTGCGCCATTGAACGGAGAACGGAGTTAGAGACTGGCCGAGAGCACGAAAAAGAGTTGCTAAAGCCGTGAGTTTAATTCAAATCATTGTTGTTTCTGGTGTAATACTGAATTTAAGTTTTTGTAGAATCATACTGCGTTTTTGGAGTCATCTATGAATCGTGTCACAGATCGTGATACGATCTGAGTGATTTTTTTTTCCCTTTTTCTGATTATTTTTGGCATTCAGAAGAGCCAGACAATTGCAGACGATCAAAATTTGCTTTCAAGAAGTGTTTTTCTTGTTTTTATGGATCGACCCTATTCAAGTGGGCCGCCTGCGTGCTGTGACTGAGCCGCGCTGAAGCTTCTCTGGTGTTTTTTGTGCTTATTACCCTGCCAACCAGACGACATCTCCTCATTGTCTTGTCTCAGATGTTTTGTTTCACTGTTACAAGTCATCACAAGTTACAAGTCATCATAAATCATAAGTCATCACAAGTCATCGCAAAGTCGACGCATCAAAGTCATCATTGCTACAATCTGGTACAAATGTTCTTTACACACACCTATATAAACATTTTACTGAGTTAAATTGAACTGAACTGAGTTATTATCTGAATTGTGAACCTGAACTGTGATTTTGAACTATTTGATGTGAATCTGAGTCAAATGGAAACTGAATCATAAAGTTGATTCAAAAGAGTCATTTGAACGAAGTTAAGAGTCATCAGAGTAATTTGAAGTGGATCATTTGAATTGTACTACAAAAGTCTTTGATTGATTCAGAGTTTAATAACATCCAGTGTTACTAGTGAGTTAATTTACGTGTCCAGATATTGAAATTCATTTTAAAGAATTTATATCTGAGGGGTGTTATATAATGTTTGAAATTGTTAAGCCTTGAAGACTCAAAGTTTGTAAGACAAATTCAGAGAAACTGTTATTTGTTTTATTTTATTTCATTATTTGATTTAATTGTAACAAACCTTTTCAGAAGAATTCACAGTTTCCTAAAAAAGAGAAAATAAATTATTAATTGTTAAGTAATACAGTTGATAATTATTTGTGGAACTTACCTTGGAGTAGGGGCGTCTCACTTACACTATTTGGTTTGGGGGGGTGGGAACGTGAGCTTAAGTTATTACTTCACTTTTATTCTTCAGGAAGCCACAGTGTTGACACTTAACTGCCTGAAGCCCACACTTCTTATTCCTGCAGTATATTATACAATAGGTAAGCTAAAACATATACACATTTACTGTGTATACTGAGACTCAAAGCACCGGGGGTGGGGACTAAGATCTTGTCACTTCTAGGTCTTCCAGGGTAACGTTGTAGGTCCCCCCTACTAAGCGGGACCTAAGAGCCCGTTACATTTTGGCATCACGAACAGGATACAAACTAGGCAGTCTTATCTTTTTGTGTGTTACGAGTCCCAGGCCTTACAAGCTGAAAGATCGCAGAGCTTGAGGAACTGAGGAGAGAGATGGCGGAGATACAGAGACGGTTTGCAGAACAGGCGGGAGCACTCGAGCAAGCCAGAACTGAACAGAGTGAAGGCCCGTCACTGGCCAGAACTGTAATCGAATGTCAAGCTACTGCGCATTCGACCCCATCTGCCATTTATATTCCCAGAGACAGAAAACTACCAGAATTCAGTGGTCGTTCAGACAAGGCAGGAGAGTTAAGCATCGAAGAATGGGTTGCATCAATGAAATCAGCCTTCCAAATGATGAAAGTACCTGCAGAAGATCATGTAGAGTTGGCAAAACAGCATCTTAAGGATGAAGCCAAAGCAACTGTGAGGTTCATGTTGGGTGGTGGTGAAAAGTCTGCTGACGATATCTTTGAAGTCTTACTAGACACATATGGAGACAAAGTGCCAGTCGGAACCAGACTGAAAGATTTCTATGAACGTAAGCAAATGCAAGGAGAGACAATACGCTCATACGCGTATGACTTACAAGAGAGACTCAGCCGAGTTCAGCGCAGAGAGCCAAACCGAGTGCCAGATGCCGAAAGTGTGTTAAAAGAACAACTTGCTCTGGGCCTTCGAGATGATTTTCTAAGGCGTGTAATGAAAAGGCGAATTAAAGAGGACGCAAATTTGACTTTTGTTCAGGTAATGCAAGCTGCAATCACCTGGTCCGAAGAAGAGGAGACACAAGTGCAAAATTATCCAAAACCCAGTACCCGCGTTAGAGTAGTTAATGCTGATGCAGAGCAAACTTCCTCTACGCTAACCCTAGAAAAACTGCATGCAGCTATACAAAAGATTGCAGCCCATCAAGAAGAACTTTACCAGACAGTACATGGTAATAGTAGGGTATGGTTGCAACAGAACCATCCAAAAAGACAACCCCTGAGGGACAGCGATGGCCGATACATCTGTTATTCATGTGGCGATGTAGTAGACATTGTACACGAGGTGCTGAAGCAGCTAAGGTGTCTGATCAGTCTAGACATTCTGAAAGGATGGCTGAAACTAACATAGGAAATGTTCCAACCTGTACAACACAAGCCAGCTCTGGGCCATATATTATAAGGAGCCATGTAGCTGAATGGACTGATGAAGTAATGGAAACGTTGAAAAATGGTGCATTTGGAGACTCTCTGAATAGGGGTGGGGACTAAGATCCTGTCACTTCTAGGTCTTCCAGGGTAACGTTGTAGTATTCCCCTACTAAGCGGGACCTAAGAGCCCATTACACAAACACCTGAATTATCTCTTTAACATGCCGAAAGTGCGCTTGACTACACAACGCATCAGGATATATGACAGGTTATAACACTTTTCTCCGTTATTTCATCATTATTTCATGAAAGAATGCTGATATGATCGAAAGAATATGTACACAAACATCTCTTTTAAACAAAATTTGCTTTACTGCATGGTTTCATGTGCCAGTAATTGCACGATGTAAATTGCGCAGGCAATTTTTGTAAATGAAGCACAATCTACAATGAGCCTACTAGTCAATTGCGGCAGCAGCAACACTATTCTCCCGTCGATGTTCGCCAGAGGACGCCGTCTAAGGCCGTCTTAATTGTGAGGACCCTTGGAGGGCAGCCATATTTTGGAGGATGCATCAAGTGCAGCTTTCGTGGCTTTCAATCACCCACAATCCCTTAAACATGTCCCAATTTATTAATAAAAATTTTGGAAAACAGTCCTTCTGAGTGCTATACACGACTGTGCACTGTCCTTTTTTTTTTCTCCATATCTACCAATAAAAATACATTGTTCAATATTTGTTCATGACACCTAATTGTGAATATTCAGAAAATAAAATGCTGTAAAAGTATTGTTCATTTTTAGATGACAAATGCAATCTTGCCATAAAGTTTTACCAAAAATATATTTTGAACATATACTTAAGACTAAATGTTTGTTAAATAAATACAGAAGTTAAGAGACAGGGTTACTAGTTATAATTTTGAATTTCTAATTTAGTTTTAATAAATGTAAATTTTTTTTATATGTACATGATTTTGTTGTTTTTTTAGGATCTTAAATGTAAGTATATTTGATTTTTGTTTTAGTATTTTAGGACTGGCAGAGTAAATGTGTTTTCTGCTAACGTTTAAAAATGGTTAATGTTACATTTCTCAGGGCAATCTGGTGTTGATGTCATTATAGTGGCGATTTTATATTTAATGAAGGCAGGTTGTAAAGGTTTCGATTTTTATAAAATACTGTAAAATTATTTGGTTGGCTTTTATTTGAGTTATTTTTAGTTAAATAGTTTTTTTATAAAAAGATATTTTGGTTTAGTTCAGTTTTTCCCAGTTAAGTTTTTATTTTTTTTTATTTTTATAACAAAAATATTTTAATTTAGTTTTCATTAGCATTAATAACGCTGGTAAAGTTAAGAGATGCTTCACTGCTCTCATAGTGACTGTATGTTTCCTTTAATATGAACACACACATTGGCTTGTAGAAAAATATTTGTAAAATGGTTTGTCACAATAATGTTACATTTTTCTTTTGCAGGCTTTCCAACAGGACACAGGCCACTGGACCATTTCCCTGTGACCTGTGAGAAACAGAACATTTGTGCTTTGAGTGAGACTCAAATGACACTGAAGTGCTCTTATTCAAACATTAACATCAAATATGTGTTCTGGTATCTACAGAGCAGAGAAATGAAATAGAACTGACCTGTGATACTTCCTGCAATATGCCATTCTCACTACTACTGGAAGCACAATAGGCAATATTTAGGTGTTAGTTACAAAAGCATTGTTTTTCCATACAATAAAGATGCTGGCAGCTACATCAGCTCCCTTACTGAAGACTATAAATATCCATCCTCTCCTGTATGTGATTGGTTCAAATACTCACTGTGGAGCTCTGTGGATGTGGTAAGTAAAAACATCTTGCTCTAATAGAAACTGCATCACAGTGGGGAAACTTAATTAAAATTGACAAATCTGAAATACATGGTCCCACAGGTTTTTTTCTCAGCATAAGAAAAAAACAGATCTCATCTAAAAAAGTGAATTTAGATGGAAATTAAGAGGTGAGAAGTTCCGACTATGGGGATTCACTATAATATGATAAATGCGGATAGCTAAAATGGTATTAAGTCAGTATTTGGAAGTCAGTACTGATACTTAATCCTCATTCTGGCTGGGGTTTGTCCTAAACGCCTAACCGCAAGTATTAAACTGTACAGTCATGTACAGACTCCATTCGACATATTTTTTGAAATTTACTTTAAAATGTAATCGACATTGATGACATTATCATAATCTTGCATAGTGAACTGTGATTGGTCTTTTATTTTTTCATATATTTAACCATCGATATCTGGCTTGACACAGCAAAGAGTGCCATGACAACAACAAAGCGGCTCTGATGCAACATTTCATAAACAATGAACCAAAGCCTAAAACGTAACTTATTTTGCTGCCTTACAAACACTAGTATTTCTTTCATGAAAAGCAGTCTATAGAAGTTATCCGTTTCTCCTTGATCTTACAATCTAGTGTCCAAAATCTGTCATTTAAAAGCCAAAACATGGACAAAGATGAAAATGAGTAATTCTAAATGTAAAGAATCCACTATAATACAATCAATGCATGACAATTTTTTTTTTTTTTAATTTTTTTTTTTTTATATTAAATGTTCTCTATCTATTTGTCTGTATCTTCTAGAGTGAGCTGTTCCCTATTTTCTTCTAGGAATGCCATCTCTGGTGGAGTGATGTCTTAATGTGAGAGGTCTAAAGTCTCCTATCACAGTCACAACTCTAATTTTAAAGGGATGGTTCACCCAAAAATGAAAGTTCTCTCATTATTTACTCACCCTCATGCCATCCTAGATATGTATGACTTTCTTTTGCTGAACACATATGAAGATTTTTAGAAGAACAACTCTTTTAAGTCCACACAATGCAAGTGAATGGTGGACAGAACTTTGAAGGTTCAAAAAGCACATAAATGAAGCCTAAAAGTAACATATACGACTCCAGTTGTTTAACCTATTGTCTTCAGAAGCGATATGATGGGTGTGGGTGAGCAACAGATGAATATTTCGTTATTTGTTTCATGTAAATATACTTTCACCAGCCCTCCTACTGTACGCACATTCACGAGAATTCTTCTTCTGTTTTTTTGCCAATTCGCATTCTTCGTGCATATTGTCATCTACTGGGCTGTTGAACAAATAATTTAGTTATTCTTTTCCTTTGCTTTATCCCTCCCTTTTATTCTTTCTCCTCCCTGCCAGTAGGTGGCATTATGCACGAAGAATGTGAATCGGCAAAAAATAGAAAGACAAAAACTCGTGAACATGCATAGAAGGCCGGTGAAAGTACATTTATAGTAAAAAAAAAAAAAAAAAAAGACTTAAATATTGATCCGTTTCTCACCCACACCTATCATATCACTTCTGAAGGCATGGATTTAACCACTGGGGCCATATGGATTATTTTTATGCTACTGTCAATGATATTGACCTTCAAAGTGTTGGCCACAATTCACTTGCATTGTATGAACCAACAGAGCTGAGATATTCTTCTAAACATTTGTTTGTGTTCCGAAGAAAAAAAAGTCATTCACATCTGGGATTACAAATTATGTTGCTGCATCAGTATATAATGGAAAGAAATTCATTTCTCCAATCTTGATACACTTTGTGTCCAGAAAAAAAAGAATTTTCTTTAAAGTGTGCGTTTAGCCTCGTTGTACATTTCTCTCAGAGAACTCAATAGTATCTAATAACAAGGGTTAGTTATAGATAAGTTTCCCATGGTGTAAGCCCCATCCGACAGTTCAGCATTAGGATTCTCACTCGAACCATCAGATCCTGCCGGAAGGTGATGAAGGCAGGGAAGAGGAACTTGCCCCAAAAAGGAAATTAGACCTAATTTAGACTTATAACCACCAAAAGGAATTAGAACCCAATTAAAAAATCCCCCAAAGGAGACCTACTAATAGTTCAACTTAGAACGACCAGGTCTCAATGTGAAGGAACCTGAAAGAAGCAGAATATTTGTAAATTACATTAATATAACTGTATATGACGCAAACATGAAAACCTTACAAACTGCAGAATAATGCCATTCCTGCTAAAAGATGACTAGCATTGTGAAATGGCATAGCTTGTGATGTGTATGTGCAAATGGACTGCCCATGGAATGGGTGGCATTGCTTTGTGACATGTCTGAAACAAACTGGCTATGAATTGGCTGTGATATGTCTGTGCAAACAGACTGGCCGTGAATTGGTTGCGATGTGCCTGTGTTGCAGACTGGCCGTGAATTGGTTGCAATGTGTCTGTGTGAACAGACTAGCCTTGAAACTGTTGTGATGCGTATGTGAAACACAATATGTCTGTGAAACAGACTGCCCATGAAATGGGAAGCAATGCTTGCAATGTGCCTCAGCAAACAGTGTACCCACGCAAAGTTGTGGCAAGCTGTAATATGCTGAATACATAAATGTTGACTGATAAAGACGATTATGTAATTAGACATTATTGGGGCAATTTAACCACCAATGCAAATACCTACACTGGTACATTGAAATGACCCTTTATTAAAAGGAAACATTGCATAATTGCAATACATGGTTGGTACATCCCATTTGATTTGATACTACAAACTGATACATATACAAGCTTTGAATTACAGTTGATCTCAATGGACCAGACAAACTCATTGGTGGTGGCGGTTGTGTATCTTCCACCGAAATTTATCAAAGACTTTATTACTGAGTTCTCAGATTTTTTAGGGGTTACCACTCCTAAATATGACAGACCTTTAAATGTTGGTGACTTTAATATTCATGTCTGTTGTGCCTCTAATGCATTAGCCAAAGACTTTGTCAGTCTTATTGATGTCTTTGATTGTGAACAATTGGTGAAAGAACCAACGCACTCACATGGCCATATTTTTGATCTGGTTCTGTCCCATGGCCTGTCTATTTCTGACATTCAAATAGGGTATTTAATTTTTCAGACCACAAGCCGGTAACTTTCACTGTTCCTCTTGTTCATCATGATACTAAAATCATTAGACCTACACGATGGACATGAAGAATTGGTCCAACATCTGGGGAGGAATTTGATGTAGCATTTAGTGAAATATCATAAAAATAAATTTGAACCATGGTTAAATAGCAGTACTTGGTTATTAAGACAAGCTTGCAGGAGGGCAGAACATAGATGGAAAAGGGAAAAGTTACAAGTGTCTTTTGAAATCTTACGGGAATCTCTAATTAAATATCAAAAAGCAGTGAAAGCTGCGAAGTCAAATTACTTTTCTGACATAATATCTAATAACTCAAATAGACCCAGGACACTGTTTAATAACTTAAATTCTATCATAAATCCTATAGGTAATACATATCCTGCTGAGTCTTCCACACTATGTGAACATTTTCTGAATTCTTTGTGGATAAAATAGCAGTGATTAGACAGTCGTTTGTGCCTTCAACAGATGATCCTTTGGATCCTCCCAGCTGCACCATGCTCTTAAATACATTGGAGCCGATCTCTATGTCCTTCTTAATGAACATAGTTGCTCAGTTGAAGCCCACCACCTCTTCCCTTGATATTGTTCCTACGTACTTTTTTAAACAGATATTTGATAGTGTTCGGATGTGGATCTTATCAGTAGTAAATAACAGTCTTTTATCTGGGTCTGTTCCAGTGTATTTTAAACATGCCTTGGTGAAACCATTACTGAAAAAGCCAAATTTGGACCCAACAGATTGGTCTAAAATGAGATAAATCTCAAATCTACCTTTTTCTGCAAAACTTTTGGAGAAAGTTGTGTTGGATCAATTACAGAGTTTCTTGGAAAGAAACAGCATTTTTGAAAAATTTCAGTCTGGTTTTCGGAAAAAACAGTTCTGAATCGACTCTCCTAAGGGTTTTAAATTACATCTTGCTATCCATTGATACTGGGGATTCTGCAATTTTATTGTTATTAGATTTGAGTGCAGCGTTTGACACTGTTGACCATGGCATTCTTATGTCACACTTGGAACACTGTGTGGGTATCCGAGGAAGTGCCCTTTGTTGGTTCAATTCTTATCTTAGCGATAGAACTTTTTCCGTAGGTATTGGATGTTCTGTTTCTTCTGTAGCTCCCATTACTTGTGGTGTCCCTCAAGACTCTATTCTTGCTCCCACTCTTTTCTCCCTTTATATGATCCCTCGAGTCAATTTTAAGGAAGCATGGAGTGGCTTTACATTTTTATGCAGATGACACCCAAATTTATCTGCTGATGAAACAAAATGACAAGAAAGGTCTGGAAACCCTGCTTGCAAGTCTGGCCGATATTAGATCTTGGATGTCATCGAACTTCTTAAACTTAAATGAGAGCAAAACGAAAGTTGTTGTGTTTGGGCCCACTGTGGTTAAAGGTAATACAAACCTTAATCTTGGCAATCTGACATCTTACATCAAACCAGCTTTCAAAAACTTGGGAGTGATTTTTGATTCTTCCCTCAAGTTTGATCAACATATTAGTTCAGTGGTTAAGTCAAGTTTTCATCTGAAACTTCTGGCCAAAGTTAGGTCTTTTATCTTTTAAAGACCTTGAGAGAGTTATCCATGTTTTCATTTTGTCCCGCTTGGATTATTGTAATTCTTTATATACCAGAATATCAAAGTCCTCTATTTTACGGCTTCAAATGGTCCAAAACACTGCTGCCAGACTTTTAACTGGGGTGCGTAAATGTTGAGTACATCACTCTGATTTTAAGGTCTTTTAAATTGGTTGCCAGTGTGTTATAGAATTTATATTAAGGTATTATTGTTTGTTTTTAAGTCACTAAATGGCTTGGCGCCTGTCTATCTGTCGGACCTGCTAAGCGAAATAAAGCCTATCAGATGTGTACGATCCGCCGATCAGAACATTCTGTCCTTTTCCAGATCAAGATTATATCTGAGAGGTGACCGTGCATTTGCGATTGCTGGCCCTAAGTTATAGAACAGCCTACCTCTGTCTGTCAGATCTGCCACCTCCCTACAAGATTTTAAATATAAGTTAAAGTCTTAACTTTTTACTTTGGCTTTTAATTTATCATAATTTGATGTTATTATTGATTTTTTTTATTCTACTTGTTTTATTTTAAAACCTGGTTCTGTACAGCAAAGTGGTCAAATTTGTTGTGTTTATTTGTGCTTTATAAATAAATAAATGAAATGAAATGATTTAAAATATTCTGACTGGCATCAGTTATACACTGATGTGCAGTTGCCTACCGCTGATGTCAGTATGCAAGCAGCAACGATTGATCCTTCTGTTACAGAGAACGTCTCGGGTTACTTGACTGTAACCCTTGTTCCCTGAAAAAGTGGAACGAGATACTGCGCTTGATTCAGCGCTTATGGGAATGTCTTTAGGAGTGACCAGCTGTGAATATGTGTGCAACACGTCAATGAAATTGACTAGAACCTTTATAGCCCCTGTTGGTGACATTATAATGCGCCAGTACCAGGGGCTATAAATAGATGTGCCACAGGTGCATCGTCAGGTGTATTTGTCTGAAGAGCAGTCCTGGGACATCCTCAGTGAGGCAATGAAGTGCAGCATCTCGTTCCGCTTTTTCAGGGAACAAGGGTTACAGTCAAGTAAACCGAGACGTTCCCTGTCAAAAGCTACACTTAATGCTGTGCTTGATTCAGCAATTATGGGAATGAGAATACCCACGCCGCCGCACTGTGGGTGTCTGGACCCCTTACGGTTGTGTAGTGTGTGCTCACAAGAACGCGAAAGATCTCAGACATGAGCTTGTGATGTTGACTCAAGGACGTGAGAGCCCGGAGTGGCATGAACATCCAAACTATTAAATCTTATGAATGTGCGCGGAGAGGACAAGCCTGCCGCATTACAAACATGCTGCAGAGGGGCACCCCCCCCCCGGTAGAATGAGCCCTGATGCCTACTGGCGAAGCTTGACCGTGCGCCTCATAGGCAAGGGCAATACCATCCCTCATCCAATGTGACATTGTCTGTTTTGTGGCGGCCGCCCCCCTGTTACAGCCCCCATGACAAACGAATAGTTGCTCTGACTTACGCCACCGGCTAGTACAGTGGACGTAGGCCTGAAGAGCATGGACTGGACACAGTCTGTGATGTTTCTCCTGATCCGGCATTGTGAACAGCAGAGGACAGAAGGCCTCAAGAGTGACAGGATATACGGTCGAGATAGGAACCTTAGACAGGTAGTCAGGATGAGGATGCAATATTGCTTTCGCCATTCCTGGGGCAAAGTCTAAGCAGGATGGCAAGACAGACAGAGCCTACAAATCCCCAGTTCTTTTTAAAGAAGTGATAGCCATAAGAAAAACCATCTTTAGAGTCAGGAGCTTGTCAGACACCGATTCTAGAGGTTCAGAGGGGGTCTCAACCAGACCCTCAAGGACTATAGCTAAGTCCCATGAAGGGATCCCGGTTCTAATGGGAGGCCTCAGTCGCATGGCCCCACGAACAAAGCGAGTGAGCAAAGGATGTTTCCCCAGTGGCACCCCGTCAATCAAGGCGTGACGAGCCGACAGAGCGGCCACATAAACCCTGAGAGTGGCAGGGCATGTGCCTACTGATAATTTCTCCTGCAGGGAGTCCAGAACTGAAGCAATCTGGCAGCTAACTGGATCTGCATTATGTGCAGTGCACCACCTTTCAAAGACACCCCATTTATTGGCATAACTTTTTCTAGTGGAAAGAGCCCTAGCACTCAAAATGGTCACAATAACTTCAGGTGAAAACCCAGTGTCCCTCAGTTGGTACCCTTCAGGAGCCAAACATAAAGGTTCCACAGCTCGGGCCGGGGATTAAATATTGTCCCCTGCGCTTGAGACAGAAGTTCCCCCCTCTCCGGTACCGCCCAAGGTGAGCCGTCGAGGAGAGATATTATCTCCGAGAACCATACTCTGTTCAGCCAACGCGGCGCTATCAGTAAGAGGCAAGATCCTTGTTAACGAACTCTGGCTAGAACTCCAGGGAGCAGAGAAACCGGAGGAAACGCATACAGGCGCATTTTGGGCCACGTATGCGCCATCGCGTCTAGACCCAGGGGGGCTGGGTGACTCAGAGAGAAGTAGAGGGGACATTGTGCTGTCTGTTGGGAGGCGACGAGGTCCACCTCTGCTTCGTAAAATCTTAACCAGATTTGTTTCACTACCTTGGTGTGGAGTTTCCATTCTCCCGTCAGTATTTTCTGTCTAGACAGTAAATCCGCTCCCACATTCAGGCATCCAGGGATGTATACTGCTTTGAGTGACAGGAGCTTGCCCTGGGCCCAAAGAAAAATCTGCCGCACTAGTCTGTTTAGCTTGCGCGACCGCAGACCTCCTTAGTGATTTATGTAAGAGACTGCTGCTGTGTTGTCCACCCGCACCAGGACATAGCAGCCTCTCAGATGCTGGAGGAAGTACTTCAGGGCCAGAAATACAGCCATCAATTCGAGACGGTTGATGTGCCAATCGAGCTGATGACCCTCCCATTCCCCTTGAGCTGGACAACCACTTAAGACCGCTCCCCAGCCCGACAGGGAGGCGTCTGTCGTTAGCAATCTGCAACGGCAAGATGCACCTAGAGTGGGACCCAAGGCGAGGAACCGGGGTCTGAGTCACATAGAGAGGGTACGTAGCCCGCGGCGCGTAACCCTTATCTGCCTTCGGGGATTGGCTCTTGGATGAAATCCCCTGGCTTTGAGCCACAACTGAAACGGTCTCATATGCAAAAGGTCCATATGGATCACAGAGGATGCAGATGCCATGAGACCTAACATTCGTTAATACTGAAGAACAGTATGATCTTGGCCTAGACTGACTTTGCTCAGGGTGTTCTGAATGGTCTCGATTCGAGCGGGAGACAGCTGTGCCCACATTGTGATCGAATTCCATACAATCCCTAAATATGTCGTTCTCTGGGCAGGAGAAAGAATGCTTTTCTCGTCATTGAGTCTCTACCCCAGAGAAACTAGATGAGCTAAGATGACATTTCTGTGCTGTAATGCCAGTTCTTGCGATTGTGCTAGTATCAGCCAGTCGTCTAAGTAATTCAAAATGCGGATGCCCTGGAGTCGCAATGGAGCCAGTGCTGCATCCATGCACTTTGTGTATGTGCGAGGTGATAAGGCTAAACCAAATGGAGGAACCCGATATTGGTAAGCTTCGCCCCCGAAAGCAAACCTCAGGAACTCCGTGTTGTGGTAGTATTTCTATATGAAAGTATGCGTCCATGAGATCGATCGTGACTAACCAATCACAATGTTGAATTTGTGACATGATCGTCTTGACAGTTAGCATCTTGAACTTGAGCGCCTTGACTGAGCGGTTCAAGCCTCGAAGATCTAAAATCAGACGCAATCCCCCATCCTTCTTGGGAACCAGGAAGTATCTGCTTTAGTAACCTGAATCTCTCTCTGGAAGGGGAACATGTTCTATGGCCCCTTTGACTAGAAGAGATTGCAGCTCTTGTGACAGTAAATGTGCTTGTTCCAGTTTCACGGTAGTGGGGACCATGCCGTTGAAACGTGGAGGACGGCAAACAAATTGAATTCTGTAGCCCTTTTCTACTGTCTTTAGGACCCACATAGAAATACCTGGCAGTAGCTTCCACGCTGCCAGGTTCTCTGAAATGGATACCAATTTTGATACTTCCCATTTAGAGGATGTTGGATGTTCCGTGTCCTGGGCGACAGCTGGAAGCATCGGAACACTCAACATTTCGCTGGAAACCGCTGCCCCCCGAAACACCAGAGGCGGTGGGGATGGAGGGATTTCGTGGGGGTGTTGGGAAGAAGCGGGTAGATGTTTTGCACGCCCCGTCCCAAGGGGGGCTACCCCCACAATGCTGGGCGCAAGACCGTCGTTTTTGGAAATAATGGTCCTGAGGTCTTGCTTTGGAGGCTGCTGAGGGTGACGAGCCGGTCCCCAATCTTTACAAGGGGGAGTGCGATTCGCCACACTTTGTTTTTGAGCCTCCCTTCTAGAAGGACCGGGGCGAGGCTGGGTGGCCAGCAGCCCCTCCCCCTGAGTGTGGCAAGGAAGGAATTGCACAAAGGCTTCCTTGTGTTTTTTCACCTCCCAAAACCTGGTGACGACTGTATTCACCGAATCGCCAAACAGGCCAGAAGGTGAGAACAGGGCATCAAGTAGGAATACTCCGTCCTTATCCTTGATGCCCGTGAGGTTTAGCCACAGATGCCTCTCCATGCTGACCAAAGCAGCCATTGAACGGCTGATAGCGCTAGCCGTCTGCTTGGTTGCACGGAGAGATAAATCTGTGGCTCGACGAAGCTCTGAGAATGCTTCCTTGTTGATTGTACTACCCGCACTCAGGTCCTTCAACAGATCGGCCTGGTATGCCTGTAACACTGCCATGGTGTGTAGCGCAGCATCGGCCTGACCTGCTGCTTGATAAGCTTTCCCCACAAGCTTTAAGGTTGTTTTACACGGCTTTGTGGGGAGAGTTGGTCTTTTTAATGATGATGTCGAACCAGGCGAGAGAGAGCTCGCGAGCGTCTCTTCTACCTGTGGCATCATCGTATACCCCCGTGCCTTAGCACCCACGATAGTCGAATATGTTGACGTCGAAGGCACAAAGATACGGGAAGTATAAGGTTTCCACTCATCATGGAGGTCTTCAAAGAAGGGGAGAGACTGATTTTGTGTTCCCTCCCCCGGCCACCAGACAGAAATCTGTCTTCTTGTTTCGATCGTTTGGGGGTCTCTTGTTCGCGTGGCCAGTCTAGCTGTAATCTGGCCACCGCACAAGTCACCACCTCGAGTAATTCCTCAACCACTTTGTCATCACGTGAGGAAAGTTCAGAGGTAGGCAACTCAAAGTCTGCAGACCCAAGAGATTCATCGTCCCCCTCATGAACCGAAGAGGCACCGGGGCGCACTTCGACAAACGATCTGGAGAGTGAGCTAGCGACAGGGACGGACCCGTCTCTCGCTCCTCAGCCAGATCCATATGCGAGCCCCATGATGGAATGGTGGGTGCTGGCTCTTGGAAGTAAGCGAGACGAGCGCACAGCGTCTTCACTGTGAACAGCTCACAATGCTCATACTCACCTCGCTCCAACTCACCTTGTTCCCCCAAACAAACAAAACAAAACTGGTGTGTGTCTGATACAGCCATAGGACTTAAGCATGGAAACACACACCATTTGCTTTGTTGATCGTTCATTTTTTCTTTCGTCTTTTCCACACTTGAATGACAGAGAAAGAGAAAGTTTTCTGCACACTGCCTGACAAATCTAACTCCTATCAGAAGAAAAATAGTGAGCTGAGAAGCGCAAACACATCACATAGTGGTCTGATGACAAAAGACTTGAAGATGCACCTGTGGCACATCTATTTATAGCCCCTGGTACTGGCGCATTCTGATGATATCACCAACAGAGGCTATAAAGGTTCTAGTCAGTTTAATTGACGTGTTGCACGCATATTCACAGCTGGTCACTCCTAAAGACGTTCCCATAAGCGCTGAATCAAGCGCAGCTTTAAGTGTAGCTTTTGACAGGGAACGCGATGGTAAACATTCTTCCAATCATGATATATAATCAAGATATAGTGTTGATGTGAGAAGGGTGACTACAATGAAAAACATCAACAGGAAATATTGTAAATCGGAGAAACACCAGAGAAAATCCTGCAATAGGAAAAAGCAATTGGACTATAATACTAATGAAATATGAGACAATCATATATATACCCATACCTGAACTGAAGAAAGATTATAATCAGACCACAGGCTTCACTTGAGTACTATTTCATATTTTGAAGTGTATGAATACTCGATCCTGATTGTCCAGTGCAGGAATATAGTAGGGAATGCAAAAACCATCGATAACGTATATGACATGAAGTTGACTTATTGGTAAGCACCGACTATTCTTGTAAAAGTTAATTGCTGTTTGAAAAGCAATTACTGGATGCAGTATGAATAATCTTATAGACTGTGAATAGTAAACATTAATAACAGAAAAGCCTGAAACCCTAACGCCAACTATGGGTAAGAATATTATTCCCCCAAAAGAAAATTAATAAAAACTTGTATATGTTGCTGAAGGAGACCAGTTGCATGAACATCAAGGTGAGTACCAAATGGAGGACAACAAAGAGTTGTTGCTTGGAAAGCAAAGGAATAGCATTTGAGATGATTGCGTCTCTCTTTCATGTGCGATTGAGTGATAACGGAATACGATCTGACCCAAGAAAGCAAAAGAATAAGAAAACACGAATCACTGCAACAACATAAAATTATACAGCATGACAATGCCCAAGCATACTGTGCTACTAATTAAATTTCAGTAATGTTTTAGCACCATAGCCTACCACTAGGTGTTAGAAGTCACAGAGCAACAATGGTACTGCCCCTTTAAGGGAAACTAGGCATCTGAAGAAAATCAAAGCAAGAGTTTGTGATTTAACATGCAATAGGAGTGACTAGCAGAAAACAAGAAGCTCAGCTGAACTTAATGGAGATAATCAACCATGTACAGTGAAAGTAGTTGTGCATAATCAACCTGCATGATTTGAGGATTTACCCTGATTCCCGGATATAGAGAATGTGAAGTTCATGTCACACCGTGTTGAATTTTGGGTTACTGACATCATTTTGTTTATGCGCCATGTTGTGAGGATCCTACTGCCTTTCTGCTAATGAGTTTGAAGCAAGTGTTTTGATTTTCTGTCGTGATTCTGAAAAACATCGCCATGGTAGGTCATTCCTGTTGCATCAAGATCTGCCATCGTTCAGGGAGAAAACTGGACAATGGAATGTTTTTTTGCCTTTACTACGTGTAAAAAAACACGAAGGGAACAAGAAGATGCCAAGATCATAGCAAATCTTTTTTATTAATAATGTGACTGATTAAATCTGCTGCCTATGGCTTAATAAAATAATCACATAGCTGAGTGTTTTTGAAAGTTTTGTATTTTGTTTGATTTAATAATTGGGCCAAAAAGAGGAGTGACTCCTTACCTTTGTGAGTATGACTGTGCTTTCACAATTTGCTGGCTTGTGACTTATCAGATCTTGCACCCAGCCATTGCAAAACTGTTCATGAGCTTCTAGGGATTTGTAACATTTAAACTCATGCAAAGTGTATGCACTCTGTCCAAAAACGAGATAGTTTACAATGTCCGTGTATGTGAGTGGAGGTAGTGCATTGGGGTCTGTAATCCAGTCTTGGGCTGCTAAGTCATATGGATCTATGTTGTTTATCGTCCTTAGTTTGTCCAAATACTATTGCTTGGCATTGAGATTCAATTTCTCCCGGTAGGGTCCCTTTTCTTTTTCTTTTCCCTTCTTCATCGCTTCGCTTCTCCAAGATATGAATGATTTAAGCAACTGTTTAGCCAAACAAAACAAAAGGTAAGCAGGTATCGGTCACAGAGTATGATCCTCACAATATGGCGCCCCCGTCCCAACATGCAACACGGCGTGAAGTATCTTCACATTCTCTATACTCAGGCATCCAGTACTGATGTAAAAGTTCTTTCTTACACCAAACATTAAGATCGGTGTGCAATGGGGGCCTGGGTAGCTCAGTGTTAAAAGACGCTGGCTACCACCCCTGGAGTTCGCTAGTTCAAATCCCAGGGCGTGCTGAGTGACACTAGCCAGGTCTCTTAAGCAACCAAATTGGCTCGGTTGCAAGGGAGGGTAGAGTCACATGGGGTAACCTCCTTGTGGTCGCTATAATGAGGTTCGTTCTCGGTGGGGCACGTGGCGAGTTGAGCGCGGATGCCGCTCTACGTCTCCGTGGCAACGCACTAAACAAGCCGCGTGATAAGATGCGCGGGTTGATGGTCTCAGACGCGGAGGCAACTGCATCGAATACTCTTGTAATGTGAACATTGCCACAAAAGGAACATTGCCGCTTGAAAAGCGATTGTTGATTCAGATAACGAATATAATGACAGTGAATAGGGAAACATTGACAGCAGAAACACCTACCATATAATCCAAATGTTGAGCAACCGTTGCTTGAGTGTTTTTCTCACATGCTAGTGAAAGCAACGGCATACAAGCAATGAGACACAGCTGTGGGACCTTATAAGGTATAGGCTAGATAATGATTGGATGAGATTCTGAAATGTAATTAATGACGTAATACTACTAGAATTTCTTCTGCACAAGACACTTGATGAAAAACTATTTCAAAAAGTGGTAGGGACATGTATGACCCATCCCAACCATAAATTGCATCTCTGCTGGAAACTGTGAAACACACAGAACCACATATATTAGGTAATTTCTGTTGTTGCCCAACAACAAGGGGGTAGGGGCATTTTTTTTCTCAGCATTCGCTCCAGACAGAAAAAACGGAAGGAAATATGATCATCAGATTGCCTGACAGAGCTTTAAAAAATTGAGAGCACTTTTAAAAACTGAATTCTACAACATGTTGGAGAACTCCTCAACATAATGGATGTATACATGATCTTTAAATTGAACATTCATTAACATTTAATTTTAATTTTTGAACATGTTATGCCTTTTAAGCGTGTCAAAGAAAATGTTTAATTAGTTGTGTCTATATTTTTCATTTTTTGGACAAGTAAATTATTATTGCATTATGTAATGTAATCTAAGTTAAAGCCAGTTGAAATAATCATTTTATTTCTATTGGTTTTATTTTCATGTATCTGGGGCAAAATAGTTTAATCTTACACAAATGTAAAAAAAAAAAAAAAAAAACATATATATTAACGTCTTTAGATTTACATTTGAGTGACGTCACTGCCTATTATTATTACGGCCTGAAAGACTTGAGATTACGAATGCAAGCCGCGACCACAACGTTGCCATGGTCATGTTC
Organism: Myxocyprinus asiaticus; assembly: GCF_019703515.2. Classification (NCBI taxonomy): domain Eukaryota; kingdom Metazoa; phylum Chordata; class Actinopteri; order Cypriniformes; family Catostomidae; genus Myxocyprinus; species Myxocyprinus asiaticus. The sequence goes on along the minus strand of NC_059392.1, from coordinate 15,861,805 downwards.
TCGCAATGAGGACAAGACCAATCCACGGACAATGTCTCCGCGTGGGCAGGGCCCAACACGTAAAACAGCAATCGTGGCCGTCAGAAGCGGAGAGATAGTGACCGCAACCAGGAATAACACACTAACGGAAAGGCATCTTTAAAAATACGTTCCGTGTGTGCTGCTCTTTTAGAAAGAAAATATACTCTTTTAAGAATATACTCTTAGTTATTCTGCCGAAGCACCCAGGGGCAGAGGGGGAGAAGCCGCTGAAATGCGCCGTAGAATCCAGCAGATGAGGTGAATGAACTTCGCGGATGAATTCAGCTTTGATGGATAGAACCGCTCGGCTCCGAAGAGAAAATCTGAATGAGTGGTTGCGTACCAGCTCCTTTTATACCCGTATGTCTGGGGGCGTGGCATGCAAATTCCACTCGCCAATTCTCATTGGCTTTTTTTCAAAAAAGCAGAGGTGTTTGGGGCTCCCAAGAGTGACCCCTAGTGTCACTACATCGACACAACGTCGAGTGAGTGACAGATAGGGAATGAACATTCTTTCAAGCACGTGATAGATTATTTCCATTGCTTATGTTTAAATACTATGTTTAAGTGTGTGTAAATATGCAGAATTTTCATCAAGATACAAACTTCACCCATCAATCTTACTCTGTAAGTCTAATTTACTGTCTTTTCTGATATCTGATATTTCTAACAATTTTTTTGTTCTTGATTAGTCTAAATAAAGTTGTTTTACTCAAAGTAACTTAGTTACTTAGAGATTTACTTACAGTAAACAGGCACTATTGAAGGCAGCACAAAAATGAACTAGCCAGGTATGGAGCGACTGTATGACATGGGGTGGAAAGACATCACTCAGCCCCCTCAATGATTCATATATTGAATGAAATACCAAACAAGTTTAAAACGTTTGTTTCTGCAGCACAAATCAGCACAAACTAATGGTTAATTATATGGGGTGCAAACTTCAAGAGGTCAGGTTTTGCTTAGCATATGTGGTTTTGTCTTTTTTTCTTTTTTTTCCTCTTCCATTTTCCTGTGCCCTCTTTTTGCCTCCTTAATTCAGCACTCATTACTTTCATTCAAGATACACATCTTATGATTCAAAAAATGAAACTTTTAAATAGGCATGAACATATATGAGTAGCCTAAGAAATATCAGTCAACTAGCTAGAACATTCAGAGATTAAATGTTTTGTGACTGAATGAGATATTGTTTCAGTAAGTCTAAGAAATGAATTATTATTTTAATTTATATACCACATACTATATGAATTATTTTAAATATTTGAGTATCTACTGCAATAACAAAACAACAAGGGAATGTGGTGGAATGCTTTTCTGTGAGTTTTATTTATTGGAAGCTGTAAAACATATGCATAAACATATACAGTATGTTATATATTGATGCAATTACTGTTGTTGCTCAACAACAAGAACGTGAGGACGATGCTGTCAGCTCCAGGCTTGAAAGGGAAGGAAATAATTTTATCAGATTGGTTAAGAAACAAGACCTGAAAGAACTTTTACAATCACTTCCATTAACTTCTAAAGCACAGACCTCTACATCAACATGCAGGTAAATGTGATCTTTCAGTTGTCGTTTATTTCATGAAATGTAAAAATGTAAATGTTATATTCCTGAAGACCACCTAGCGTGTTATTAAAGGATATAGAAAAATTATAAGTGTATGAAAGACATGGAATGTGTGAGTGTATCTGTTCTTTTCCAAAAAAAAAGAGAAAGTTTTTTTGTCTTGTATATGTCAGATTATATAAAGATGGTCCTTAATTCCAGACTTTTATAGCTGATTCTACTACTACATTCCAGGTGATTACTGTATATGAATGCATAATTTTTATTTTATTTTCCATTAAATGTTTGGAAAACTTTTCTCAGTTTGAGTATGTAAAGTTTGTGGGAAAACAAAATGGTAAGTGAGGTGAGAGTTGCCTCACTGCTTGCATAGATCATATTTGCATGCACTTTTACATTCCAATTAATTTCAATATCCTGGTTAAACCTTTATTCTGAAAAAGAGGTTCACAAGTTCCACAGCTATTTGAATAATCCTTAATGCATTGTAATCATTATATTCCAAATAAACTAAATGTTCTGTAGTTGCTGGTATTTCAGGAAAAACTGGAAAAGCTCTTTCTACCATTTATTAAACAACATTGAGTAATGTGGCATAGTAATCACAGCACTCTTTAATTCTCATTCATTTCCTTAACAATGACACACAAGAGTATGATAAAAAGCAACAGGTAGGCCTTCTTTGACTCTTTCATAAACCTGTATATGATTCATGTTGAAAAAATAATCACCATCTGAGCCTGAAAATGTGTTTCTTCGATTCCTTGACTTTGTCTGTAGCTTGTGGCTCCCAGGATGGCGTTTGTTTGGACATGTGCAGAAATACATTAATATTATGTTACAGTGGATATTTTGAATAATGTTTTCAAATGACCCAGAATTCTGATTAACAGGGGCATGTGCCCGCTGTCTACTGCAGACTACAGTACTACTAGTAATCAGAATATCAGCTTAATCATTATATAGCAATCAGGATAACACTAGCACACTTCAATGATACATGCATAGTTGGAATATGACCAAACTGTGTTTAGTATTGGAATATTCTTGTGCATGTAAACATGGTCATATTGAGTTAGAGTGTTTATTATATGACATCTGTTGTATGAACACTTATTGGATTGGTTGCAGCAGTGAATCTATTTTTTCAAAATTGTTAGACATCAACATCAAACCGTGTTCTGGTTTAGTCAGAAACAGAGTACAAACTGGAGAAACATGGATGAAACTGAAGATTTTAATGTAGACTCAGACTACTCAGGTTAAGTAAAATATCAGATAACATACACTCATTCAACACTCATAATTTCAGATTTACGAGAGAGAGAGAGAGACTCTGGAGAATTTCACCTCATGTTCATTATGAAGGATGGAGTTAAACATCTCAGCTCATCAGCAGTCAATCTGACAGTCACTGGTGAAATTGCTGCTAGATTCTTGTCAGTGGTTCAAGCTATTTTCATTTGTCATGTCATGGAGTATATTTAATGATTAATGAGATTGAATCCTGAATCTGCAGAACATCAGAAATCAGACAGTAGAGTTAGGACAGTGTCACACTTACTGCAATTTGACCTGCAGACATTATGGTACCTACTGGAAGAAGAATGGATGATATTTAACATACATTTTCTAGAAGCATGTTGGTGTCACCCAACAGAAATGCTGACAGCTTTTGTAACAAAATTCACAAACATGCTATCGAGTGATGAAACTTATTCAGCAAATGCTCAGTGAAGTTCTCTCTCTGCTTTAGAAAAGGAGTGTGATCATTTCACTTTAAACAAAAAATGTTTTTTGAAAGAAAAAAAAAGTAATTTTTTCTCTTCTGCTGTCTTAAGTTTTGATGCCTTTGAATTCAAACTAAGTTGTTGGTTAAACGTTAACATGAATGATAGATGTTAACTCTGTCGCTGATTGCTACCATACAAGATTGTAAAGTTAGCAGAGCCTCACTCTGGCACAAAACATTAATTTCATTGCATTTTATCACAATTTAATTGTATTTTTTAACAGAGTATGCTTTATAAGTAGGACTCAAGATGGCACCGAGTATGGCTGCTGCGTTGCGAGCTCTGACACAACATTGCAGTTTTTTGTTTGTTTTGTTTACAATTCTTATGTTTTTTGTCTTGGATATTGTCTGCCTTATTGTCTATGACAGTCAAACACTTTTGGACATTGGTTCTGCAATTGCACACCGTAAACCGGACTTCAAATTCCTCAATGCCGACCCGCTGTTTACAAACACGCCAGCGGAGCCCTTTGTCTGGGCAGCCCGGCCGTGGAAACACAGCAGGAAAAGGGGAAGGAGAGCCGGTGTTCTCATCAGAGTAAGACGTCACGCAAATCGACCCCCACTACCCAGTATTCTACTGGGAAATGTTCAGTCTCTGGACAACAAGCTCTGTGAGCTGCGAGTGCGGATCTCTTTCCAATGAGAGACGAGGGACTGCTGCATTATCTGCCTTACAGAAACTTGGATGTCTGCTGAGGTTCCAGATTCAGCCATCGAACCCATGGTGTTCTCCGTGCACCGAGCGGACAGAGCAAAAGACCTCTCAGGTAAAAGCAGAGGTGGTGGTGTATGTTTTATGATCAACACATCCTGGTGTGATCAGAGGAACATACATTCTATCAAGTCTTTCTGCTCTCCTGATCTGGAATTTCTCATGCTCCTGTGTCGACCATTCTGGCTACCGAGGGAATTCACAGCGGTCATTATCACTGCTGTATACATCCCCCTACAAGCCGACACAGAATGGGCACTCAAGGAACTGTATAAGTGAGCAGGAAACCGTGCAACCTGAGGCCGCGTTCATTGTGACCGGGGACTTTAACAAAGCCAATTTCAAATCAATCGCACCAAAATACCACCAACACATCAGTTTCAACACACAAGGGGACCAGGTTATGGACCATTGCTACTCTCCCTTCCAGGATGGCTACAAATCCCTCCCCCACCCACCATTTGGCAAATTGGACCACACTTCCATTCTGCTTCTGCCCGCTTACAGGCAGAAACTGAAACGTCCTGGTTACTTGCATAACCTCCGTTTCCTGATGGAGGGAACGAGATGTTGTGTCGATGTAGTGACACTAGGGGTCACTCTTGGGAGCCCGAGGCACCTCTGGCCTTTGATAAAAGGCCAATGAAAATTGGCGAGTGGTATTTGCATACCACTCCCCCGGACGTACGGGTATAAAAGGAGCTGGTATGCAACCACTCATTCAGGTTTTATGCTGAGGAGCCGAGACAAGGTCCTGGCCATTTCAGCGGGTAGTTCAGCATTGTGGCAGGAGGGACACAATGTCTCATTCCCTCCATCAGGGAATGGAGGTTACGCAAGTAACAAGGACATTCCCTATCTGTCACTCACTCGACGTTGTGTCGATGTAGTGACACTAGGTGTCCCTATACAAAATGCCACAACAGGCTGAACTGTGTTACGTGAACTGGCGGTGTGTGAGGGGCAGACCACTGTGTGCCTAATAGCCAGAGAACCAGGCCGACACATAACCTCCCCCAACACTATTATGAGTGTCAAACGGCCCTTTGAGGACAAGTCAACTACCCAAAAGATAGAGAAGGGCTAGCCCAGTCGTGGCCTCTTATTCCCCTTTTTTTCCGCTCCCCCCAAAAAAGGGAGATTAACTGACTGGGGCCACCAGGTTTAGTAGGGGGGGTGTCCCTCCCAAGGGGAAGACACCGCGGAGACCACACCCCGCCCAGAGAGAGGGGGGGTATTTAAGTGGAAATATGTCACATGGTCTTGCCGAGCTATGTCGGAAGTATGCCATTTGGGGAAGTCCCATGGTAGGTCCTACCCTACGGGAGAGGAGTTACTACAGCATGGTGAATGGGGCAGAGGGGCCTCTGCCCAAGGAAGACACAGTTTGCCAACAGGGAAATGAATTAGTGGAAGATATACATCACATGGGGTTACCTACGGGGAACCACCACATGCGGAGCACCTACCCCAGTACAGGGCTTAGCTAGCACGTGTACTGAGCCGGCAGCGAGTTTCTCCGCAAACTCATCTGCCACAGGGCTCGGAGAAAATCAACCAGGCAACACAGTTTGTGAACACTAACGGGAGTTAACGGTGCATGTCTTCAGCTCAGGGGAGGTGAAAGGCACTATGCGCAAGCGATACACCCGTCTGGCTGTCCCGGACTTACCTGCTTGTGTGTGCCACTACTCGGGACGAAACCAGTTCCACCCGGAGATTGTAGAACCTCGCAAAGGTGTTGGGTGTTGCCCAGCCCGCTGCTCTGCAAATGTCTGTTAGAGAGGCACCCCTGGTCAAGGCCCAGGAGGCCGCTACACCCCTGGTAGAATGGGCCCGTAGCCTTACCGGGGGCGGCACGTCCTGGACGTGATATGCCATGGTTATGGCGTCAATGAGCCAGTGGGCTTTCCGCTGTCCACCAAAGCAGACAAAGAGCTGCTCAGAGACTCTAAAGCACTGCGTGCGATCCAAATAGATGCGTAAAGCGCGCACCGGACACAGCAACGTCAGGGCTGGGTTTGCCTCCTCCTGGGGCAGCGCTTGCAGGTTCACCACCTGGTCCCTAAAAGGGGTCATGGGAACCTTGGGCACATAGCCTGGTCGGGGTCTCAGGATCACGTGAGATTAGCCCGGACCGAACTCCAGGCACGTTTCGCTGACAGAGAACGCTTGCAGGTCTCCTACCCTCTTGATGGAAATGAGCGCAGTCAGGAGGGCAGTCTTCAAAGAAAGTGCCTTAAGCTCAGCTGACTGCAAGGGCTCAAAGGGGGCTGTGGCAGCGGGGGCGTGGTCAAGCATCTCTCCGGAGAGAGAGAAAGCGGTAAGGGCGCTTACACCTGAGCGAAATTATGTCTAACACCTGTCTCTAATTTCAGTGAGCACGGGAAGATCGGCATAAATAGACACACCACAAGTAGAAGAGAGAGAGAGAGACTGGACACGACAGGCCCGAACCAGAGCAAAGATTTGTTATTACGAGTAATGAGAGTTTATTTTGTGAAGCGGTGTGTGATAGTGGTTTAACTTAGTGCTTAACCTGAGACGGTATATTGTGCTGCAAAGAGGAAGAAATAAATCCTTACCTAAACAAGGAAAGCTGCTTCTTGCCTCCTCCTTTACACTGGTGCCGAAACCCGGGAGAAGTTTGGGTCGAAGATGGATGGAAGTTGTCCCGTAGAGTCCTCCCAGTTGGCGGAGATCCTCCAAGCCCTCGCCAGCCTACATCAGAGCCACCAACAGACACTGCTTGAGCTCCTGCATGCTCAAGCCGAGGACCGGCAGGCAATCCGGAGCCTCCTCAGCCAGGAAGCGTCCTCAGCCACGACCCCGGACACTCCCATGCCGTTACCCCCGCCAGCATTACAGAAAATGGGGGCGGCGGACGACCCTGAGGCCTTCCTGGATTTGTTTGAGCGGACCGCCGAGATCTGGGGCTGGCTGCTCGGCCAATGGGCAGCCTGACTGATCCCACTATTGTCCGGGGAAGCCCAGCTCGTGGCTCAATAACTGCCATCGACGAGCCTCCTGGCCTACGGAGATTTAAAAAGAGCCATCTTGCAACGGGTTGGTCGCACTCCAGAGGAAAGTCGTCAATTCTTCCGGAGTTTGAATTTGGAGAGCTCCGACCGTCCGTTTGCCTTTGCACAGCGGCTCCGTGACGCCTGCCGAAGATGGCTGTTAGCGGGGGACCGCGACGTCCAGGGAATTATCGACCAGGTGGTACTGGAACAATTCACAGATCGACTGCCTAAAGGGACGGTGGAGTGGGTCCAGTGCCACCGCCCGGTGTCGTTGGAGGAAGCTATCCGACTTGCGGAGGACCACATGGCGGCAATCCCGAGGGCAGAAGAGCCCTCCTACATTTTCTCTCCTCCCTCTGTTTCTTCCCCCTCCCCTCTCTCCTCTCGTTCTGCTCTCTCTCCAGGTCCCGTTCCTGCCCCACGCAGACGAGGAGGACTTCAGCCCCTGAGATCAGTTCCCCGGGTGTGGGAGGTGACACCTTTCCCTACTCCAATGCCACGCCGCTCTCCCCCTCGGGGGGTGCCCGCCGACGCAAGTGCGGGCGTAGCACCTGGGCCGGCCTGCTGGAGGTGCGGAGACCCAAGCCACTTCCGAGATCAGTGCCCTCTGATGGAGCTGGGGATGGTGGTGTGGGTCTCTGACCTCCCACAGGCTGCCCCCGACCGGGCCGGAGCGTACCGGATACCGGTAAGTGTCAAGGGGGGTACTCACCAAGCGTTGGTGGACACCGGGTGTAATCAAACCACTATCCACCAACGCCTGATTCAACCTGAGGCATTGGTCACAACTAAAACGGTGAAGGTGAAATGTGTACACGGGGATATTCACAAGTATCCGGTGGTGACCCTGACAATTAAATTTCGGGGGAAAAAGCATAGAGTGGAAGCCGCGGTTAGTTCCCGCCTCACCCATCCGCTGATTTTGGGGACTGATTGGCCTGATTTTAGAGTTTTATTAAAGGGAATTTATGCGGATGGGTCCTGTACGAAAATAGGGAGATGTGTGATGTGCGATGCTCTGGCAGGGGAGGCAGAGCCGGGGCCGTCCTCGACAGCTCCACGTCATAATGACGAGAGAGGGGGAGAGGCTGCAGCCCCTCCCCTTCTCAGGGAATTCCCTGACGGGGATTTCCCTTTGGAGCAGTCGCGAGACGAAACCCTCAAACACGCCTTTGACCAAGTGAGAGTCATCGATGGTCAACGACTCCAGCCGGACATTGCCCTTTCATACCCCTATTTTGCAATTATAAATGAGCGGTTGTATAGAGTGACACAGGACACTCGGACCAAAGAGGATACAACCCAACTTTTGATTCCAAGGAGCCATCGGGAAATGGTATTCCAGGTGGCTCATTATAATCCCATGGCGGGTCACTTAGGAGAAAGGAAGACACTGAACCGTCTAATAGCCCATTTCTATTGGCCGGGCATTGGCGGCGATGTCCGCAGGTGGTGTGCGACATGCCGCGAATGCCAGCTGGTTAACCCACCGGCCACCCCAAAAGCGCCATTGCGCCCTCTCCCTCTGATCGAAGTCCCCTTTGAGAGAATTGGAATGGACCTCGTCGGGCCATTAGAACGGTCAGCACGCGGACATCGCTTTTTATTGGTCCTAGTGGACTATGCAACGCGATATCCAGAAGCAGTGCCTCTTCGCAACATCTCAGCACGCAGTGTTGTGGAGGCGCTCTTCAAAATAATCTCCCGGGTGGGGATTCCAAAGGAAATCTTCACCGATCAGGGCACAACGTTTATGTCACGGACACTACGCGAACTGTACGAGTTGTTAAATATTAAATCGATTCGCACCAGCGTGTACCATCCTCAAATGGATGGCCTGGTGGAACGATTTAATAAAACCCTTAAAAACATGATTCATAAGTTCGTGCATGATGATGCTAGAAATTGGGATAAATGGCTCGACCCCCTGTTATTTGCAGTAGGAGAGGTCCCGCAAGCCTCCACTGGCTTCTCCCCATTCGAGCTGCTGTATGGGCGACGCCCACGCGGTGTATTGCGAGAAGCCTGGGAGGAGGGACCTTCAAACAGTAAAAATGAAATTCAGTACGTTCTTGATCTTAGAGCAAAACTCCACACTTTGGGACAGATAACACAGGAGAATTTGTTCCAAGCTCAAGAACGACAGCGCCGACTGTATGACAGGGGAACTCAGCTAAGGGAATTTGCACCGGGAGATAAAGTGCTTGTATTGCTTCCCACATCGAGCTCTAAATTACTCGCCAAGTGGCAAGGACCCTTTGAGGTCACACGACGAGTGGGAGATCTCGATTATGAGGTTAAACGAACCGATAGAGGGGGTGCATGTCAAATATACCAACTCAATCTCCTGAAATTGTGGAGGGAGGCGGTTCCCTTGACGTTGGCTATGGTAGTTCCCGAGAAGGCAGAGCTCGGACCGGAGGTGAGTTCAAAACATAAACAGTTCACCCCGGTCATTTGCGGAGACCACCTCTCACTGAGCCAACTCGTGGAGGTTGCTAGGTTGCAACAGGAGTTTGCAGATGTGTTTTCCCCTCTACCGGGATGTACAAACCTCATCCATCACCACATCAAGACCGAGCCGGGGGTTGTGGTACATAGCCACCCCTATCGACTACCCGAACACAAGAAGAAAATCGTTCGGGAAGAATTGGATGCAATGCTTGATATGGGGGTAATAGAAGAATCCCACAGTGATTGGTCCAGCCCAGTTGTTCTAGTGCCTAAGAGCGACGGGTCTGTGCGATTCTGTGTGGATTATAGAAAAGTCAACGCGGTGTCTAAATTTGATGCGTATCCAATGCCTCGCGTTGATGAGTTGTTCGATCGGTTGAGCACTGCTCGTTTTTATTCGACATTGGATTTGACGAAGGGTTATTGGCAGATCCCCTTGACACCAATTTCCCGTGAGAAAACCGCCTTCTCCACACCGTTTGGATTACACCAATTTGTGACACTTCCGTTCGGTTTGTTTGGAGCCCCGGCTACGTTTCAGCGTCTTATGGACCAAATCCTCAGACCGCATTCAGCTTACACCGCTGCCTATTTAGATGACATCATCATTTATAGCAATGATTGGCAGCGGCATATGCAGCATCTGAGGGCGGTTCTGAGATTGCTGCGCCGAGCGGGACTCACAGCGAACCCGAAGAAGTGCGCGATTGGACGGGTGGAGGTACGGTATCTGGGGTTCCACTTGGGCCACGGGCAGGTGCGTCCCCAAATTGACAATACAGCGGCGATTGCGACCTGCCCGAGACCCAAGACCAAAAAAGGGGTGAGACAGTTCCTGGGGCTGGCTGGCTATTATAGAAGGTTCGTACCTAATTATTCGGACGTCACCAGCCCGCTGACTGATCTCACTAAAAAGGGAGCTCCAGATCCGGTCCAGTGGAAGGAGCAGTGTCAGTGGGCGTTCACGCAAGTTAAAGCTGCACTTTGCGGGGGGCCACTTTTACATTCACCTGACTTCTCTCTCCCTTTTGTTTTACAGACAGATGCTTCAGACAGGGGGCTGGGGGCCTTACTCTCGCAGGTGGTGGAGGGGGAGGAGCGCCCGGTGCTGTACATTAGCCGTAAGCTCTCATTAAGGGAAACTAAGTACAGCACCGTGGAAATGGAGTGTCTCGCCATCAAGTGGGCGGTCCTCACTCTCCGATACTACCTGCTGGGGCGGGCCTTCACCCTCTGCTCGGATCATGCCCCACTCCAGTGGCTCCACCGCATGAAAGATACTAATGCCCGGATCACCCGTTGGTATCTGGCTCTTCAGCCGTTTAAGTTCAAGGTGGTCCACAGACTGGGGGCGCAGATGGCTGTCACCAACTTTCTTTCCAGGAATGGGGGGAAGTGGTAGGCAGGCCGGATGCAGCCCCGGCCTGAGTCGGGCGGTAGGGATATGTGGCAGCGGGGGCATGGTCAAGCATCTCTCCGGAGAGAGAGAAAGCGGTAAGGGCGCTTACACCTGAGCAAAATTATGTCTAACACCTGTCTCTAATTTCAGTGAGCACGGGGAGAGCGGCATAAATAGACACACCGCAAGTAGAAGAGAGAGAGAGAGACTGGACACGACAGGCCCGAACCAGAGCAAAGATTTGTTATTATGAGTAATGAGAGTTTATTTTGTGAAGCAGTGTGTGATAGTGGTTTAACTTAGTGCTTAACCTGAGACGGTAAATTGTGCTGCAAAGAGGAAGAAATAAATCCTTACCTAAACAAGGAAAGCTGCTTCTTGCCTCCTCCTTTACAGGAGCTCTCTGTAGACCCTGAAGAACTACAGAGAGGTCCCATGAGGGAACGAGGTGCAGTCTGAAGGGATTCAACCTCCTGGCACCTCTCAGGAACCTGATGATCAGGTCGTGCTTCCCTAAGGACTTACCATCCACTGTGTCGTGGTGTGCCGCTATAGCGGCTACATACACCTTCAAGGTGGAGAGGGACAGCTGCCCTTTCAACCTCTCCTGCAGGAAGGAAAGCACCAACCCGACTGTGCATCTCTGGGGGTCTTTGCGTCGGGAAGAACGCCACTTAGCAAACAGACGCCAATTAAAGGCATACAGGCACCTCGTAGAGGGGGCCCTAGCCTGAGTGATCGTGTCTACCACCGCTTAAGTCTTCCACGTCCCGTCCAGGGGCCAGACATGGAGATTCCAGAGGTCTGGTTGTGGGTGCCAGATGGTAACCCCATCCCTGAGAAAGAAGGTCCTTCCTCAGGGGAATTTGCCAGGGGGGGCTGTCGCAAGGAGCGTGAGGTCCGAGAACCATGTCTAGGTGAGCCAGTAGGGTGCTACCAGGACAACCTGCTCCTCATCCTCCCTGACCTTGCACAGGGTCTGTGCAAGTAGGCTCACTGGGGGAAATGCATATTTGTGAAGTCCAGGGGGCCAGCTGTGTGCCAGTGCGTCTATACCGAGAGGTGCCTCGGTCAGGGTGTACCAGAGCGGGCAGTGGGAGGATTCTTGGGAGGCGAACAGGTCTACCTGTGCCTGTTCCAATCGACTCCAGATCAGCTGGACCACCTGAGGGTGGAGTCTCCACTTTCCCCTGAGGGTAACCTGCCGTGACAGCGCATCGGCTGCAGTGTTGAGGTCGCCTGGGATGCGAGTGGTTTGCAGCGAGGTTCTGCTGACTCCAGAGGAGGAGACAGCGGGCGAGTTCTGACATACAACGGGAGCGCAGACCGCCTTGACGGTTGACATATGCTACCGTTGCCATGTTGTCTGTCCGAACTAACACGTGCTTGCCCTGGATCAACGGCTGGAACCTCCGCAGGGCGAGCAGAATTGCCAGCAACTCGAGGCAGTTGATGTGCCAATGCAGCCGCGGGCTCGTCCATAAGCTGGTGGCTGCGTGCCCATTGCAAACAGCGCCCTAGCCTGTTTTACAGGCATCTGTCATAACCATGACGCACCTGGAGACCTGCTCTAGGGGAACGCCTGCCCGTAGAAACGTGAGGTCGGTCCAAGGGCTGAAGAGGCGGTGACAGATTGGCGTGATGGCCACGCGATGCCATGCTCATCTCAGGACTCAGTACTGGAGCGGTCTCATATGCATCAACCCTAGTGGAGTGGCCACCACTAAGGATGCCATATGCCCCAGGAGCCTCTGAAAGAGTTTCAGTGGAACCACTGTTTTCTGTTTGTACACATTCTTTTCCCAGTAGACCCGAAGCCCTAGTCAGCTGAGGTGCGACACAACATATCCAGTGAGTGAGCTAGGATTAGCCAATCGACAAGATAGTTGAGAATGCGAATGCCCACTTCCCTTAAAGGGGCAAGAGCTGCCTCTGCGATCTTCATGAAGAGGCGAGGGGACAAGGACAGACCGAAAGGGAGGACCTTGTACTGATACGCCCGACCCTCAAATGCAAACTGCAGGAAGGGTCTGTGTCAAGGTAGAATCGAGACGTGGAAGTACGTGTCCTTCAGGTCTACCACCGCGAACCAATCTTGATGCCGGACGCTCGCCAGAATGTGTTTTTGCATCCGCATCTTGAACGGGAGTCTGTGTAAAGCCCGGTTCAGTACTCGCAGGTCCAGGATTGGCCGCAACCCACCGCCTTTTTTCGGTACAATGAAGTAGGGGCTGTAAAACCTCTTCTTCATCTCGGCTGGAGGGACAGGCTCTATTGCATCCTTCTGTAGGAGGGTAGCAATCTCCACATGCAAGATAGCAGCGTTCACGCCCTTGTGGTGAAGTGAATGCCGCTGAACTTGGGTGAACTGAATCGCGTAGACGAGTCGGACGGTCTGGATCAGCCATCGCGACGGATTTGAAAGCGCAACATCTAAGCTCCGGGCGAGGGGGACCAAGGGGACAATCTCGTCGGACGTACCGGCAGGTGGGGCCTCGCGGCAGGGCGAAGCCCAAGGTGCCACGCCATGTTGTGGCCGTGCTGAGTTCAGGGACATCAAAGCACTTACTTGGCTCCTTGTAACCACCCCAGAACAGCCTGGGACGGGGGAGGAAGAGGCCTGTCTTTGTGACCCGTGGAGACTGTTACATCGGGGGCGGATTTGGCAACGAGCAGGCGGGGTGCGGGATCTTTAGCTGCACCGGGGCAGGATGTGCCGGATAGCCTCCATCTGCTGCTTCACCGTCAAGAACTGCTGGGCAAAGTCCTCAATGGTGTCGCCGAATAGGCCAAGCTGGGAAATGAGGGCAGCAAGGAACCATGTCTTGTTGGCCTCACCCATCCTGACCAGGTTGAGACAAAGGTGGCGCTACTGGACCACTAAGGTGGACATCGCCCGCCCGAGAGACCGTGCCGTGACCTTCATTGCCCGGAGAGCAAGGTTGGTCGCTGAGCGCAGCTCCTGCATCAAATCTGGGGTGGAACTACCCTCATGCAGTTCCTTTAGCGCCTTGGCTTGATGGACTTGGAGAAGAGCCATGGCGTGCAGGGCGGAGGTGGCTTGTCTAGCGGCACTGTAGGCTTTGGCCGTCAGGGACGACGTAAACCTACAGGCCTTGGACGGGAGCTTTGGGCATCTGCGCCAGGTGGCGGCGCTCTGCAGGCATAGATGCACCGCAAGCGCCTTATCCACCAGGGGAATCGCCGAATAGCCCCTGGCCACCCCGCCATCAAGGGTAGTGAGGGCGGGGGAGCTGAAAGATCGGGACCGGGCAGTAAAAGGTGCCTCCCACGATCTTGTCAGCTCCTCATGCGCTTCCGGGAAGAAACAGACTGGAGCGGGGCGTGGCTGCTTTGAGCGGTGCCTCGAGCCCAGGAACCAATCATCGAACCACGAGGGTTCAGGGGAGAGCGGAGGGTTCCACTCTAGCCCGATGCTCGCGGCTGCCCGGGAAAGCATGTCCGTCATTTCCGCACCAGCCTGTGACTGGGCAACCGCACCTGGGGGGGGAGCCCAGCTGAGGCTTCTGCATCTGACTGGACGAGCCTGTTGTCCGATGCTGCGCTCAAGAGCTCATCAGTTTCGCGGGCTCCAAACAAGAGCTGGCGGACTCATCCGAGCATGCTGGGGAATGGGAGGCCCGTGGGGGGATACCCGGCAGAGGTGGTCCCATTGGGGTCCCCAAATCACCCCCAGTGTTAGCCGTGCTGGCCTTATACCCGTAGGTAGAAGGACCAAGGTGGGGAGCCGCTGGGGTGGCTTGCTTTCTTATGAAAACAAGCCGCGACCGCAATGTTGCCATGGTCATGTTCTCGCAGTGAGTACATGATCCATCCACGAATGCTGTCTCCATGTGGGTCGCGCCCAGACACGAAAGACAGCAATTGTGACCGTCAGAAGTTGAGAGATAATGACCGCAACCAGGAATAACACACAAACGGAAAGACGCATCTTAAAAAGACATTCCGTGTGTGCTGCTCTTTTAGAGAAATATACTCTTTTAGAAAAATATACTCTTTTTTTTCTGCCGTAGCGCCCTGGGGCATTCTCTGCAGTGCACCAGCGCAGAGGACGGAGAAACCGCTGAAGTGCATCATCAGATCCAGCAGAGGTGAATGAACAGTCAGCTCAGTAAACATCAACCGTTCAGCTCCGAAGAGAAAATCTGAAGTGGTTGCATACCAGCTCCTTTTATAACCATATGTCTGGGGGAGTGATATGCAAATACCACTCACCAATTTTCATTGGCCTTTTATCAAAGACCAGAGGTGTCTTGGGCTCCCAAGAGTGACCCCTAGTGTCACTACATCGACACAACGTCGAGTGAGTGATAGATAGGTAAGAGAAAGCACCCACCCTCAGAACGATCCAGTGCTGGTCGGACCAATCAGACTCTACGCTACAAGACTATTTTGATCACATGGACTGGGAGATGTTCCGGTCCTCCTCTGATGACGACATCGAGGTTTACGCTTATAGCGTAACATGTTTCATCAGAAAGTGCATAGAGGATGTTGTTCTGACCAAAACAATACGGATCTACCCCAAACTGAAGCCATGGATAAATAGTGATGTTCGCGCGGCGCTTGATACACGGACCTCCGCTTTTAATTCCGGGAACACGGAGGAGCATAAACAAGCCAGTTATGTACTCCGCAAAACTATCAGAGCAGCCAAACACCAGTACAGGGACAAGATTGAAGGACAGTTTAACACCACCAACTCTAGAAGCATGTAGCAGGGAATTAATATCATCACGGACTTTAAAGGGAATAAAAACTCCGCCATGAACACCACTGCCTCTCTCTCGGATGACCTAAATAATTTTTATGCTCGTTTCAAGGGAAATAACACCACCCTCGTGGCGAGAGCTCTCGCGGCCGAAGCTACAGAGGTTAGTTCACTCTCCGTCACTGTAGCGGATGTAATCCGATCCTTCCGACGGGTGAATATCCATAAAGCCACGGGTCCAGATGGCATTCCGGGCCGTGTCATCTGAGCGTGTGCGAACCAACTGGCAGGTGTTTTTACAGACATTTTCAACCTTTCCCTCTTCTTGTCTGTGGTCCCCACATGCTTTAAAACGTCTACCATTGTGCCTGTACCGAAGCTATCCAAAATCACTTGACTGGTGTCCTGTTGCTCTGACCCCCATCATCAGCAAATGCTTTGAGAGACTAATCAGAGATTACATCTGCTCTTTGCTGCCTCCATCACTGGACCCATTGCAGTTTGCTTACCACAACAACCACTCCACTGATGATACCATTGCATCTACACTACACACTGCTCTCTCCCACCTGGAAAAAAGGAACATATGAGAATGCTGTTTGTAGACTACAGCTCAGCATTTAACACCATAATGCCCTCCAAGCTTGATGAGAAACTCCAGGCTTTGGGCTTAAACAGCTCGCTGTGCCGCTGGATCCTGGACTTCCTATCAAGCAGATGCCAGGTGGTTAGAATGGGCAGCAACATCTCCTCATCACTGACCCTCAACACTGGAGCTCCGCAGGGCTGTGTTCTCAGCCCACTCCTGTAGTCCCTGTATACACATAACTGTGTGGCAACACACAGCTCCAATGCCATCATTAAGTTTGCTGATGATACGACGGTGGTAGGTCTGATCACTGACAATGATGAAACGGCCTACAGAGAGGAGGTACACACTCTGACAGGCTGGTGTCAGGAGCACAACCTCCCCCTCAACGTCAGCAAGACAAAGGAACTTGTGGTGGACTTCAGGAGAAAAGACAGAGAACACAGCCCCATCACCATCAATGGAGCACCGGTGGAGAGAGTCAGCAGCTTCAAGTTCCTCGGTGTCCAAATCACTGAGGAACTCATATGGTCTGTCCACACTGAGGCCGTTGTGAAGAAGACTCATCAGCGCCTCTTCTTCCTGAGATGGCTGAGGAAGTTTGGAATGAACCACCACATCCTCACACTGTTCTACACCAGCACTGTAGAGAGCATCCTGACTGGCTGCATCACTACCTGGTATGGCAATAGCACTGCCCACAACTGCAAAGCCCTGCAAAGTGTGGTGCGAACTGTCAGACACATCATCGGAGGTAAGCTTCACTCCCTCCAGGACATATATACCAGGCGGTGTGTGAAAAAAGCTCGGAGGATCATCAGAGACTCCAGCCACCCGAGCCATGGGCTGCTCTCACTGCTGCCATCAGGCAGGCGGTATCGCAGCATCAGGACCCACACCAGCCGACTTCATGACAGCTTCTTCCCCAAGCAATCAGACTTTTGAACTCTTGATCTCTCACGATCAATTTACATCAGCACTGCACTTTATTAATCTTATTATCTCACACTGGACTGTCATAAATTATATTCTCTCTTAACAACACACTGGCAACTGACTATCAACTGACAGCCTGAATGTCAATACAGTACAATACAACCTACTGTATATTTTATATACAGTTGTGCTCAAAAGTTTACATACCCTTGGAGAATTGGTAATATATGTACCATTTTTAAAGAAAACATGAGTGAGCAGGCAAAACACATTTAATTTATTTCTTATGGGATTCATATTCAACTGTAGGTTACAACAGAATGGCACAATCAGAAAACAAAACATGGCAACAATGAAAAAAATGAAATGACTCCTGTTCAAAAGTCTGCATACCCTTAGTTTTTAATACTGTGTATTGCCCCCTTTAGCATCAATGACAGCATGCAGTCTTTTGTAATAGTTGTCTATGAGGCCCCAAATTCTTGTAGGTGGTATAGCTACCCATTCGTCTTGGCAAAATGCCTCCAGGTCATGCAAAGTCTTTGGTCGTCTTGCATGAACCGCACGTTTGAGATCTCCCCAGAGTGGCTCAATGATATTAAGGTCAGGAGACTGTGATGGCCACTCCAGAACCTTCACCTTTTTCTGCTGTAACCACTGGAGGGTCAACTTGGCCTTGTGCTTAGGGTCATTGTCGTGCTGGAAAGTCCAAGTGCGTCCCATGCGCGGCTTTCGTGCAGAAGAATGCAAACTGTCTGCCAGTATTTTCTGATAACATGCTGCACTCATCTTGCCATCAATTTTTACAAGATTCCCCATGCCTTTAGAGCTCACACACCCCCAAAACATCAGTGAGCCACCACCATGCTTCACAGTGGGGATGGTATTCTTTTCACTATAGGCCTTGTCCAAACATAGCACTTATGGTTGTGAACATAAAGCTCTATTTTGGTCTCGTCACTCCAAATTACAGTGTGCCAGAAGCTGTGAGGCGTGTCAAGGTGTTGTCGGGCATATTGTAACCATGCTTTTTTGTGGCATTGGCGCAGTAAAGGCTTCTTTCTGGCAACTCAACCATGCAGTTCATTTTTGTTGAAGTATCGTCGTATTGTGCTCCTTGAAACAACCACTGTCTTTTTCCAGAGCAGCCTGTATTTCTCCTGAGGTTACCTGTGGGTTTTTCTTTGTATCCCAAACAATTCTTCTGGCAATTGTGGCTGATTCTGGCAAATTTTCTGCTCCCCATGGCTCAGAGTCTAGCCTGCTCAGTTCATCCATGTGAGAGCTAACAAACTCATTGATTATTTATACACAGACACTAATTGCATTTTAAAAAGCCACAGGTGTGGGAAATTAACCTTTAATTGCCATTTAAACCTGTGCGTGTCACCTTGTGTGTTTGTAACAAGGCCAAACATTCAAGGGTATTTAAACTTTTGATAAGGCCATTTGGGTGATTTCTGTTATCATTATGATTTAAAAAGGAGCCAAACAACTATGTGATAATAAATGGCTTCATATGATCACTATCCTTAAATAAAAGACAGTTTGTTTTTTTTGTTTGTTTTGTTTTGCATGATCAGTCATATTTTCAAAATCAATGCCAAAATGTCACAATTTCTGCCAGGGTATGCAAACTTTTGAGCACAAATGTATACTATATATACTATTTTTATTGTATAATGTGTATTCTATATTGTGTGTATGTGTATTCTATATTGTGTGTATTGTATACTGTACATTGTATTATTATTTGTATATTGTGTTGTGTGTAATATGTGTATATTAGATATGTAAATTGTGATGTGTAAATCTGATGTTTATTGTAAATTGGTATATGTCTCAAAACTGTCATGACTGCTATGTTGCTCGGAACTGCACCCAAGACTTTCACCCACTGTTGCATTTGTGTATATGGTTGTGTGACAATAAAAGTGATTTGATTTTTATTTGATAATAATGTTTCTATGTGTGTTCTGTATTTTTCTATGTGAGTGCTTATCTAAATGTGTTTTAAAACTTAGTAAGCTAAACGGTACACTCAAAAAATAGATAGAAGTTCTCTATAGAGAGCTGACCTGATAAGAATATATTAATTATTCATGGTGACGAGGAGGAGGGCGGGGCCGGGCCATGAGTGCACACTGCCAGCCCCCAATTGGGCTAATCAGCCCAGGAGAGGGATAAAGCCAAGCCGAATGCGGCAGTTCGAGAGAGAGAGAGAGAGAGAGAGAGAGAGAGAGTGTGAGTGAGTGAGAGAGTGAGTGAGTGAGTGTCACACGCAGCTGCTGTGTGTGTGTAAGTTTGTCTTTTTAAGTTTTCATTAAACATTATTTTGATGGTGCATCCGGTTTACGCCTCCTCCTTGCCCATTTTAATCATGTTACATTCATATAATTCAGTTCACTATTATTTGCCCTTCTTTGTAAAGTAGGCTTCACTTTTGTGTCATCTCTGTTTGTGTCATTGTAGGTTGCGTCATATTTCAGTGAATAAACTTTAACTACAATAATAAACTATAACATTGAGATATTGTTACTGCCTTTGAACAAATGTAAAAAATCATATCCCACATTTTGCATGTAACCATGTTTTTGCTTGATTGTCCATATTACAAAAAAAAAAAAAAAAGAAAAGAAAAGAAAGAAAAAAAAAACCTGTAATACTTTAATTACCAGAGAATACAAATTCACACAATTTAGGGTTAAAATGTATTTAGAAATGCACCATATGTTTGTAACAGGGTTACGAAAATTGCAAAAATCTTTTACAATAATAAAACAGCTCATATAATACTTGACCTCCTGAGCTGACGATCAACATTTTCTGAAATTTACGCACCTCCTTTCACTGATCATTTACTGAAAAAGAAAATTATTTTTCCCCAGAAAGAAAAAAGAGAAGGAAATAAAATCAGCAGATTGTATGCTACAGTTTCTAAAACTGAAAAAGTGTCTAAAACAGCAATTTATACGTCACACTGCAGCAGCGACTTCTTAGTAAGCCAGAGAACATGTGGGTATATTTAATCTTTTAATTGAAATTGAAATTTATATTCAAATATAACTTTTAAGCATGCTTTCCTGAATATTTGTGTTACTGCAATTATGATTTCTATTATAATGTGGCCACATGCTTTATGAACTATTATAACAGACTAATGAATCTACAAAACTAAAGGCTGTTCAAAATGAAACTGAATGGGTGTGTGATTTTTCAGGACAATCAGGGACATTATTCTGTGTCTTGCATCGTATATCAGAATTAACAGAAAGTAAGAGAATGGACTCCAGACTCTTATCACTCATTCTGTTGCTACACATTCCAGGTATGTTAATTGTTATAATTATAATTATATATTAATTGTGTGTAAATGGATTACAGTTTGTAACAAGGTTCTTAAGATGGGTAAGGAGGAGGCGGGAACCAGCTGAACAGTCAATGTAAAACTTTAACAAACTGAACTCAAACATAACATAAATAGCAAAACTAACAAAGATGCACACACACAGCTTCATGCGTCTCTCTCCTCTCTCTCTCGAACTGACGTCCCCTTATCTCTTTATTTATTTATTTATTTATTTATTTATTTTTAGCTTTTTTTAAATTTTTTTTTTTTTTTTATTGAAAAGAAATATCAAAACAAACAATACAAATAATCCCCTTATCTCTCTCCCACTGATTAGTCAGTTCAGCGGCAGGCATGCGTCATCGCGGCCTGGCCACGGACCCCTCTTCGTCACATAGTTTTGTTGTGCCTATAATTCATTCAGATGTAGCTTTTTTTTCTGTCACTGATTTGTACATATTCCTGTGTAAGAGACTTATGTCCAGGTCTGAGATTGAATATTGATTGCATATCATTGTGGATTGATTTCTGTGTTGTTTAGAGTGAAATACAATACAAAAGATAGCGTCATTCAGAGACTTGCCAATTGTAAAGTGCCTTGTAGTGGACTGCAATATAGTGTCTCTAATAATTGGACTACCTTTTAATATATGAATGTTTTTCCTTTATGGTCTGAATTCAGCATTAGATTCTTTAAAAGGCAATTCTCCACACATTGTTTGTACATATCTTTTTTTATAAAGTTCTTTATATCTTCACTGAAAAACAGTGCCGGATTTGCTTTTCATTTTAGCCTGATTTCTGAAGAATGAAAAGCAATGTCGTTATTGGATTACATTTAATATTTCTTGTCTGTAATGACTGAAATTCAGGGCATCATAAATTATCTTACATCCCAAGTGTGGTGATTATTTTTTGGTCAGTGTCATTTGAGGTCAAGTAGGGCAGAATTTAGTGAAAAACTGAATGTTAGTCTCATGTAATTTGTGAGCAATGTGGTTGAGTGGGTTTGAGTGACAAATGGGTGAGTATGGGTCCATATTCTATATGCAAACTATTTGCTTCCTTTAGTATGAACACTCATTGGATTGCTGGAATAGTGGATATTTCTTCTTCTGTCTTTATGCAAACTTCTGCAAACTACTGTCTCTTTAATGGTATGGCTTTTTTTTTTTTTTTAGACTCTCTAACATTGGACCATGTCTCTGTGACCTGTAATGAAATTTGTGCTTTGAGGGAGACTCAGGTGATACTGATATGCTTTTATTCGCACATCAACATCAAAACTGTGTTCTGGTTCAGTCAGAAACAGAGTACAAATTGGAGAAACAAGGAAGAACCTGAAGATTTGAATGTAGACTCTGATTACTCAGGACGAGTGAAACATCAGATCACAAACACACATTCAACACTCACAATAACAGACTTGAGACTGAGAGACTCTGGAGAATATCACCTCATGTTCATTATGAAGGATAGAGTTAAACATCTCAGCTCATCAGCAGTCAATCTGACAGTCACAGGTGAAATTGCTTCTAGATTCTGGTCAGTGGTTCAAGCTATTTTCATTTGTCATGTCATGAAGTATCTTAAATGTTTACTTTATTCAGATCTACAGTTGAGAATGAATCCTGAATCTACAGAGCAGAGAGATCAAACAGTAAAACTGACCTGTGATTCTTCCTGCACTTTGACCTCCACATATTATCATACCTACTGGAAGAAGAATAGACAAAACTTAAAATATACATCGTCCAAAAGCATGTTGGTGTTATCCAGAAAAAATGCTGACAGCTATTCCTGCTTTATTGATCAAGACTTTACATATCCCTCATCTTCTGTGTGTGAGTGTGACATTTACATGATATTTAGCCTTAAAAGAGCAGAATTATATTAGGGGACACTCGGGGCAATCTTAACAGTAAATTTCTTCAATCACAAACACGCTAGAGTGATAAAACGTACTCAGTAAATGCTCAGTAAAGTTCCTCCTCGGCCAGAGAAAACAAGTGCCATTGTTTCTATTTGTTTCACTTTCTTCTGCTGTCTAAAATTCTGATGCCTTTGAATTCAAACTAATATCTATTTCATCGCTACGCTGTTGGTTAAATGTTAACATGAATGATAGACGCTAACTCTATCGCTGGTTGCTACCATACAAGATTGTAAAGTTGGGGCAATTGTAACACTAGTTATGAAGTAAAAATTGTAAGCCATCTAATCTTAAAATGTGTGGTGAACATTATTTCAACAAAGTATCTATTTAAAGCAGGGTCATTTCTAGCTACAGTATAAACGGTATAAGTGGCCAATTAGAGCCCCCGAGCCAACAGGCCATTTTGGGTTCCCTGTCTGTCACTCACTCGACGTTGTGTCGATGTAGTGACACTAGGGGTCACTCTTGGGAGCCCGAGATACCTCTGGTCTTTGATAAAAGGCCAATGAAAATTGGCGAGTGGTATTTGCATGCCACTCCCCCGGACATACGGGTATAAAAGGAGCTGGCGTGCAACCTCTCATTCAGATTTTCTCTTGGAGCCGAACGGTCGATGTTTACTGAGCTGACTGTTCATTCACCTCTGCTGGATCTGATGGCGCATTTCAGCGGCTTCTCCCTCCTCTGCACTGGTGCACTGAAGAGAACGCCCCGGGCGCTTCGGCAGAAAAAAGAGAGTATATTTTCCTAAAAGAGTATATTTCTCTAAAAGAGCGGCACACATGGAACGTCTTTTTAAAGATGAATCTTTTTAAAGATGCCTTTCCGTTTGTGTGTTATTCCTGGTTGCGGTCGTTACCTCTCAACTTCAGACGGTCACGATCGCTGTCTTTCGTGTCTGGGCGCGACCCACGAAGAGACAGCGTTCGTGGATGGTTCATGTACTCACTGCGAGAACATGACCATGGCAACATTGCGATCGCGGCTTACTTTTGTAAGAAAGCAAGCAACCCCAGTGGCTCCCCGCCTCGGTCTTCTACCTACGTGTATGAGGCCAGCGCGGCTAGCACTGGGGGCGATTTGGGGACCCCAATGGGACCGCCTCTGCCGGGTATCCCCCTGCCGTGCAGGGGACCCTCCCATTCCCCAGCATGCTCGTCGGCCCCGATCGGGCTTCCGGATGAGTCCACCGGCTCGTCTCACGGCGAGTTCGACCTCTTGTTTGGAGCCCGCGAAGCTGATGAGCTCTCGAGTGCAGCATCGGAGAGCGGGCTTGTCCAGTCAGACACAGAAGCCTCAGCTGGGCTCCCCCCTTCGGGGACAATTGCCCAGTCACAGGCTGATGCGGAAATGACAGACATGCTTTCCCAGGCAGCCGCGAACGTCGGGCTAGAGTGGAACCCTCCACTCTCCCCCGAACCCTTGCAGCTCGATGATTGGTTCCTGGGCTCGCGGCGCCACACCCCGCTCCAGTGCCTTTCTTCCCGGAAGTGCACGAGGAGCTGACAAAATCATGGGAGGCACCTTTTACTGCCCAGTCCCGATTTCTCAGTTCTCCCGCCCTCACTACCCTCGATGGCGGGGCGGCCAGGGGCTATACGGCGATTCCCCTGGTGGATAAGGCGCTCACGGTGCACCTATGCCCGCAGAGCGCCGCCACTTGCGCGGAAGCCCAAAGCTCCCATCCAAGCTCTGTAGGTTCACGTCGTCCCTGACAGCCAAAGCCTACAGTGCTGCTGGACAAGCCACCTCTGCCCTGCACGCCATGGCTCTCCTGCAGGTCCACCAAGCCAAGGCGCTAAAAGAACTGTACGAGGGTAGTTCCGCCCAAGATCTGATGCAGGAACTGCGCTCGGCGACCGACCTCGCTCTCCAGGCGACGAAGGTCACGGCACGGTCTCTTGGGCAGGCGATGTCCACATTTGTGGTCCAGGAGCACCACCTTTGGCTCAATTTGGTTGAGATGGGTGAGGCCGACAAGACACGGTTCCTTGCTGCCCTTATCTCCCAGGCTGGCCTATTCGGCGACACTGTCGAGGACTTTGCCCAGCAGTTCTCAACGGTGAAGCAGCAGATGGAGGCTATCCAGCATATCCTGCCCCGGCGCGGCTCAAGATCCTGCACCCCGCCTGCTCGTCGCCAAGGGTGTCCCCCTGCAATGACTGCACCGGCTCCACTGCAGCCCGCCCCTTCGGCCCAGCCCTGGCATGGAGCCTACCGCAGGAAGCAGACGCCACCCGTCTCATGGCTGGCCACCAAGAACCCACGAAAGGCTTCAAAGCACCCCTGAGATGGGCGACCCAGGGTCGACGAAACCCACTGCTATGGAGCTGGTAGGAAGACCACTCCATCCCCTGGCGGAGGGCCAGGAAGAGAATCTTTTGTTGCCTTTTCATTTGATTTCGCCGCATGCCCAAGTGTCTGCGGTACCCAACAGTTCAGCAAAAGAGCGGTTTCCTCATTCCCTGGGTCACATACCCGGTGTGCATGGCCATCATCACGACCACCGTCCACCTTTTTACCCTTGCAGGATTGGCGCTCCAGCGGCAGTCTCCCCGTCCCTGCACGCCCAGCTGTGGCACAGATCCGCCCCGATGTGACAGTCTCCATGGGTTGCGAGGACAGGCCTCTTCCTCCCCCATCCCAGGCTGTTCCGGGGGTGGTCACAAGGAGCCAGGTAAGTGCTTCGATGTCAGCACGGCCATGACATGGTGTGGCACCTCAAGCTCCGCCCCACCGCGAGGCCCCACCTGCCGGTACATCCGACGAGATTGTCCCTTTGGTCCCCCTCGCACAGAGCTTGGATGCCTGGCTTGCACTTTCCAATCCATTGCGATGGCTGATCCGGACCGCCTGACTCGGCTATGCGATTTAGTTCGCCATGCGTCTGCCCAGGTTCAGCGGTATAAGATAGGTCTACCATCTGCCGTGCTAGACACGATCACTAAGGCTAGGGCCCCCTCTACGAGGTGCCTGTATGCCTTTAAGTGGCATCTGTTCGCTATGTGGTGTTCTTCCCGACGGAAAGACCCCCAGAGATGTGCAGTCAGATTGGTGCTTTCCTTCCTGCAAGAGAGGTTGGAAGGGCAGCTCTCCCCTTCCACCTTGAAGGTGTACATTGCTGCTATAGCACCACACCACGACACAGTGGACGGTAAGTCCTTAGGGAAGCACGACCTGATCATCAGGTTCCTGAGAGGCACCAGGAGGCTACACCCCTCCAGACCGCACCTCGTTCCCTCATGGGACCTCTCTGTAGTTCTTCAGGGTCTACAGAGAGCCCCCTTTGAGCCTTTGCAGTCAGCTAAGCTTAAGGCACTATCCTTGAAGACTGCCCTCCTGACTGCGCTCACCTCCATCAAGAGGTTAGGAGAACTGCAAGTGTTCTCTGTCAGCAAAACATGACTGAAGTTCGGTCCGGGCTACTCTCACGTGATCTTGAGACCGTGACCGGGCTATGTGCCCAAGCTTCCCACAACCCCTTTTAGGGACCAGGTGGTGAACCTGCGAGCACTGCCTCAGGAGGAGGCAGACCCAGTCCTGTCGTTGCTGTGTCCAGTGTGCGCTTTACGCATCTATTTGGATCGCACGCAGAGCTTTAGGATCTCTGAGCAGCTCTTTGTCTACTTTGGTGCACAGCAGAAAGGAAGTGCTGTCTCCAAGCAGAGGATCGCCCACTGGCTCATTGACGCCATAGCTATGGCATATCACGCCCAGGACGTGCCGCCACAGGTAGGGCTACGAGCCCATTCTACCAGGGGTGTAGCGGCCTCCTGGGCCGTATAGGGGTACCTCTATAAAATACATTTGCAGAGCAGCGGGCTGGGCAACACCCAACACCTTTGTGAGGTTCTACCACCTCCGGGTGGAACCGGTTTCGTCCCGGGTAGTGGCATGCAATACAAGTGGATAAGCCCGAGATAGCCGGCCAGGTGTATCGCTTGAACATAGCACCTTTCACCTCCTCTGAGCTGAAGACGTGCGCCATTAACTCCCAGTAGTGTTCACAAACTATGTTCCCTGGTTGACTTTCTCCGAGCCCTGTGGCAGTCGAGTTTTCGGAGAGACTCGCTGCTGGCCCAGTACACGTGCTAACTAAAAGCCCTGTTCTTGGGTAGGTGCTCCGCATGTGGCGGTTCCCTGTAGGCAACCCCATGCGATGTATTTCTTCCGCTAATTTGTTTCCCTGTTGGTAAACTGCATCTTCCTTGAGCAGAGACCTCTCTGCCACAGTCTCCATGTTTGTAGTAACTCCTCCCCCGTTGGTTAGAACCTACCATGAGACTTCTCCACATGACATACTTCCGACATAGTTCGGCAAGACCATGTAACATATTTTCCACTTAAATATCCCCCCTTTCTCTGGGCGAGGTGTGGTCTCCGCGGTGTCCTCCCCTTGGGAGGGACACCCCCTGACTAGACCTGGTTGGTCCAGTCGGATATTCCCCCTTTTTTTTAGGGAGTGGGAAATAAAGAAGGGGAAAAGAGGCCACGACTGGGCTAGCCTGTCTCTATCTTTTGGGTAGTCGACTTGTCCCCAAAGGGCCGTTCGACGCTCATAACTATGTTGGGGGAGGTTACGTGTCCCCTGGTGCGCTGGCTACAAGGCACACAGTTGTCTGCCCATCACACACCGCCAGTTCACGTAACACAGTTCAGCCAGTTGCGGCATTTTGCATAGGGACCGCTAGTGTCACTACATCGATACAATGTCAAGTGAGTGACAGATAGGGAACATCATGGTTACTTGTGTAACCTCCATTCCCTGATGGAGGGAACAAGACGTTGTGTCCCTTCTGCCACAACGCTGAACTACCCGCTGAAATGGCCGGACCTTGTCTCGGCTCCTAAGCATAAAACCTGAATGAGTGGTTGCACGCCAGCTCCTTTTATACCCATATGTCCGGTGGAGTGGCATGCAAATACCACTCCCCAATTTTTATTGGCCTTTTATCAAAGACCAGAGGTATCTCTGGCTCCCAAGCGTGACCCCTAGTGTCACTACATCAACACAACATCTCGTTCCCTCCATCAGGGAACGGAGGTTATACAAGTAACCATGACGTTTTTTCTATATAGTTGTTTATTGTTATTTATAGTCGTTATTGTTCATTTGTATAGTTATTTTTTGTTAATTTATTGTGATTGCGTTTTGTGTAATTAATCTCCAAGTAGGAATTCAAGGAATTCACTTAAGCCTAATTGGTACTTACTGGGTGAACAGGCTTCGCTTAGTTCACCTACAAATGATAACAAAGTGCAGTGACATTTTTGTTCTGCAAATGTGTTCGTTTGGTGATATTTCTTTTGTTTGCACACATGTCTGAAATTCCTGACCTAGGAGAACTCAGCTGGTCAAAGAGCACATAAGATTAGTTCAAACTTATCGTGGGTGTGGTTTGGCTGTGATGTTTTTTGATTTACAATCGTGCATGCCAGCTGAGGAGTTGTTACCTAGGTTACTGTCATTAAAATGGATACGTTTGAAGCCTGTCTCTCAGAGATTGTGCAGAAGTATACATTTTTTTTGTATGATAATCAGCACAAACTCCACAAAGATAGCGTGGCCGGACAATTGCATGGAGAGAGACTGGAGTTTTTATGAACTCAGATCAAATAACTTGCCACCAAAAGTGGAAGGTGCTCCTTAAGTTTAATAAAGCAAAGAAGCGATGCAGCACTAAAAGCACCGATCCATGGAGAGAAAAACCTGCATTATTGCCATTACTTCAGTGGCTGGAAAAGTTTTGTAAAACACCGTGACATCACCCTCAACAAACTAATTTTAAAATGGCATTACGTGTAGCATAAACGGCGGCTTCGTTCACCTAGAGTACTTTTGTTCATCCATAGAGAAAAAAAATCACCTTCTTCCATAGTACAAATCAGGCTTTAGGGCCCCCATACAGTGCATCCGGAAAGTATTTGCCAAAAGGCACCTGAAGGACTCTCAGACCATGAGAAACAAAGATTGAACTCTTTGGCCTGAATGGCAAGCGTCATGTGTGGAGGAAACCAGGCACCGCTCATCACCTGGCCAATACCATCCCTACAGTGAAGCATGGTGGTGGCAGCATCATGCTGTGGGGATGTTTTTCAGCGGCAGGAACTAGGAGACTAGTCAGGATCGAGGGAAAGATAAATACAGCAATGTACAGAGACATCCTTGATGAAAACCTGCTCCAGAGCGTTCTGGACCTCAGACTGGGGCGAAGGTACATCTTCCAACAGGACAACGACCCTAAGCACACAGCCAAGATAACAAAGGAGTGGCTACGGGACAACTCTGTGAATGTCCTTGAGTGGCCCAGCCAGAGCCCAGACTTGAACCCGATTGAACATCTCTGGAGAGATCTGAAAATGGCTGTGCACCAACGCTCCCCATCCAACCTGATGGAACTTGAGAGGTCCTGCAAAGAAGAATGGGAGAAACTGCCCAAAAATAGGTGTGCCAAGCTTGTAGCATCATACTCAAAAAGACTTGAGGCTCTAATTGCTGCCAAAGGTGCTACAACAAAGTATTGAGCAAAGGCTGTGAATACTTATGTACATGTGATTTTTTTTCCCCCGTTTTTTATTTTTAATACATTTGCAAAGATTTCAAACAAACTTCTTTCATGTTGTCATTATGGGGTATTGTTTGTAGAATTTTGAGGAAAATAATGAAATGAATCCATTTTGGAATAAGGCTGTAACATAACAAAATGTGGAAAAAGTGAAGCGCTGTGAATACTTTCCGGATGCACTGTAAATAACCATTTTAAGACAAATGTTTTTGTGAAACATCTTATGTCCCCAAGACTTTTGTACAGTATTGTATATAAAAAATATAATATACAGTATAACTACATATATTATTTAGATTACAAAATTGCAATTTCTCTCAAACATTAAAGTCCAGATTGCCATGTTCTCTCATGAACTTAAAACAAGTTCCATTATAGACCAATGAGCTGGCAAGAGTGTAGACACAACAGCTTGGCGCTTCTTAATCCCTGGTTAATCATACATTCTGAGAACAGTATTTGTCCAACAAAAGCTTTAAAGACATGTTACCCTTGTGTTTTTGGATAACTGCTGACCATGAGAGCTGTTGTCATGGCCTTGGCTGTAGCCCTTGTGGGTAAGTAAACTGCAATGCTGTTTTAATCATTAGCATAGATGATAAAATCATATTCTTATTTAGGTCAAATATGCATTGTAGCATTGATCATTAAAATTTAACAATTTCTAAAATTTCAGCAAGTCAACATGTGAATCTTGGTAAGCAAAATTGACTCATCTCATTTTACCCATAGTGAAATCACTTTAGAACATAGCCTCTTGTGGCATATTTATTTATTTGTCTGTTTATTTTATAAAGATGCTATTTTACATTGCATTTACAGTCCCTGAGTTGGAAGGCACTCAAACCCATGTGTACAAGTACAAGGCTTTGCTCTTCAGTGGTCTTGAACAGGAGGGTCTGGCCAGAGCTGGCATTAAGATCAAAAGCAAGGTTTTCATCAGTGCTGTCGCTGAGAATACATTCCTGCTGAAGGTATCAGAAGAGTTAAATATATTGGTTTCAAACTGGTGGGCCGTGACCCAAAAATAGGTTGCAGGTCTGTTCAGATAGGGTCAGACATCAGGGATAGCATAATAAATAGGCTTCAACTTTTAAAATGCAGGAGAATGCCCTCCATAGGCTATCTTTTGTTACTGACGCTGAAGGCCATGCATCCAATCAAACTCTACTGTATTTTGGTGAAAATTAATCTGTCAATTGGTTGAAGCTATCCAAATTAGGAAGATGCCAACATGGTAAGGTTGCATGGCATACCTTCAAAAAAAAAAAAAAAAACCATGCAACAAAAACATGAAGGGTAAAAAAAAAAATGTCCTAATTAGATGACTTTAATTACAGGTTCACTGGTAAACACACTTCTATGCAGTTCATGGTAATATTAACAAAGATTTTTGCGGACTTTTATAAAACAATGTTGGTACTGTTAGGTCGCCACTTGATGTCCAGTGTAAAATCTGGTTGTTGATGCAAAACCAGTTGTGAACTATTGGCCATATGCATAATTCTTATTTCAACACAATTGAAAAGAAGCATACATTATATGAATTCAAATGTGTGACTGCTGCTAACAATAACAGTGACAATATTTTCTCAGCTCTCGAATCCTTAGCTGTTTCAATACACTGGCATCTGGCCTGCAGATACTTTTTTTGCCATTAAGCTCTCCTCAACACTGGCTACTCAGCTTGAGATTCCTATTAAGTTTGAGTACACCAATGGTGTGGTTGGAAAGATATTTGCACTCTCATTAGTTTCGACTACTATCATCAACTTGCACAGGGGAATTCTGAACATACTACAGCTCAGCCTAAAGAACGCTGAGAGCATCTATGAAGTTCAAGAAGTAAGACAGGCTGAAATGTAACCCAATCAGCAAAAAATATGGATCTAGCTCTTACATCTGAGGTCTTACTCATTGTATTTGTGATAAGGCTGGAGTTCAAGGTGTCTGCATGACCCAATATCTGATCAGTGAAGATAAAACAACCAACCATAGTGCCATCACCAAGGCCAAGGATCTTACTCTTTGCCATGAAAGGATAATGAAGGATGTTGGCTTGGCCTATACTGAAAAGTGTGTTGAATGTCAGGAGGTCAGGCCAAACACTCTTCATTTTGTCAATGCTTCATTAAAACTGATCTGGATAATATTGCTTTCTAAACATTTGATTTGACACCAAATAGAGGGTTATGAGCCTCTCTGGGACTGCAACCTACAGCTACATCATGAAGCCAACTCCAAATGGTGTTAAGATTACTGAAGCAACAGTCAAAGAGCTGCATCAATTTACATCACTATATGAGATTGAAGGTGCTACCCAGATGGAAACAGGGTACATCTGTTCATATGCTGTCAAACTAAAATGGAGTTGCTATTGTTTCTGGGTGTAAATATAAAGATTTGTAATGGTAACAAAACTATTCTTCATATTTCAGACAAGCTTTGGCCTTTATTGAGATTACGGAAAGTTCCATAGTTCCAATCAGTGCTGAATATTTAGCCTGTGGATCATTACAGTATGAATTTAGCACTGAGATTCTCTGGAGTCCCATTCAACTCATGAGAGTCAGTAATCCACAGGCTCAGGTGAGAGCAGATTTTGTTGACATTTTATCAAAGCCTTTGATATTATCTTCATTTCATCAAGATAGTAGATGCTCTGAATCATCTTTCTACCAAACATCTGGGAGTCCATGAAGTCCATGAAGACGTTCCTCTGAAATTCATCCAGCTCATCCAGCTTATGCAGTTTGCAAGTCTGGATGATATCGAGGGAATCTGGGCTCAGTTCAAAACCAGACCAAATTTCAGGTACATCAAATTCAGGTTAACAGTCTGAAACACTTACAGTATTTGCACATTGTTATATATTCATGGCTTTTCTAAGGAGATGGATCCTATAGGCTGTTCCTGCTGTTGGCACCCTAGTTGCTTTAAAATTCATCAAGAAGACATTCTTGAGAGGTGACCTTTCCATCCCTGAGTTCACACAGGCCCTTCCGGTAACAGTGCACATGGTCAATGCTAATTTAGACATCGTTAAGCTGTTTGCTGTGCGTACACTCTTATCTGGAGAATGACTCAAAGCTTAAACTCCTTATTTAGCATGCTAGATAATATCTGAACTTCCATAAATTTTCTAACCACAAAGGGTTTGCCTCTGAGTCACAAAGTTCAGGAAACACCAGGTCTACGTGAAGTTGCCATGCTTGGCTATGGGTCAATGATTGCCAGATACTGTACTGGTGCTCTTGATTGCACAGTTGAGCTTTTGAAGGTAAAGATGGTTCCTTGCTAATTAAAAACTTTTGCTTGACTTTACATGTTTGCATACTGTACTTGCACATAAATTCAACTTCCTTTTTTCTTTTTCTTTTTTTCTTTAAGCCCATCCATGACATTGCTGCTGAGGCTACTGCTAAGGCTGACATTGCAGCAATCACTCTGATTCTGAAAGTAATGGGCAATGCTGGTCACCCTGCTAGCGTTAAACACATCATGAAGTTTCTACCAGTATTTGGGACTCCTATGACTAATTTCCCCTTGAGAGTTCAAGTCGATGCCATTTTGGCTCTAAAGGCCATTGCCAAAAAGGAGCCCAAACTGGTTAGTCAGAGTCCAGCTCTGTATCATCAGGTCAACAAGGCCCATCTCAAATAAAATAGGTGCATGATGCCCCTGGTATGCAATTTCTTCTGCATTTCAGGTCCAGGAGGTAGTTCTGCGTATTTTCATGAACAAAGATCTCCAACCAGAGTTGCGCATTATATCATGGATTGTGCTTTTCGAGACAAAGCCAGGCATGGGGCTGGTTACTAATCTTGCACTCACTCTGCAGAAGGAAACACATTTACATGTCGCTAGTTTCACATACTCACACATCAAAGCCTTGACAAGGAGCACTTCCCCTGATCTTACACCAATGTGAGTTTACAATGACAAATTGTCAAAATGACAATACTAACAATCCATCTGACAAACAAAGAATCCAATTGTTCATTTTGTAGTGCTGTGGCCTGCAATGTTGCCATTAAGATGTTAAGCCCAAAACTGGACCAACTTGGCTACCGTTACAGCAAAGAATTGCACTTGGATGGTTATGAAAGTAAGAAAGTTCTGTTGATCTCTCCACTATAATTAATTTTTTTCCTCCCCAATTTGGAATGCCCATTTCCCAATGTGCTCTAAGTCCTCGTGGTGGTGTAGTGACTCGCCTCAATCGGGGTGGCGGAGGATGAATCTCAGTTGCCTTCACGTCAGAGGCCGTCAATCTGCGCATCTTATCACGTGGCTTGTTGAGCGTGTTACCGCGGAGACATAACGCATGTGGAGGCTTCACGCTATTCTCCGCGGCATCCACGCACAACTCATCAAGCACCCCACCGAGAGTGAACCACATTATAGTGACCACGAGGAGGTTACCCCATGTGACTCTACCCTCCCTAGCGACCAGGCCAATTTGGTTGCTAAGGAGACCTGGCTGGAGTCACTCAGCACGCCCTGGATTCAAACTTGTGACTCCAGGGGTGATAGTCAGCGTCTTCACTTGCTGAGCTATCCAGACCCCCCTCACTGTAATTAAGTTGTTTATTTTGTTTAATTGCTGCTTTTAATTTTTTTGTATAATTAGTTTCCTTGTTTAGGTCCTCTTATGGTTGGTGCTTCTGGTAGTGCTTTCATCATCAATGACTCTGCCACCATCCTGCCCAGAGCTGTTGTAGCTAATGCACGTGCCTACATGGCTGGAGCTGCTGCTGATGTGATTGAGGTGAGTAGCTATGATACATTCTCTATTTTATTTCTTTTTTTTTTCTTTTTTTTTCTACATGACTTCACATTATAGTGCTGCTTACTTTCAGGTTGGTGTCAGAACTGATGGAATTCAGGAGGCCCTTCTAAAAACACCACTTCTAAATGAGGATAGACTACCCAGGATGAAACATGTCCTAAAGGCAGTAAGTGGGGTATGTTATAAACATTATTTCTACAGTGTTTCTTTAAAGTTATATATATTTTGTTGCCTGTTTTATGTGGTACATTGCAGCTGAAAGCATTCAAGGCCCTGCCAAAAAAAGCAGCCCCTTGGCTCAATCTATGTGAAACTCTTTGGACAAGAGATCACTTTTGCAAATGTTGACAAAGCAGTTATTGAACAGGCAACACGGGTATAGCACATGCTTTTTTAATACCTCTATTGTCTTATGCTGAATATTTGGTAGTTCATCTTTTCACTTAAACTACTGTATCTGTATGACTTTCTTGACATTCTATGAAAGCTATCAATAAAATTTTATCTACAGCTTGCTACTGGAGGCTATATACCTGAGTTGGCAGGGCAAGCTCTGAAAGCCATGCAGAACAGCATTACCTTCCAGTATGCCAAGCCCTTGCTGGTTGCTGAAGTGCGTCGCATCTTCCCATTAGCAGCTGGTGTTCCCATGGAGCTCAGTTTGAACACTGCTGCTGTTGCTGCTGCCAATTTGAAGGGAAAATCTGTCTCAGAATCTCAGCAATCTCTTAAAGGATTGTCTTGATTGAAGTTTGAGTCTGTAAATGGTGTTTTGAGTTACATTTATATGAATCCCCCATCTTTCATTAGTCGGACAAACAAACAGTATGAAATGGTAGGATGACATTTCTTATGCTAAAATCTCTAAAAACACTGCCCCCAGTGGCCAAAGCGGTGAGTGTTGTTGGGTGTATGGGCACGTGTGATCTCCATTTGTCCATTGTCCATGGAGGGGTGCCAAAAGCGAGTTGTGAAGCTAGTTGTGTTCAGCTGTAGAGGCTGTAATACAGTGAAGAGGAATGCATATTTTATGAACTGTACCCTCCAACCCAAACCCCAAACTAAACCTAACCATCAGTGGAGTAAAAATGTTATATTAGAGGGAAAAATGCAACCTCTGCATCGGCTGGTCAGTGATTATGCAAAGGCAATTACTTCCTGGTTTCAACGAGGGATCCAATCCCAGGTCTCCCATGCTGCTGATGCAGTGTGCTTCTGGTCGTGCCACAGAGGTAGGTAAACACACTGTAGCCAATGCAAAAATGTTGCTTGACAGTGAGTCAGCATAATGTGGCCGATCCTAGGGTATTGGAACACTCTGAACAACATGTTGACTTCCCATGTGATCTTGTTGAACAATTAGCTTCTTCAGCTTTAACAGAGAATGTACTAATTATTTTTTCTTTTTTATTCTTAACTCATGTCCAGTCCAGGCTATTATTACACCACCTGTAACTGAAACCATCAATGTTGCTCATATGATGAAGACAGATGTGAAGTTAACTGCTGAGGTTTCACCAAGCATCGCCTTGCAGACATTTGCTGTGATGGGAGTGAACACTGGCTTTATTAAAGCTTCTTCCATGGCCAGAGGCAAGATCCATTCTTTTTTGCCTATAAAAATGGAAGCAAATTTTGATATTCCAAATGCTAATTTCAAGATAGAGGCCTTTCCTATTGTACTTCCAGTGCATTCTGCAGCTGCAAGGTACAGATTATTTTGAGTTATTGCACCAAACTAATAATTGTTCCAACTCTTTTAACTGACTCTCCATAACTGAAGTTCTGTTTTGTATTCAAAACTCTAGTTTTGAAACTTTTGCAGCAGCAAAAAACATTAATCAGATCAATGCAGAGAAAATTATACCTATAGTACCAGAGGCAGTAGTTGTGCAACATTCCCAGGAAACATTTAATTCCAGGAATTCAGCTGGAGAGTCGGTAAAACAGCAGTTCTCTAGCTGAATGTTAACAAAAATCCCCATGAAATTGCATGACAACAGCAGTATTCTTTCCAATGTTGACATTTTTCCAATTGAAACAGTACGTTTGGGCTGGACATATCAAAAAGTGAATTTTGACATAATTTAAGAGTACACTACCATACAGATGGCCTGAAGTTAACACACATGGACTAAACCTCAAAATCCTCAATTTGATTTTATTGGTTTTCTCTACATTTTTAATTATTTGCCTTATTTGTCTTTTTTAAAAACAGTTATCTGAAACCGATAACTCTGCTATGCCTCTTGGCATGGAACCTGAACTGACGACTAGTGTTCCACTTCGCAAAACTCTTTGTTCTGTTTTACCTCACATTGGAATCAAAGCATGCATTGAGGTTATGTCCTGTAATGCCACCTTCATCAGGAACACCACCCTTTATAACATGATTGGACAGCATGAAGTACATATTGTACTAGCTCGAGGCAAGTTCACAAATCAAACCTATGCAAATGAAAGCTGCAGAAGTTCTCCAGAACTATATTTGTGGTGAAAAATTAAATTTTGTATATCTTCTTTATTGACAGCTGATGGTCCAGCTTTTGAGGGATTAGAGTTTGAGGTCCAAGTGGGACCAAGAGCAGCTAAGAAGCTCCTTAAAAAAATCAACACTGTCGAGACTGCCCAGGTCAAGACCATCCTGATGAAATTGAGGAAAATCCTGGAGGGTGGACAGAGCAACAATAAATCCATAAACTCAATGAGGTCCTTCATCCACAATAAAATGTCTTCTCAAAGCATCAGCAGTCACAGCATTAGCAGTGCTGTCCACTCTTCCAACTCTGATCTGTCCAAAGTGAGTCTTTTCATCACCACATAATTTCAGGATATTTTGTTAATTTGGGGAAATACAACAAAAGATGGTGATTAAGTCAATGTCTTTTTAATTATTTACTTTAAATTAATTATTTTTCAGAATAATTTGCTCACTGAGGGGAAAATTCACTAAACAGTTGTGCCACTATTGCATGTGGTATTTCAGCACAAAAACCTGTATCTTTCTCACAAACCACCCGCAATATAGTTTTAGCAGTCACAAACAGCACTGAAATGGCATTGCATCAGTATTTAAATTAAGTCATTGTCATTCCTTTCCATACAAACACCTCCTCGATGTAAATTAGGCTCATTATAGAGTGAACCTCATTCACAAAACTCAATGCAGTTTGCCTGGCACAACTTACATTGCTCTATTACCGCACAAGGAAAGCAGGCGGTAAACAGAATTTGATTAAAATTAGATGTTTGTGTACATTTTATATTGATCATGGCAGCAGTAATTAATCAAATGATGGAGAAGAGTGCACTTTCGACATGTTAAAGAGATGATTCAAGTGTCTGGATCACAGTAGTGGAGTGATGCTGTACAGTCCCAGCAGAGTGTGCTAGATCATGGTGGTCTGCTGCATCCTCTGCTATATAGCACTCAGAATCAACCTGCAAGATTGGAACTGCACCATGGACATTGCATTCAGCGCAGATTTTGAGGCCGAGTTTTGGCCTTTGCCCGAATCCATATAGTTAATTGGGTGATAAAGCATTGCACAGACAGCTCGTGCAAATATAGTGCTTTTTACCAGGCACAATTCAGTCTTAGTGAATTCCAGCCTGATTGTGTGAAAATTCCATATTCTGTTATTTGAGAGAAGTTACCCATACAGAAAGTGGTACGATGTAGTTCACTTCATCAGATCCCTTTTAATTTTATATATATATATATATGTATATATAATATATGTATATATATATTTATGTACATTTTATTCACAACAAAGTAATGAAACTTTGAAGGTTCATGTCTTTACGTGGTTGCAGGCAAGATTCCTTGGGGACTCTGTTCATCCAGTGGTTGCTATCATTGCACGTGTTATGAGATGTGTTGATCGCAAGTTGCTGGGGTATCAGCTTGCTGCTTACTTGGACATGCCCACTTCAAGAGTACAGATCATTGTGGCCTCCATTGCAGTAAAGGACAACTGGAAGACGTGTGTTGATAGTGTCCTGCTTGGCAAGCACCAAGCTGCTGTAAGAAATTGGATGAAATGGATTTGTATGTCTCAGTCACCTCTCACTGTTTTGATGAAACCTTTTAAACTTGCTTCTGTCTAGGCACAGATTGCATGGGGTACAGAATGCAAGCAATATGAAGCTACCGTCAAAGCAGAGACTGGCCACTTTGGTCCAAGTCCTGTGGCCCAATTCAGAATGAAGTGTGAGAAGGTGCCCACTATTGTCACCACCTATGCCAAGAGGTTTGGATACACTTAAATTGTTTTCTCACATGTAGCTCAATTAGTAGAGCATGATGCTAACAATGCCAAGGTCATGGGTATAATTCCCAGGAAATGCACATACCTTTAATGCTCTGCAAGTTGTTTTGGATAAAAGCATTTGCTAAATCCATAAATGTAGAGTAAGGTAACATAATCTGATATCCACTACACAAATGTCAACACACCAAGACATTTTTTCTTTTTGTTTTGGATAAAAGCATTTGCTAAATCCATAAATGTAGAGTAAGGTAACATAATCTGATCTCCACTACACAAATGTCAACACACCAAGACATTTTTTCTTTTTGTTTTGGATAAAAGCATTTGATAAATCCATAAATGTAGAATAAGGTAACATAATCTGATCTCCACTACACAAATGTCAACACACCATGACATTTTTTCTTTTTCTTACTTCTAAAAGATTGTTTGAGTATATTCCTGGTGCAGCTCAAATGACTGGATTGACCATTACCAATGCAAAAAACAATCTGAGACAGATTGAACTGATTGTACTTGTCCCAACTGAAAGGACCTTGGACATCATTATCAAGACCCCAAAGGTAAGCTACAATCTAATTATGCTTTGCTATGC
This sequence comes from Myxocyprinus asiaticus, assembly GCF_019703515.2. Lineage (NCBI taxonomy): Eukaryota > Metazoa > Chordata > Actinopteri > Cypriniformes > Catostomidae > Myxocyprinus > Myxocyprinus asiaticus. Next base: position 15,823,053 of record NC_059392.1, on the reverse strand, counting down.
CTTTTTTTGACAGTACTTACTGAGATCTATGGATTTACAGATGACCTTGTCAAAGTCAGGCTTGGTTCTGCCAATCGCATTACCTTTAACAATTGAGGTGGTCCATGGCTACTCAGAAGAGGATGTCATGAACGTAATTCAGAACCTTTATAGAGATGCTAGTTCATGTTAGTGTGATCAAGATGGCCTCTCTATTTTTTTGTGAAATGATCTCTTGAAGATCATTTGAAGTCAGCAACTGTTATGTTCATTTTGTTTAGCTCAATGCAGTATGGCCACAAACACCTTGACAACATTCAACAACAGGAAATACAACTATGAAATCCCTTTTTCCTGCTACCAAGTCTTGGTTCAAGACTGCACGTTGGAGCATAAATTCATGGTCTTGATGAGAAAGGATAAGCTCTCTGAGAACAAAGATCTGAACGTTAAGGTGGCTGACATGTAAGTTCATCTTAAAGGTGTAACTAGTTCCATCATACAAAACAACCTCATTGCAGTACTTAAAATCACACCCTTTCCTTCCACAACAGTGACGTTGAGATATATCACCAGAATAGCACATTGATGGTTAAAATAAATGGAACTGAAGTACCAACCAATGATCATTCATACCAGCACTACACAGGTTGAAGTTCTCTCAACATTAATTTGGTATAAAGTCTGTTGCGTGCATTAACACCATTGTTTTAATTGATTCTTATGAATCAACACTATTGTTTTGACTGATACTTATGCAATGACGCTTTTTAAGACTTGACATGCAATTTTAAAAAAACAAAAATGTTTCAAAATGCAATCCAGTTACATATTCAAAAATGGGATTCTGCTCTAATTCTCAGAAGAGAGTCTTGGATTGTTCTCATTGATCCGTGCTTTTCTTTGATTTAAGAACCATACAAATTGCAAAGAAAGGTCAAGGCATCTCCATCTATGCCCCAGGCCATGGTCTTCAAGATGTCTATTATGCCACTGACCAGTGGAAGGTAATCCATATCTTCACAAACCGGTACATAATTTCGTGAACACTGAGTGAAAAAATAAAATAAAAATTCAGATAACTTAAAAATGTACGTAATGTGATAACATCTAGAAAAAAATATGGTTTAAAAATAATTTAATCAACCTGATTTAATTGGGTTACATCAACAATAGTAATTAAGGGTTAGATAAAGTATAAATAGAGCCTTAATGTAACTATTGCAGAATACTATTTTGCACAGTATACCAAACAGGTGGTCATCAGCGTCAAATGTAGAACAAAAATAATTTTCCCTGATTCATCAGATTTATATTGTGGATTGGATGAGGGGGCAGACTTGTGGTCTCTGTGGAAAAGCTGATGGAGAGATCAGACAGGATTATTGCACACCCAGTGGATACCTGACCAAGAGCTCAGTCAGTTTTGCCCACTCATGGGTTCTTCCTGCTGAGAGCTGCCGAGATGCTAACCGTAAGTGTTTGGTTGCTTATTTTGTGACAACAATAGTTTAAAAATACACATCAGTGTATTGTATATACTTCTCTCCAGAGTGTCACATGAAGCTTGAAACTCTAAAGCTGGAGAGGCAGATGTTGGATAGAAAGGAGTCCAACTGCTACTCCACTGAGCCGGTGTTGCGTTGCCTACCTGGCTGTCTGCCAGTCAGGACTAGTCGTATCACTGTTGGATACTACTGCCTGCCTACTAGTAAGACTTTTTCCCAAAACACTTTCATACAATATTCAATTGATTTATTACCTACTGCTTTTATTTCAAACTCCAAACTGAACGTTTCTGAAAATCTGAGCAGCAACTATGAGAAGACTGAAGATCTGAAAGCAACTGTAGAAGCTCACGTGGCCTGTCACTGCATAGAAACATGTGTTTAGAAACCTGATTAAATGTTTGTTTCAGTCACCTCTGTTCTTATGATCTATATGCTGGTTTTAAAATGTTGTGTTAATGTTTCTGATGGTGTATCCCAAAACCTTCTTTATGTTTGTAATGTAGCAACTTATTACGATATATCCATGAGTTAAGAAAGCAATAAATTATGAGAATCAGCCAGCATTTTACAGGTCTCAACAAGAGGTCCCTGAAGCGAAGGAACAGCATTTGTTTGTGACTTTTTGATGCAAACTAATATTTAATATTATCTTGAATAAACATTATCATTTGTAATAATTCTGATAATTCTTTTACAGTAATATGACTAAATAAGCAATACCTATGGGCCTATAGTCCAAGATCATTATATAATAATCCCCCAAAACACTTTGCAGTTTTGTCATGCTACTATGCTAATATGATGTTTAAATACTTATATGTTAAATTAATGAAAGACAAAGCACCAATGAAAAATCTATACTAGTCATTAGCCACATGCTACCTTGCAATCAGTAGCTGAAATTCTCTGTGATTCTCTGTAAAATTCTCAAAACAATATTTATTTTAAACATCGGAACACAAATCGAGATTGTGTCCCCAGTGGCTCAATTAATTATTTTTAAAGTATTTATTTTTTATTAAATATTGCACTGCAATAAATAAAATACTATCAAAACACCACAAATGTGTGACAATTTGAGCTATGAAACTGTTTGAATATAACAAACTGTTTGAATTTCTGGGAGTAGTTCCTACTCCCAGAAAGATATTAATGAAATAAGTGTCATAAGATACTGTATCACCTGTCTCTGTGACAGCACTAGACTATGTAAACAGCAAACAAAAATTTGTTCACAGGCCATGGACAATAACGCTTTCAAACCTGTCAATCATTTTGCACATTCTCATTGAATCGTAGTTGCAGTGAATTAGAGGCTTATTGCCATTTTTAAGCCATGTTGTTCATAACAGTTGTCTATTGAGGGTGCTATTTGGCTGCTGTTGTTTTTGACAACTATTTCTGCATACTGTCGGTCTCAATAAAGCTCATTTGTTATCTTTGGATTGCAGAGTTTTGGAAAGAGGGGGCATGGCTAATTCAATGGCCCAGTCTCCTGTAAGTAGAAAGGCTGAAATAGCTTACAGCACCTTTAAGTATTGCCTTTGTTTTCTATTATATTTGCTATCTATTTCATATTTGTGCTACAAAGGGGATTTATCTGCCTTTGGACTACTTGACTGAAGTTAAGATTAAAAAATAGAAAAAATTAAGAATTAGTTGGGGTGGTGGAGGGATGCCGGAAAAATTGTCACAGGAGTAAGGTAAGCAGCTGCTTATATGCGCTTGCATTGAGAAAGGACTAACTTGACAAGCTCCTCCTGAAACATTGTTTGGAACTCCATTTCACAAGTTTGCATGACCACCTAGTCCTTGAAGCAGAAATGGTAAACCGAGTGTTAAGGGTAAACAAATTTGGCTTGCTGTCTATGACCAATTAACCAGTTCACATGCATGGTTGACTTATTGACAAGTGTGTACAGAAAACAGGAGTTGGTTATGCAAAGGCAAGAAAAAGGGTAATGTTTGTAGTTATGATTGACCCCCAAAAGAATATATAAGCAGAGAAAATAAAGATAAATTAATTAAATTTGTGAACTGGCAGGGAGGAGTGAAAGTACTGCTGTGGCAGTGGTGTAGTTGAGCTGATATTAAAGGTATTCCTGTAGCAGAGAAATGAAAGCGCTGCTTCGGCAGTCGATTAGTTAGAACAATTGTAAAAGGTGCTCCTGTGGGAGCAGAGTGAAAGCACTGCTGCGTCAGTGGAGAATATAAGACAGAATAGTAAAAGGTTCTCCTGCGGCGGCAGAATGCTTAAAATAAGTAGTTCAAGAGAGGGAACTTAGAGCTCGAGCCGATCTGCTGTAAAACTGATACAATTATATACTGTAATTCTGGCAGATGAGCTCACACTGTGATTCAAAAGGGGGGGGGGGCTGGAGTATGTTTGAACGGGAGAGCCCATGCCACAATTCAAATGGCCATGACGACCCATGCATTGGAGCTCAGATGGCATCTGAATGGGTGGGCCCACACTGTGATACAAAAGAAAACATGGTGCACACAATAAGGTCTAAATTCGCCTCACAATGGATTTATTACAAAGTCTTATAAAGAAAGCATTAAAGAAACCTGCATACAGTCATGTGGAAAAAATGGAAATTGCTTTACAGGTGTAGGGCTTTACTGGTTGTTTAGATCAGTGTTACTATCAGAAATAATTAATAATTATTTCTGTAGTTATTAATCAATATTTAAATTAATTAATTGTATCTAACTCATTAAAACCTCTTATGGGACTCCAGTAAATGTAGTGTGCTACATTTAGGAGCAAGTTGGGTTATTAGCAATAATTAATTATCAAAGATAATTATTAATTATTAAAATCAACAGAACATTGATGAGAATCAATGTTAGTTTTTTTTAATCCTTTAAATCAACAGTTATCAAAGATAATCGTTAATTGTTAACGTCGATGAAACATTAATTAAAATTAACACTAGCTTATTGATCATTCAAATTCAATCAAAGATAATTATCAATTATCAAAAATCAATAGAATATTAATAAGGATTAACATTGACGGGGCACCACCCTGGAATCAGGGACTAATAACCGAATATTAAAACAGTCTCAATATTAGATTGTTTTCTTAGGAGAATCGACATCCGAAGAATATCGATTTTCGGGAAAAAAACAATGAATGAAGGTTTGAATCCGAGCACTATGCTCGGCATATGCAAAACCAACCAAAACACTTCTCTTTGTAATATAAACAAAGTTTATTTATGCAGTAATATCAATTAATAATTAATACAATGCAGTCAATAAACTTCCGACTTACAACTACAAACTAAACAGTGATATGATTAGATATGGAAATAAAAATAATTCTATAACACATAAGGTGTGTGTGTGACAGTGTGTGTGTGTGTGTGTCAGTGTGGTTAGTGAGAAAGAGAGAGAGAGATGATTAAATGACAGCCCGAAAGCTGATTTCGCGATAGCTGGAGATAAAGCAGCCGTGTTCATCACTCAGAGACGCAGTTTTACGAGCGGGGCTCGTAAAAGTCCCTTGTTATTTGACTCTTTAATGGATGAACTCAGTTGCAGTCTCACCCGCGATGGTGAAAATGCACAACAGTCCAATTTGGTTGGACCACAATACAGCAAAACAAATTCGTGATAATTAATACCCTGAGTATTAATAATTAGCGGACATGGCGGTCCGTAAACTGTACAAGCAAAAACCTTGAAACACAAGAATAGCACAATATAATATTCTATCTCTGCCCAGACGTAAACCTCTTACTTGAATCACATGAGGACACAGGTAGAATGTGTTTTCCTCTGTCCTTTAACTTTGACCCGGTTCCTTGAGGCTCGGGTGATGACGGGGGGGGGGGGGCGTTTCCTCGCTCTGTCGGCGGGCACGGCTGTTGATTCTCGGCGGGCTGGCGGAGAACTCAGAAATGTCGACTTGATTGAAGATGGAAGACAAATCTTTAATCTCTTCACTTCTGTAGGCCAACGGATGAAGATGCGAATTGCTCGGCGGTCTCCTTCAGATCCGTTAGAGTGTTCGGTTGAACACAGAGTAATCTCAACTCGTCCAGCGAGATGGAGATTGTATGGCTACAGTTTCAAGTCGGACATTACTTCCTTAAGCCACGAGGTTGCACCGGAGAGCAGCAAAAAGCTACGTCTGTATTCGGTGAACTAAGTCGCTGGAAGCAACTTTGGAAGCATTTCAGAATTATTTGAAGTCCTGATGATGTCATGTTTGAGGGACGTTCTGTTGTGTGCCTCATCCAATAGGAGTTGAGAGCTCGATCCTTTAGAGGGCAGGGCTTCATGGATCTGTAGTCTGTTTTGGACTCCCTTTGTTTGATTTTGGCGCGATTTTTGTCAGTAAAATTTACGACTTAGAAGGAGGGGGCTTGAGGAATGTTTTTATGACTGTTAGGCCTGCCTTTGTCTTCTATCTGAATACATGAGGCCCAACACAGGCACCTGTTGAAGGTAATATTATTGATACCCCTGTGGGAGGAGCAAAAGAAAATAACTGCAGGTGTGTCTGAAGAGAATCAAATTAGGCACATTAAAAAGAACTTTAAACCAATTAAAAATATTAGTGAACTATGTAACCATGGCATTCTGAGGGTCACGGCAGCTGGAGCGGTAGCTGCACATGCACTGGTAGAGGGGAAAACATCATACTGCCCTATGTTTATTTGTGGGGTATAGCATATGGTCAAAGCTTCAGGGGTTTTTGGCAAGAGAAGAGAAAAAAACCTAGCGACATCTAGGTCAAAACAGAAGGTAAAGAAGCTTTGTTTGCATTAGTGAAGACATATTGTTCTTGTATGCTTACATTTGTAAAGCTGGGAAAGAAGCAAGCAAAATGTTTTAAATTATGTTGTTGGCTTAAACCTCTGGATCATTTGAGTAACAATCATACACATGCATATACAATACATAAACCATTGAATGACATTACAAGGAGTAAAATGTTAAATTAAATTAATTAAATGGCGTACCTGAAACTCAAAGGACCACTTTCATGAAAATCTGTTGACTGGAACATCTGACCACTGTAGACACCACGCATGAAAAGCAATTGATCAAGGGGATAAACATGGCTGGTATCTAAAGTCTGAAACAAAATAATTACATAAAATTCCATCCAGGAAAGGAAGTAAATTCTAGAAAATAAATTAAGTCTGAGATTACTTATTTTGTGGTTTATATTCTAAAATATATTCCAAATACATTTACCTTAATACACTCCAGGACTATATTTTTAATTAATTTTATTTATTTATCACACATTGTACATTTGCACATATACAGTGAAATTCTTTTTTTCACATATCCCAGCTAAGCTGGGGTCAGAGTAATACAGGTATGTACCAGCAAACTTGTGAATCAGGCATTTAACAAGACGAGCCACATCACTGAGCATGATTGAATGCACTTAATAAAAACAGCATATTCCAGGGTTTGCAGGATGTGTTCTGAAACTTCAGGTAAATGCAAACATTGTTTAGGGATTTAAAGAAAGCTATTTAACGCACCTAGGTTTTTGCAAGAGAACATTGCTTATAAGACCATGCAAAAGCATAAGCGCTCTCATTGTTATTGGCGGGACTAATTTGACAAGCACCATAGCACACTGATAGATTTATAAATAATTATTTTCTTTAATTTGGATAAACTACTCTTGCAAGCAAAACTGAATGATCTGGATGATATTTTTAAATGTAGATTTTTAAACAATGCTACAGTATATGCATACTGTTTATAATATGGGTTTGGATGATTGCTCAGTTTTTAGCAACAATGACCATGACTTTTTGATTTGTTTGCTCAAGTCAAAATGACATAAAGCACATTACATGACATTGCTCTTTCATCTTTTCAGAAAACAACCTTCTATGGATACTTTTGAAAGTTATATTTATTGGCATTTTATTGGCAATAATTGATAATGTATATAATTTATTGCCAATTTTTCAACTAAGTTTTTTTTATTTCTACAATTGATAAAACTTAAATATATTCGTTGGGCATTATTTTACATATAACAAAACATCAGAAAGTGATTTAATCTTTTCTGAAATTAAATAAATAAAATTATATGTATAATTGAAAATGTAACATAATCAGTGTTTCACAGTGGATATTGGCCTTAGGATGACATGATGAGAGGCCAGGGTAACCTAACCTGTAATTGGTATTGAACAATCAGCTGACCAGTCAAACCTAGTGTAAGATGTACACATAAACATTAGTTAATAATTTATTTTAGTATTCATATTTGGCCAGCAAAAAATTACTATATAAGTATGTCATTTTCTTGAATTCTTTACAGACCACCAGCCATGAAAGCTGTTGTGCTTGCCTTGACTTTAGCCATTGTGGGTAAGTCAGATTTTAGCACTCATTTTCTTAACACTCATTTTATATATATATATATATATATATATATATATATATATATATATATATATATATATATATATATATATATATATATATATACACACACACACACACACATATATATATACAGTTGTGCTCAAAAGTTTGCATACCCTGGCAGAAATTGTGAAATTTTGGCATTGATTTAGAAAATATGACTGATCATGCAAAAAAATTAATGTCTTTTATTTAAAGATAGTAATCATATGAAGCCATTTATTATCACATAGTTGTTTGGCTCCTTTTTAAATCATAATGATAACAGAAATCACCCAAATGGCCCTGATCAAAAGTTTACAAACCCTTGAATGTTTGGCCTTGTTACAGACACACATGGTGACACACACAAGTTTAAATGGCAATTAAAGGTTAATTTCCTACACCTGTGGCTTTTTAAATTGCAATTAGTGTCTGTGTATAAATAGTCAATGAGTTTGTTAGCTCTCACGTGGATGCACTGAGCAGGCAAGATACTGAGCCATGGAGAGCAGAAAAGAACTGTCAAAAGACCTGCGTAACAAGGTAATGGAACTTTATAAAGATGGAAAAGGATATAAAAAGATATCCAAAGCCTTGAAAATGCCAGTCAGTACTGTTCAATCACTTATTAAGAAGTGGAAAATTCAGGGATCTCTTGATGCCAAGGTCAGGTAGACCAAAAAAGATTTCAGCCACAACTGCCAGAAGAATTGTTTGGAATACAAAAAAAGAAAACCACAGGTAACCTCAGGAGAAATACAGGCTGCTCTTGTAAAAGACGGTGTGGTTGTTTCAAGGAGCACAATACTTGTTGACCCCTCTCCAAACATAGCGCTTATGTTTGCGACCATAAATCTCTATTTTTCACTCCAAATTACAGTGTGCCAGAATCTGTGAGGTGTGTCAAGGTGTTGTCAGGCATATTGTAACCGGGCTTTTTTGTGGCATTGGATTCTTTCTGGCAACTCGACCATGCAGCTCATTTATGTTCAAGTATTGTCGTATTGTGCTCCTTGAAACAACCACACCATCTTTTTCCAGAACAGCCTGTATTTCTCCTGAGGTTACCTGTGGGTTTATCTTTGTATCCTGAACAATTCTTCTGGCAGTTGTGGCTGAAATCTTTCTTGGTCTACCTGACCTTGGCTTGATATCAAGAGATCCCCGAAAAGCCACAGGTGTGGGAAATTAAACTTTAATTGCCATTTAAACCTGTGTGTGTCACCTTGTGTGTCTGTAACAAGGGCAAACATTCAAGGGAATGTAAACATTTTGATCTGGGCCATTTGGGTGATTTCAGTTATCATTATGATTTAAAAAGGAGCCAAACAACTATGTGATGATAAAGGACTTCGTATGATCACTATCCTTAAATAAAAGACAGTTTTTATGCATGATCAGTCATATTTTCAAAATCAATGACAAAATTTCACAATTTCTGCCAGGGTATGCAAACTTTTGAGCACAACTGTGTGTGTGTGTGTGTATATTTTATATATATATATATATAATACACACACACAAAGTTCTTTACTAGAACACTTTTTAGGATTTAAACACTTTAAAAAAAATATATAGATATTTTGTCTAATTGTCTTGTTTCTTTTAGCGAGTCAACAGATTAACCTTGGTAAGTATTGAGATTTGGCAAATGCTATCTTTTGTTTCAATTAATCCTACATTTTAAAACTGAAGTGTCTTAAAACAGAAAATATTTTATAGAAATAATATTTTCAGTTCCTGAGTTTTCCCTTGCTAATACCTATGTGTACAAGTATGAGGCTCTGCTCTTGGGTGGTCTGCCAAAAGAAGGTCTGGCAAGAGCAGGAGTAAAACTCAGCAGCAAGGTTCACCTCAGTGCTGTAACAGAGAATGCCCTCCTGATGAAGGTAAGTACTGAAACACTAAACTAAAAACAATTTTACATGTTCAACTGTTTGACAAAACTGAAAGCACCAGCTAACACTGTTAGTTTTGTAGAGCAATGATACCATAATTAAAGTGAATGTATTACATTTTCAGCTCTGAGTATAGTGGCATCTGGCCCACAGATTCTTTTGTTCCTGCTACTAAGCTCACCTCAACACTGGCTGCTCAGCTTCAGATTCCCATAAAGTTTGTATGTTAATGGTGTGGTTGGAAAGGTATTCGCCCCTGCAGGAGTCTCCCCTACTGTCATGAACTTACACAGAGGAATCCTCAACATCCTTCAGCTCAACCTCAAGAAGAACCAGAACATTTATGAATTGCAAGAGGTGAGAAAGTGATCATAGTCAACATCTGATCCATTTCAAAGTTCTGCAATCTAACTTTTCTAACTTTCTACTTGTTGTCCAAGGCTGGAGCTCAGGGAGTGTGCAGGACCCACTATGTCATCAATGAGGATCCAAAGGCCAACCACATTATTCTCACCAAGTCTAAAGATCTCAGCAACTGCCAGGAAAGAATCATGAAGGATGTTGTCTTTGCATACACTGAGAAGTGTGTTGAATGCACCAAGGTAATGCAAAAGACAGTTACGCTAAGCTGAAGCTAAGTTACATTATATTGTTAATCATTGATACTTAAGACACCATAAGAATATAAACTGAGGTTTTGTGACTTTTTGTCAATGTCTGTTAGCATTGAGGCCTTACAAATTTCAGTACGATATACTGCGAGCTCCGACACAACATAGCAATGTTTTGTTTGTTTTGTTCACAGTTCTTATGTTTTTTGTCTTGGATGTTGTCTGCCTTATTGTCTACAACAGACAAACACTTTTGGACATTGGTTCAGCGATCTCACACCGAAAACCGGACTTCACATTCCTCAATGCCGACCCGCTGTTTACAAACACGCAAGCGGAGCCCTTTGTCTGGGCAGCATGGCCGCGGAAATGCAGGAGGAAAAGGGGAAACAGAGCCGGCGTTCTCATCAGAGTAAGACGCCGTGCAAATCGACCCCCACTACCCGCTATTCTACTGGCAAATGTTCAGTCTCTGGATAACAAGCTCTGTGAGCTGAAAGCGCGGATCTCTTTCCAACAAGAGATGAGGGACTGCTGCATTATCTGCCTAACAGAAACTTGGATGTCTGCAGAGATTCCAGACTCAGCCATTGAACCCGCGGTGTTCTCCGTGCACCGAGCGGACAGAGCGAAAGACCTCTCAGGTAAAACTAGAGGAGGTGGTGTATGTTTTATGATCAACAAATCCTGGTGTGATCAGAGGAACGTACATTCTATAAAGTCTTTCTGTTCTCCTGATCTGGAATTTCTTATGCTTCTGTGTCGACCATTCTGGCTACCGAGGGAATTCGCAGCGGTCATTATCACTGCTGTGTACATCCCACCACAAGCCGACACAGACCGGGCACTCAAGGAACTGTATGGGAGTATAAGTGAGCAGGAAACCGCGCACCCTGAGGCCGCGTTCATTGTGACCGGGGCCAGTTTAAAATCAGTCGCACCAAAATATCACCAGCACATTAGTTTCAACACACGAGGGGACCGGGTTTTGGACCATTGCTACTCTCCGTTCCAGGATGGCTACAAATCCCTCCCCCACCCACCATTTAGCAAATCGGACCACTCTTGTATTCTGCTTCTGCCCGCTTACAGGCAGAAATTGAAACAGGAAGCACCCACCCTCAGAACGATCCAGTGCTGGTCGGACCAATCAGACTCTATGCTACAGGACTGTTTTGATCACACGGACTGGGAGATGTTCCGGTCCGCCTCTGATGACATCGAGCTTTACGCTGATAGCGTAATGTGTTTCATCAGAACGTGCGTAGAGGAAGTGATTCCGACCAGGACAATACGGATCTATCCGAATCAGAAGCCATGGATCAATAGCGATGTTCGCGCGGCACTTAATGTGCGGACCTCCGCTTTTAATTCCGGGAACGCGGAGGAGCATAAACAAGCCAGTTATGCCCTCCGAAAAACTATCAGAACCGCAAAACGCCAGTACAGGAGCAAGATTGAAGGACAGTTTAACACCAACAACTCTAGAAGCATGTGGCAGGGAATTAACATCATCACGGACTTTAAAGGGAATAAAAACTCCGCCATGAACACCGCTGCCTCTCTACCGGATGAGCTAAATACTTTTTATGCTCGTTTCGAGGGAAATAACACCGCCCTCGCGGAGAGAGCTCTCGCGGCTGAAGCTACAGAGGTTAGTTCACTTTCCGTCTCTGTAGCGGATGTAACCCGATCCTTCCGACGGGTGAATATCCGCAAAGCCGCGGGACCAGACGGCATTCTGGGCCATGTCATCAGAGCGTGCGCGAACCAGCTGGCTGGTGTTTTTACGGACATTTTCAACCTTTCCCTCTCTTTGTCTGTAGTCCCCACATGCTTTAAAACATCCACCATTGTGCCTGTACCAAAGCAATCAAAAATCACTTGCTAAAATGACTGGCGTCCTGTTGCTCTGACCCCCATCATCAGCAAATGTTTTGAGAGACTAATCAGAGATTACATCTGCTCTGTATTGCCACTCAATCTTGACCCGCTGCAGTTTGCTTACCGCAACAACCGCTCCACTGATGATGCCATTGCATCTACAATACACACTGCTCTCTCCCACCTGGAAAAAAAGAACACTTATGTGAGAATGCTGTTTGTAGACTACAGCTCAGCATTCAGTGCCCTCCAAGCTAGATAAGAAACTCCAGGCTCTGGGCTTAAACAGCTCGCTGTGCAGCTGGATCCTGGACTTCCAGGCAGCAACATCTCCTCATCACTAACCCTCAACACTGGAGCCCCGCAGGGCTGTGTTCTCAGCCCACTACTGTATTCCTTGTACACACATGACTGTGTGGCAACACATAGCTCCAATGCCATCATTAAGTTTGCTGATGACACGATGGTGGTAGGTCTGATCACTGACAATGATGAAACAGCCTACAGAGAGGAGGTGCACACTTTGACACACTGGTGTCAGGAGCACAACCTCTCCCTCAACGTCAGTAAGACAAAGGAGCTTGTGGTGGACTTCAGAAGAAAAGACAGAGAACACAATCCCATCACCATCAATGGAGCACCAGTGGAGAGAGTCAGCAGCTTCAAGTTCCTGGGTGTCCACATCACTGAGGAACTCACATGGTCCGTCCACACTGAAGTCGTTGTGAAGAAGGCTCATCAGCACCTCTTCTTCCTGAGACGGCTGTGGAAGTTTGGAATGAACCGCCACATCCTCACACGGTTCTACACCTGCACTGTGGAGAGCATCCTGACTGGCTGTATCTCCGCCTGGTACGGCAATAGCACCGCCCACAACCGCAAAGCACTGCAAAGGGTGGTGCGAACTGCCAGACACATCATCGGAGGTGAGCTTCCCTCCCTCCAGGAAATATATACAAGGCGGTGTGTGAAAAAAGCTCGGAGGATCATCAGAGACTCCAGCCACCCGAGCCATGGGCTGTTCTCACTGCTACCATCAGGCAGGCGGTATCGCAGCATCAGGACCCGTACCAGCCGACTCCATGATAGCTTTTCCCCCAAGCAATCAGACTTCTGAACTCTTGATCTCCCACGATCAAAATACATCAGCACTGCACTTTATTACCCTTACTCTTATCTCACACCGGACTGTCATAAATTATATTATTATTATTATATTATGTTCTCTCTTAACAACTGACTATCAACCGACAGCCTGAATGTCAATACAGTACAATACTGTACATTCTATATATATATATATATATACTTTTTTATATATATTTTTATTTTTAATTTTTATTGAATAATGTGTATCTATATAGTAAAAAAACACAAAAAAAACAGCGTATTGTATACTGTACAGTGTATGTTATTATTTGTATATTGTTGAGTGTAATTATGTGTATAACAGATGTTTAAATTGTGTTGTGTTAATTTGATGTTATTGTAAATTGGTATATGTCTCATCACTGTCACGACTGCTATGTTGATCGGAACTGCACCCAAGAATTTCACACACCATTGCACTTGTGTATATGGCTGTGTGACAATAAAGTGATTTGATTTGATTTGCTCTCGAGAAACTATAGAAAATAAAATGGACACGTACCTCTTTTCTTTCAACAGAGGGTCAAGAGTCTGATTGAACTACATCATGAAACCAGCCTCCAGTGGTGTGCTGATTGCTGAGGCAACAGTTGAGGAAATGTATCAGTTCTCACCCTTCAATGAGATCCATGGTGCTGCCCAAATTGAAGCAAAGTATGATTGACCCTTTGTGATATCACTTTCAGAAATATAAATTAACAATGTTTCCTTTCACATTGCATTATTTTACAACCCCAATTCCGAAAAAGTTGGGACAGTATGATAAATGCTAATAAAAACAAAGTAGTGATTTGGAAATTATATTCACCCTTTGCTAAATTGAAAACACTACAACTAGACATTAGTTTTTTTTTTTTTTTTTTTTTTTAAATGTACAGTAATTTCATTAAAAGTGGAGACAGGGGTAATTTAAGACTAATAACAATTTGACAAGTTAAAATAAGGCAATGTGAAACAGGAGATGTTAAACAGGTGATTCAGTTGTGTCATAGTGTATATAAGGAGCCTCCAAAAACAGCCTAGTCCTTCAAGAGCAAGGATCATTCGAGACTTGTCAATTTGCTAACAGATACTTCAACAAATAATCCAGCTCTTTGAGAACAATGTTCCCCAAAGACAAATTGAAAGGATTTTGGGCATTTCACCCTCTACAGTGCACAATATAGTTAAAAGATTCAAGGAATATGGTCAACTCTCGGTGTGTAAAGGGCAAGACGAAAACCACTTCTGAATGCGTGTGATCTCTGATTCCCCCAGACATCACAGTCTTAAAAAACATAATTCATCTGTAATGGATATCATGAACATGGGTTTGGGATTACTTTAGTAAACCTTTGTTGGTCAACACCACTCACCGCTGCATTCACAGATGTAAGTTAAAACTTTACTATGCAAAGCAGAAGCCCTACATCAACAATGTCCAGAAGCGCCACAACTTCTCTGGGCTCAGTCTAATCTTAGATGGAAATTAGAACAGTGGAACTGTGTTTTTTGGTCCAATGATGCACATTTCAAATAGTTATTGAAAAATACAGCCATCGTGTTCTCCAGGCCAAAGAGGAAAAGGACCATCCAAGCTGTTATCAGCGTCAGGTCCAAAAGCCAGTGTCTGTATGGGCCAGGGGTGTGTCAGTGACCATGGCAAGGGTAACTCGCACATCTGTGAGGGCACCATTAATGCAGACAGATATGTAGAAATTTGAGCAGCATATACTGCCATCCAGCACCGTTTGTTCCAGGGATGTCCCGGAATTTTCAGCAGGACAACTTCAAACCACATACTGGCTGAATAAGCAGAGAGTGTGGGTGCTAGATTGCCTGCCTGCAGTCCTGACCATCTACAATTGATAATGTGTGGTGCATTATGAAGCGCAAAATACAGCAATGAAGACCCTGTACAATTGTGCAGCTGAAGACCTGCATAATGGATGAATGAGGGGAAATTCCACTTTTTAAACTTAACAAACTTGTGTTTTCAGTGCCTAAATGCATAATAAGTGTTATTAGAAGAAATGGAGATGTTTCACAGTGGTAAACACTCGACTGTCCCAACTTTTGAGTGTTGCAATCATCTGATTTGAAATTATTGTACATCAAAAATAAATAAAAAATGAAATTCACAAGGTAAAACATCATGTAATGTTTGGTTTTAGTGCTTTCAATATAGCAAAGGGTGAATATAATTTATAAATCACTCCTTTTTGTTTTTATTAGCATTTTTCATGTCCCAACTTTTTTTAGAATTGGAGTTGTAAGAAGATAGCATTCAGATTTAATTTCTCTGTTTTAGACAAACCTTGGCTTTTGTTGAGATTGAGAAGACCCCTGTTGTTCCAATCAAAGCTGATTATTTGGTCCGTGGATCCCTTCAGTAGGAGTTTGCAACAGAGATTCTCCAGACCCCCATTCAACTCCTGAGGATCAGTGATGCACAAGCACATGTAAATAAATGTGTAAAGTCATTCATCTTGAAAGCATCAAAGCCACTGATTTTAAAGGAAATCCATCAATTTGTGTCCAGCTCACAAGACACCTGAACGTTGCATGTACTCTTAATAGATTGTGGAGGTCCTAAAGGACTTGGCGATAAACAATGTGGCGATGGTTCCTGATGATGCTCCCCTTAAGTTTGTTCGGCTCACTCAGCTTCTGCGCATTGCCACCTTGGAGAATATTGAGGTCATCTGGGCTCAGTTCAAGGACAAACCACTTTACAGGTACAATTTGTTAGCAATGTAGTTAAAGAGCAATTTTCTCTTTATTTTTTACTAAAACAATTCCTCTCTTAGGCACTGGCTTCTGAATTCTCCATGCTGTTGGCACACCAGTAATTTTACAATTCATTAAGGAGAAATTTCTGGCTGGTGAACTTACTACTGCTGAGTTCATTCAGGCTCTTGTGGTTGCTCTGCAAATGGTCACTGCTGATTTGGACACCATCCACTTGACTGCTGTGGGTACATCTTGGGTACATCTTTTACTCAAAGTACAGTTTTTCAAGTTTTGTCCAAAAAAAAAAAATAATAATTTTCATATCTTTTGGAACAGAGTCTGGCTATGCATGAGAAAATCAGCACAATCCCAGCTCTGCGTGAAGTTGTCATGCTTGGATATGGTTCTATTATTGTCAAGTACTGTGTTGCAGTTCCCACATGCCCAGCTGAGCTCCTCAGGGTAAATGCCTAATCCACTTCTAAATTTCCATTAGAAATTAGTTTGTTTTACTATACTTTCTAATTATATGTGCATCACGCTCCTCAGCCCATCCATGAGATTGCTGCAGAAGCCATTGCCAAGAATAATATACATGAAATCACTTTGGCTCTGAAAGTTCTGGGCAATACTGGTCACCCATCTAGTTTTAAAACTATCATGAAGCTCCTGCCCGGACTGAAAATGTCTGGGTTACTGTCGTAACCTCCGTTCCCTGATGGAGGGAACGAGACGTTGTGTCGATGTAGAGACACTAGGGGTCACTCTTGAGCCCCGATCACCTCAGATCTTTGAGAAAAGGCCAATGGGAATTGGCAAGTGGAATTTGCATGCCACTACCCCGGACATATGGGTATAAAAGGGAGCTGGAATGCAGGATTCATTCAGGTTTTGTGCTGAGGAGCCAAGACACGGTCCCAGTCATTTCAGTGGCTAGTACAGCGGCTAGTACAGCATTGTGGCAAAAGGGACACAACGTTTCATTCCCTCCATCAGGGAACGGAGGTTACAACAGTAACCGAGACTTTCCCCTTCTGTCACTTACTCAACGTTGTGTCGATGTAGTGACACTAGAGGTCCCTATGGAAAAACGCCACAACAGCTGAACCGTGTTACATGACTGCCGATGCAGGTGCAAGCAAGCTGCTGCGTGCGTAATAGCAGGTGCATCAGACTGCATGTAACCTCCCCCAATGCCCCATAAGACATCATGTAGTTCCCAACATCCCTAAGGGAGGGAAGCGATGTAACTAGCATGGGAGCAGGCCGTGCCAGCCGCGGCCTTTTCTCTATGTTTTCTCTCCACAGAGTATGAGATTCAGCTGGGGCCATCTAACGTTATCATACGCATCGGGGAAGGTGTTCTTTTCTTTTCCTATTCTTTCAGGGGGAAAAGACCCTGCGGAGACCACATCCTGCCCAAAAGGGGAGGTCAACATTTGGCAATACGACACATGGGTTCAGCAGCCGCACATGGAAGTGGCGCGGTGGTAGGTCCCACCACGAAAAAGGGGGGAGGACTCTAAAAACCCAGCGACCAGGGGCAGAGAGAGCTCTGCCCAAGGGAGACGCGATCCGCCGACAGGGAGACCATACCATGGAATATACATCACAGGGGTTACTGGAGTAATCGGCACCTGTGGAGCACCTATCCCAGTACAGGGGATATTAGACCCCGTAGTGGGGCTGGCTGCGAACTCCTCCGCTGAGTTTGCAAACCATAGGGCTAGGGAGGAAGGACATCCAGGGTCCACAACTTTGTGAACTCGACTGGGGGTAAAAGCGCACGTTTTCACCTCAGGGGAGGGGAAAGGCGCTATACGCAAGCGATACACCTGGCCAGCTGTTCCGTATTACCGAACTCTACCTGTTCGTACCTGAAAGAACACGGGACGAAACTGGCTCAACCCGGAGATTGTAAAATCTCGCGAAAGTATTGGGTGTTGCCCAGCCTGCTGCTCTGCTGATGTCTGCTAGAGAGGTGCAATTGGCCAGTGCCCACGAGGATGCCACACTCCTTGTAGAGTGTGCTCGAACCCGCAAGGGGGCAGGCACGGCCTGGGTCTGGTAGGCCAATGCAATGGCGTCCGTGATCCAGTGGGCAAGCCTCTGTTTGGAGACGGCGTTCCCTTTCCGCTGTCCACCAAAGAAGACAAAGAGCTGCTCAGAGCGACTAAAGCTCTGCGTGCAATCCAAGTAGGTGCGCAAAGCATGCACCAGACACAGCAATGACAGGGCTGGGTCTGCCTCCTCCTGGGGCAGCACTTGCAGGTTCACCACCTGATCCCTGAAGGGGTCGTGGGAACCTTGGGCACATAGCCCGGTCAGGGTCTCAGGATCACGTGAGAATCTGCCAGACCAAACTCCAGGCAAGTGTCGCTGACAGAGAACACTTGTAGGTCCCCCACCCTCTTGATGGAGGTGAGTGCAATCAGGAGGGCCGTCTTTAAGGAGAGGGCTTTCAACTCAACTGACTCTATTGGCTCAAATGGGGCTCTCCGAAGGCCCAGGAGGACCACGGTGAGATCCCATGAGGGGAAGAGGCATGGCCTGGGAGGATTAAGTGCCACTTTAGGGCATAAAGCTGCCTGGTAGAGGGAGCTCTGGCTTGAGTGATCGTGTCTACAACTGCTGGTGGTAGACCGCTTGGACCTTAGTCCAAGCTCCAGGCGAGGGGCACTAAGGGGACGATCGCATCTGACATACCTGGGGGTGGGGCCTCACGACGGGGGAGCAGGCAATGCCGCGTCGAGGACCGTTGCTTTGACCCAAGGCGGCTGCGCTGAGGGGGACATCAAAGCACTTACCTTGCTCTGCGTACCTGGCGTAGGGCGGGTTAGCGACTTGAGGAGGAGGGCCTCTTGGGCCGTCCTCAAGACTCGTCACAACCGGCTGGCCATAGGTGTAGCGTGGCTGGGCACGCAAAGGTGGGGAGGCCGTGTTCGTGGGGCCCTGGCTGGGGACCGTGTTTGCGGGGCCCTGGCTGTGAATGATCAGTGTCTGGTGGCTGTGAACACCGATTATGTGACCCAAGGAGTGAGGAAACCGCTCCTTTTTTTTGGCGAACAAAAAAGAAACGGAACAAAGGATTTACCTCCCGGCCCTCCAGCGGGGGATGGAGTGGTCTGGATACCAGCTCCGTAGCGGACATCTCGCTCCCTGGGTCATCCGTCTCAGGGGCGCTTAGGAGCCTTCTGGGTCCTCGTGCCAGCCCGAGAGATGGGGAGTGTCAGCTTTCTGCGGGGGGCTCTACCTTGGGGCCAAGAGCTAGGCTCGGGCTGAGGCGGAGCCACCTGGGCTTTCACCGCCGCAGGGTGATGCCCTCGGCAAGCAGACGGGGTGCGGGATCTTGAACCGCGCCGGGGCAAGATGTTATGTTTGGCACTGTAGGCTTTGGCCGCCAGAGACGATGTAGTCTTACAGGCTCTGGAAGGGAGCGCCGGATGATCCTACCAGGTGGCGGCATTTTGCGGGCACAGATGCATCGCAACCACCTGATCCACCTGAGGGACCTCCGTGTACCCGTGGACCGCCCTGCTGTCGAGGGTAGTGAGAGCGGATGTACCCAGAAGTCTGTTTCGGGCAGCGAAAGGTGCTCTCCATGACCTTGTGAGTTCGTCATGCACCTTCGGGAAGAAAGGAACCGGGGGGGTGCGAGCAGCGCCTGAACCCAGGAACCAATCATCAAGCCGCGAGCGCTCAGGGGAGGCTGGAGGGTTCCAGTCCAACCCGATACTCGCAGCAGCCCGGGCAAGCATGGCGGTCAGCACTGCGTCGGCCTCAGACTGGGCGGGCAGACCCGAAGGTGGCAGCCTAGTCGAGTCCTCGGCATCCGACATCGCCAGTACGCTCTCCGATGCAGCAATCGAAGACTCATCCTGTTTGTGGGCCCCGAAAGAGACGTCAAGCTGGCCATGAGGTGGGCTGATCTCATTTTGGAACCGGACGGAAGCAAACGAGTTTGCTGGGGAACGGGAGGTCCGCGGGGAATTGCCCGGCGAGACCGCGCCCAGTGAACTCCCCAAATCGCCTCCAGCACCAGCCGGGCCAGCTTCACACCTGTGGGTAGAAGGCACAGCGCGGGGGGTGGCTAGAGTGGCTTTCTCTCAGAAGAAGGAAAGCCGCGACCACAACGTTGCCATGGTCATATCCTCGCAATGAGAACATGAACCATCCACAAACGCTACCTCAGTGTGATCGCTGCCCAGACACGTGAGGCAGCACCCGTGGCCATCGAAGGCGGAGAGATAACGATCACATCCAGGAATCACACAAAGACGGAAAGGCATCTTTAAAAAGACGTTCAACATCAATGTGTGCGCTCTAATAGAGAAAATGTATTCTTTAGCAGGAATATACACTCTTTTAGCGCTGTCGAAGCGCCCAGGGGTGAAAAGGAGATAAAGCCACTGGAAATGCGCCATATATCCAACAGCATACGCTTAAGAGGTGAATGGAACAGCAGTAGTATTCAGCTCGCTGATAGTACAACCGCTCGGCTCCGAATAAAAAATCTGAATGAATCCTACATTCCAGCTCCCTTTTATACCCGTATGTCCAGGGGAGTGGCATGCAAATTCCACTCGCCAATTCTCATTGGCCTTTTCTCAAAGATCTGAGGTGATTGGGGCTCTCAAGAGCAACCCCTACTGTCACTACATCGACACAACGTCGAGTGAGTGACAGAAGGGGAACTGCAGGTGCTTCTCTACCCATTAGAGTCCAGGTTGATGCTATCATGGCCATGAGAAACATTGCCAAATAAGAGCCCAACTTGGTAAGTGTCAGACATTATACTGTAGATATTAAAAAATAAAAATAATGTTTGTGCTTGTTCTTGTTATCTAACCTTGTTTCCTGCTTCAGGTTCAACCAGTGGCCCTGCAGCTCCTATTGGACAGGGCTCTCCACCCTGAAGTGCATATGGTTGCTTGTATTGCGTTGTTTGAGACCAAACCCTCAGTGGATCTCATCTCCAGTGTTGCTGGTACTTTGAGGATTGAGACTAGCATGCAGGCTGCAAGCTTTGCCTGTTCCCACATCAAGTCCTTGACCAGAATCACTGCCCCTGATATGGCCACTGTGTAAGAATAGCAAATCATTAAAAAATGATGACTTTATAACTTCACATGAGAAGAAGTCTGAGGTCATCATGTTTGTCCATTTCAGTGCTGGTGCTGCTAATGTTGCAATCAAGCTTTTGAGCCCAAAGTTGGACAGGCTTTGCTACCGCTTCAGTAGAGCTCTTCAGCTCTATTCAAAACCAATACAGAACTATGAAATAAATTACTCTTACCTTGTCAGTATTCGTGCATTCAGCCATTCATAAACATGCCTATTCATTGTATCCTAACCTATCTACCTGTGCAGCTCATCTTATGATTGGAGCTGCTGGTAGTGCCTACATGATCAATGATGCCACTACCATCCTGCCCAGAGCTGTTATTGCTAAAGCATGTGCCTACCTGGCTGGAGCTGCTGCTGATGTTCTGGATGTAAAGATTTTTTCTAGAAATCTAATTTCTTGTTTTATAATGTTTTGATAGTCCTCATTCAATGGTTCCTCTTAAACAGATTGGTGTGAGAACTGAAGGAATCCAGGAGGCTCTTCTGAAATCTCCTGCTGCAGATGAAAGTCCTGACCGTATTACAAAGATGAAGCACAAACTGAGAGCAGTATGTAATTTGGATTTTGTCTTATTTTTATACCATGACATAAACATTACAAAATTCAAAACTTCTCAGGTTTTTTACTTCTTCAACTCAGAAACTGGAAGGCTCTGCCAACCAATCAGCTATTGGCTTCAGTCTATGTCAAATTGTTCGGACAGGAAG
Organism: Myxocyprinus asiaticus; assembly: GCF_019703515.2. Classification (NCBI taxonomy): domain Eukaryota; kingdom Metazoa; phylum Chordata; class Actinopteri; order Cypriniformes; family Catostomidae; genus Myxocyprinus; species Myxocyprinus asiaticus. Next base: position 15,801,072 of record NC_059392.1, on the reverse strand, counting down.
TGGCTTTTGCCAACATTGACAAGACCATCATTGAACAAGCAATTCCGGTATTGTTTTGTAGATCATGTTTCCTCTTTATTACCATAATTCTGAGTTTCACTTGAGATTATTATAGAAATTCCGAATAATTCAAATTCTCACAATGATATGTACTTTGTATTTCTCATACACTACTTCTAGCTTGTCACTGGACCCAAACCACGTGAACTGCTGAAGAAGACCCTTAAGGCTTTGCAGGAAGGAATTGCACTGCAGTATACCAGACCCCTACTAGCAGCTGAAGTGCATCGTATCTTTCCAACAGCAGTTGGTGTGCCCATGGAGTTTGGTTTTTACTCTGCTGCTGTTGTTGCTACAACTGTCAGTGGTGAGGTTTTTTTCCTTTAATTTTTTTATGTCTCTTTCTTCAGTAATGAGAAGATTACTACTTCTTACATTGATATTGCTCTGTTCATCCTTCTAGTTCAGGCTACCGTTACACCTCCTCTCCCTGAGAAGTCTGAGATCATTACTTTTGAGCAGCTGAAAAAGACTGATGTTCAACTGCATGCTGAAGCTAAACCAAGGTATACTTTTACAGCTACCTACATAAAGATATGACATAATGCTTACAACAGCAATTTTACAAACATAATCTTCATTATCCTTCTTTCAGTGTTTCTCTGCATACATTTGCTGTGATGGGCAGCTGAAGAGGACTGACGTTAAATTCCAAGCTGAAGCTAAACCAAGGTTTACTTTTATAGCCACATGTGAAAAGTCGTGCTAAACCTTTACACAATAAACATTTTACAAACAAACTCTCTTATTTTTCTTTCAGTGTTGCTCTGCAGACCTTTGCTGTCGAGAGTAAACACTGCCTTGATCCAAGCTGCTGTTATGGTCAAAGGAAAGATCCGTACAATTGTTCCTGGAAAACTGGCAGCAAGAGCAAATATTCTCAAGGGCAATTACAAGGTAGAGGCTCTGCCTATTGAAGTTCCTGAACATTTTGCTGATATGAGGTAATGCTATCTAAATTATATTGATGTAGTAAAAAGTTTAAATCACTTTCAGAAAGGTTCAAAAAGTTTCTGAAACATTCTGAAACAGGTTCAAAAGTTTTCCTGAGATATTGTATCCGATTCTTTCTTGTTACAACAGTTTTGAGACTTTTGCTGCGGCCAGAAACATTGAAGATCCCACTGCTGAGAGGATTGTTCCCTTGGTACCTGAATTGTCCCTGCAAGGTGCCCAGGCATCTCTTGCTAATGATTCGGTAAGCTTTTAGCATGGACATGTATGTGTGGAAACAAGCTTAGCTTTCATTTGATTCATGTTTCAGCAGAGACTGATTGCTTCTTTTGACATTCCTTATTTTTTTTCTTTGCAGTCTTCTGAGAATGTTGACCCTGACATTCCAGCTGTGAGATCTGCCACTCTATTCCACAAAACCCTCGGTCTTGCTGTCCCATACATTGAAATCAAGGGATGCATTGAAGTGCATTCTCACAATGCTGCTTTTATGAAGAAGTCTCCTCTGTTCTACATAATTGGACATCACACAGCATGCGCTACAGTGGCAAGAGGTATTCTAAAAGGAAAAAATTACATTCAGGCAAAAAAAAATAAAATAAATTATAGTAAATGTTTTGTCGTTCTGGCTTCAGGTGAAGGTCCTGCAGTTGAGAGATTAGAGTTTGAGGTCCAAGTTGGCCCTAGAGCTGATGAGAGGCTCCTTAAGCAAATCAACATTGTTGATGAGGACACTCCAGAGGGAAAAACTATCCTGATGAAACTGAGGGCAATCCTGGAGACTGAAGCGAAAAACATTCCTGTCTCCTCTGAAAGCAGCAGTAGCCGCAGCAGTGCCAGCAGTTCTTGGAGCTCTTCAATGTCCAACTCTCGGATGAAAGAGGTGAGATCATGGGGTATTGCTTATGGCTAAGTGTAACAGATTCACACGATGGGCAAGGAGGAGGCGGGAACCGGCTGAGCAGTCAACGTAAACTTTTAATAAACAAATGAACAAAACGCAACATAAAACTGCTTTCCAGCATAACACAAAACACACACAAGACTTCTGCATGCATCTCTCTCTCTCTCTCTCTCTCTTGAACTGGCATCTCCTCTTTATCCCTCTCCCGGCTGATTGGGCTGATTCGGCACCGGGCATCCATCAATACAGCCCGGCCATGCCCTCATTGTCACATACCCCCAACGCCTGATTCAGGTAGGGGAAACCTCCAGCGTGACTTACTCCCCCCCTCCTTACCTAGAGGTGCTGCCCTTTCGGCCATCCTTTGCTGGCCAGTCTTCCCTGCCTCCTGGGAATCTGAGTAGGATGAGGGTAGGGAGAGGGGAGGGGAAAGAGTGAGCAGGAGAGAGAGAGAGAGAGAGAAAAAAAAACTGGCTTTCTGGTCCCCGAACATGCTGTCGACTGGTCCTCATCCAGCTGTGCAGCAGTCCTCCTGACGCCGGGTGATGGCACTGGACCTCGCCTCCTGGCAGACAGCAGTGGGCTCCTCCACCTCCCGGCAGACGTCAGCAGCTCCTCCACCTCCTGGTGGCCGGCAGCGGCTCCTTCGTCTCCTGGCGGACAGCAGCGGGATACTCCACCTTCTGGCGAACCGCTCCAGTACCACTGGACCATACCTCCTCGCCGTCACGACCCTCCATCAGTGGCGAGGGCTCTCCGACAGAGCATCCCTCCTCCTTCCCAGGTTTCGGCACCAATGTAACAGATTCACACGATGGGCAAAGGAGGCGGCGGGAACCGGCTAAGCAGTCAACATAAACTTTTAATAAACAAATGAACAAAACACAACACACAGACAAGACTGCTGCGTGCGTCTCTCTCTCTCTCGAACTGGCATCCCCGGCTCCTCTTTAAACCTCTCCCGGCTGATTGGGCTGATTTAGCACCAGGCGTCCATCATTACGGCCCGGCCACGCTCTCCTCCTCGTCGCACTAAGGTAGCAACAAACTGTAGCATAAATAAGTCTTTGTATTTATATTCATAATGATTATTTCAATCTCAGAGAACCCTTCAAGATATTCCACAAAGATCAGGTAGTTACTAAGCAATACTTTTCATTAGTTTTCATTTATCTCATAGGTTACCATTAACGCCTGGTTGTATTCCTCTATTTGGAGAGATTTCTTTGTATTCAGATAATCCTAAACAAAAACTTTGCTTGCAGTACTTGGTGCCTCATGGATCAAAGGCAGTTAGCAGTGGAAGTACTGCAGCTAGTTTTTAATCTATCCAAAAACAGGTGAACCAATTTATGTCATTAGTTTAACAAAACTAACAACTGAAATTTCATAAAGAAAAGTTCTTGTAAGAATCACTTGCATGCATGTTTATGCTTTCAGGCTAAGTACCTTGGAAACACTATTCCACCTGTTTTTGCTACCTGTTCAGCTGTTGGGTTACCTGCTCACTGCTTTCTTTGACAAGCCAACTGCAAGAGTACAGCTCATTGTTTCCTCAATTGCTGAAAATGACAACTGGAAGATTTGTGCTGATGGTGTTCTGCTGAGCAAGCACAAAGTCACTAAGTCTGGAGCTCATGTGGCTAAAATTCTCAAAGTTGCCATTGTCGATTTCTGTCCTTTTATGTTCTGCTGGCCTGAATAACTGCATTATCATTGTACATAAACTTTCTTCCCCAGGCCAAGGTTGCTTGGGGCCCAGAGTGCCAAAAATATGCGATCATTACTAAAGCTGAGGTCGGAATTCTTGGAGAATTCCCAGCAGTCCGTTTTGAGCTTGAATGGGAGAGGCTTCCAATTATTGTCACCACCTATGCCAAAAAGTAGAGTCTATTAACACACAACAAATTATTTTTAATAATTGTAGAAATGTGATGTATTAATATAATTTTTCTGGAGAATCACATACAAATTAGGCTGTATAAGCACATCCCTATGGCAGCTCTCCAGACTGGTTTCAAGGTTGAAAGAGCCATGAACAGTGAGAAAGAAGCTGAATTTACTGTGGCCTTACCATCTCAGAGGACCCTGAAATTCATTGTAAGGATTCCAGAGGTGAGAGGCTTATAGTTTTTTCTTTAAATTACTAATGACTCACACAGATATTTAACATGGAAAAACAACTAATCTGTTTGTACCTGCTGCTCTAGATGACACTGTAAAGGATGGCTGTTCCTCTCCCCTTCACTATTCCAAACAATCCAGATGGAACTCTTTCGATTCATATTGATGAGGACCTTCTCTTCAAACCTCAGAAATATATCTATGATTACACCACAGGTATGAATATGATCAGACATACTGGAGTCCACCTTAATGAATACAATTTCTGAGAGTACACGTCCATCTAATGTTATTTTTGAAATACCAATTTATATAGCTCAGTGCAGCATGATCCATGACACAATGACCACATTCAATAACATGAGGTATAAGAATGAAATGTTCATTTCGTGCTACCAAGTCTTGGCCCAGAATTACACATCTGAGCTGAAATGTATTGTTCTTCTGAAGAAGGATGAAGAGTCTGAACAAAACCACCTGAACGTTAAGCTTGCTGAGATGTAAGTTCACTTTGTTATGTACAGTTATCCATTTAACCTGCAGGGTTTTGTAACTGTTAGTAGTTATCACTCTACTGAGCTGAACACCTTTCTTCTTTACAGTGATATCGACCTTTATGCTGTGGGTAACAATGTAAAGGTTAAGGTTAATGGAATGGAAGTTCCTACCAGCAGCAATCCCTACCACCATCCTTCAAGTAGGCTCTTAGGTCCATGTTGTCTCTAAGCAAGCTCAGCATAATGCATGATCAGGTAATGTAAAAAAAAAAAATAATAATAATAATAACTTTTTTATTTGTTAAAATGCTCTTCTTGTTTAGGCTCCATCCAGATCAAGCAGAAGGCTGATGGTTTGTTAGTTTATACTTCTAGTCATGGGCTTCACAAAGTCTACTTTGCCAATGATGGATGGAAGGTGAATCCAAGTTTATGAGCTCTGAAATGCTTTCAACTATTTGTGCTTTATTTATAAAGTTGAGTTGAGATTGTCAAAAAGCACGTCTCATCCAGAGCTTGAGGAATTGCTGATTTATAGAAATATATTCTCATTCATAGATACAAGTTGTGGACTGGATGAAGGGAAAGACATGTGGTCTCTGTGGAAAAGCGGATGGTGAGATCAAACAGGAGTATCACACACCCAGTGGATCCCTGACCAAGAGCTCAGTCAGCTTTTCCCACCAATGGGTTCTTTCTGCTGAGAGCTGCCGTGATGCCAGCAATAAGAATTGTCTGGCCTTGTTTACTGCAACACATTAAATGTTTCAAAGACATTCTGAAAAAAAGAATTTCCTTCCTTTCTCAGAATGCCGTATGAAACTTGAATCCGTGAAGCTGGAGAAGAAGGTGATTTTTAAGTGGACAGGAATCGAAATGCTACTCTGAGCCAGTGCTGCGCTGTCTGCCAGGCTGCAATCCAATCAGAACTACCTCTGTCACCGTTGGATACCATTGCCTGCCTACTGGTAAGTGATATAATTTCACTTGTTTGCTTTGCAGACTGAGATGACTATGGGCCATGTCTGTTACAGTTAGCTATTTCAAACAGAACCAGTATGTTTAATTTTGATATCCTGTTACAGACTCCAACCTCAACATGTCTGACAGAATCTATGAGAAGAGTGTGGACGTGAGAGAGACAACAGATGCCCACGTGGCCTGTCGCTGCACTGACCAGTGTGCTTAAACCCACTTCTTGTCTCAGTAGTAACTAATTAAAAATGTATGTAACATAATGATATAACTTGAATAAATCTGAACAAGCATTCTCAAAGTTTGTTTGCAGAGTGTATTTTATTTTATTTGTCATCTGCTTTCTTGTACAATGAAAATAAAAACATTCGTGGCATATAATAAAGAATATTCTCTTAGCAGTATCACAGTTTATTTTCAGTCACCAATTCTAACAACTAAGTTCAATGAATATTCTAATGTATAAAAAAAATATAATTTATATATCCATTCTATCCAATATAACATTGGCATGAATATAAATGAATAATTGCATATAAAGTTAAAGTACATTGTGATATGTGAATAGAAATGAATCAATTACCCATGCACAAAGATCAAAATGCCCCCACCCCAAGAAAAAGAAAGAAAGAAAAAAGATTGTGATTGTTTCCTGGTACCACACCCGTGTTCTCTTTGACAATAAATAGCATTAAACTATTAAATTATTTACTACCAGTAAAATTACATCCACAAAGGTGATCAAATTTTTTCAATGTCAAAATACCTTATCTTAACTTAAAGAAATAGTTCACCCAAAAAAGAATATTCTATCATTATTTACTTACCTTCATGTCATTTTGAACCTGTATATTGCTAATATTTATATGAAACACAAGTGGAAATTTTTTTGAAGAACCTTTACACAACTCTTTACTATACAAAAATGGTTTATGGTGACCATGAAAATGTCATAAAAACAGTCAATATGATTCTGCAGAAGACTATATTAAAAGTCTTATAAAGGCATACGATAGCTGGTGTTGGGCAAACTCAAAATATGTAGCTAACTTAGCTACAAACTACCCTACAGAAACATTAGCTAAGCCGAAAACTATCGTTAAAAGAAAGTAGTTAGTAACACTACTGTACAACCTACATGAAAATATTTTTATAATTATGAAGTATCACAAAAAGTCAGCTGTAATCTGATCTAATAACCTACATGTTTATTAGAGAACATAAACATTTACAAAAGAGGTACAACATAAAAATGATATTGCCAGTTGCTGTAACATTGTGTGTGTTACAGTAATGAGAACCCTTATAAAAATTGAGAGTTCATGGCAAATTTGCAGCAAACTTGCCATTGATTACTTTCACACGCAAATGAGCTTTGCGGAAAACTTGCCGTAAATTGTCCATTGCTCCTCAAAAATAATGAGTGGCAAATTTGTGTGGCAGAACTCTAGATTTTTTGTAAGAGAAGTGAAAATTGTTAAACGAACAAGCCATATAATGTAAGGTCATCTAATTCAAAACCCACAAACACTGTGTACTGTCAAATATAAAGCATCTCTGAAAAGGGTACAAAAGTAAAATACTTAATAAAGCAAAGCACAAAGCACATTGTACAAATACTAGTACATCTAATACTATTAAAATATGTTTAAAGGTGCACTCTGTAATTTTTTCCTCATTAAATTGAGTTTCATAACAAAGTTCAGGAGGAGCAAGTTAATTTAATCTGACCAATTACATCATCAGAGTAAGCGTATATAACAGCTGCTTACCTCTATGATTGCGAAATTCTTCCAGCATTGGCCCTGCCCACTTACCCACAACAGATTTGGATGACCCACTACTCTACATGAAGCATTTGCCCTCGATAGATAAGCTCTTCCATCACAGTCGTCACATTATTCAACAAGCTGCTGCAGCAGCCTACTATTTTCGTATCTCGTGGCTACGGCGGCTGCCACTTTAACCGTTGTCTTTGTTTCATTCTAATCTTTCCTCATGAAGCAGACCCTGGCGTCGAGGCTGCCTCCGAAAGCAGCCACTTCTTCACTGTATACCTGTGGTACAGCTCCCTTTGACTGTATAAAGGTCCTCTCATCTTAACTTTCCACCTGGAGTGGTGTCTATATGGCGTGAGACACTTCAGCTCTATTTCAGCTTTAATTTAATGTTAGGGAATCAAAAGATTACCAAACGAATTAAAAAATTATTCCAGTTCTCCCGCACAGGTGCTTCCTGTCAGCCCTCATTACCTTGCAATGCAGCTCGGTCAGGGTGCGTTCTATTCAGAAGCGATCATCCCTATGCCCTTTTCCATTCAAAGATGTTACCATCAACTACTAGACTATCATGATCGTTCTCCTTTCAAAGTGCACTTCGGAGGGTAATTTATCCAATTTGGAACACAGGGGCAATCACAGCAAGCGAACTTCCTATCAAACTACTGCCATAATAATTACATCTTTCCAAATCATAGCAGATCTTTTAGAATGAGCACGCTGCCACAGCAGCATCTACTCTGACCATGCTTCAGCTCAACATGGTTGCATACCGCTTCTGTCCGAGCAGACTTCGGCCAAGATCAGCTCCGCATTACAACTCACTCATCAATTATTCCGCAAATATGTCTTGCCTCCTCGCAGCATTTGAGATCACCTCAACATGCAGCTCTGATAACCATGCAGCAAACACTTTCTAAAAACTTTTATTCAAATGTATAACTCTATAAACTATTATATGACTTTTCTTTCCTCCCGCAGCCCAGGACAAAAACGTTTCACGCAGGTGAAATCAATCCATTTTAATCTCACAGTCAAGTCGTCTCTATTTTGCCACATATAATTGGTTATTTTAAAGCTACTACGAATTATCGGATCACATATATACTCTTAAGAAGTTTCCCATAGAATCTAATTGCTGTATGACTTTTAAAGTGATTTATCAAATCCGTCATAATTTTATGCTCCACTCAAGCTTAATCATGTCGAAATCGGTGCAGAATTATTTGGCTTTGCATTCTGCTTTCATAATATTTCAGTTATTCCATATAATTTATTAGTGTCTATCAATAAAAAGATGTATTTATTCACAACACTAATGCACAAATCGTGGCCACAAGTATGTATTAAATCCTATTCTCAGGCACAATTTCGTATGTCCTTGTTATAATGAGATGAGTCATCTCGTGCCAATATAATACAGAATTAATTGAATTCCTCACATTACGTTCAGAGAACAGTATACTAAGTTCCAAACCATACTTATGAGCTAAATAAATATCATACCATGGATAATCGTCCAAAAACAATTTCAGGTGCCTTCTAATTCAAGTGTCAAACGACCACTTTAAATCATGTCGTACCTATATGTACGCACACGCTCAAGTATGTATCCTGATTGCTTCACAGTGATCCAGGAATTTAATCCAGCAAACAAATTTAAGTTTGCCTCTACATCCTCTGCCCCTGCTTTATAATTGTAAGAAGATAAAAATAGTATGTCTCCACTAAAATAAAGCTTCCTTTTATTTATCTGCTTGGACCCACTGATCACCATAATGACTGCTTATGTACTACTGTAACACAACTGTATAAATCTTATTCCGTATTCGGCCCGCAGGCCTCTGATGGCTGTTACTTAAGCCTCCTCAATAAGAATAAACTGATCTCCCTATCATTGCAATCTTAGCTCCCTTCTCTTTATTGGCTGTGATCCGGAAATCAGTATGGTGCCCTCGAACTATTACATGCTAGACGTTTCTAAACCCTTGAAGGGGTTTAGAAACCCACTAGGGGTTGAATCTGGCACTGCTTTCGCTACCAATAATGATCGAAATCATCAACTGTCCATTGCCTTTTCCCAAAGGTGCCGTGACACTACATTTCATTCTTTCTCCCTCAAGAATTTGAACATAGCTACTTTTGTTTCACATGTGTTTGCAACTCCTAACTGTGATGAAAACCATTATCATAACATACAAAATACAATTCTACACCAATTTCCTAAGTTTGACACATCTTATTTAGAAGCTCATCTACAGGTAATTCCACAGCAGTGAAAACACAGCAGTGATTCCACTCCTAGCTCCAACAGGAATTCCTTTTAGCATGCTCTCATTTACCATCCTGGTTCAACCACTCAACTGCAACAGCCCCCGGCGTGTCTTCAGGTCGTGCGACTAAGCATCCCATGACACCGTAACTCTGATGTGTTTCTCTGCTTAATCGTCTGATATTATGCTACCATCTATGCCAAAGTAAACACTACCCATTTTAGTGATTTTATTCGAGCTCGGGTCAAGTCTCGAGCCCTCCACAAAGGACAGCAAGCCAAACAAATTTACACTATCCTCCCTACAGGATTACATTAACTTGTAAACTACTGAAAAATGTTTTATGAATCTTTTTCTGAATAGAACTTTTAAGAAATTGTAAATTTAAAATTATGTACACTTGCATGAGATGAAGAATCGTCATGGTTACTTCCATAACCTCCGTTCCCTGATGGAGGGAATGAGACGTTGTGTCGATGTAGTGACACTAGGGGTCACTCTTGGGAGCCCGAGACACCTCTGGTCTTTGATAAAGGGCCAATGAAAATTGGTGAGTGGTATTTGCATGCCACTCCCCTGGACATACGGGTATAAAAGGAGCTGGTATGCAACCACTCATTCAGGTTTTATGCTGAGGAGCTGAGACAAGGTCCGGCCATTTCAGCGGGTAGTTCAGCGTTGTGGCAGGAGGGACACAATGTCTCGTTCCCTCCATCAGGGAACAGAGGTTACGGACGTAACCATGATGTTCCCTATCTGTCACACACTCGACGTTGTGTCGATGTAGTGACACTAGTGGTCCCTATACAAAATGCCGCAACTGGCTGAACTGTGTTACGTGAACTGGCAGTGTGTGACGGGCAGACAACTGTGTGCCTCGTAGCCAGCGCACCAGGCCAACACGTAACCTCCCTCAACATAGTTATGAGTGTCAAACGGCCCTTTGGGGACAAGTCGACTACCCAAAAGATAGAGACAGGCTAACCCAGTCGTGGCCTCTTTTCCCCTTCTTTTTTTTCCACTCCCTAAAAACAAGGGGGATTATCCGACTGGGCCGCCAGGTCTAGTCGGGGGGTATCCCTCCCAAGGGGAGGACACCGTGGAGACCACACCTTGCACAAAGAGAGGGGGAATGTTTAAGTGGAAAAAATACATCACATGGTTTTTCCAACCATGTGGAGAGTCTCATGGTAGATCCTACCCAACGGGAGAGGAGTTACTACAAACATGGAGACTGTGGCAGAGGGGGCTCTGCCCATGGTAGATGCAGTTTGCCAACAGGGAAACAAATTAGCGGAAGATATACATCACATGGGGTTACCTTACAGGGAACCGCCACATGCGGAGCACCTACCCCAGAACAGGGCTCTTAGTTAGCACGTGTACTGGGCCGGCAGCGAGTCTCTCCGAAAACTCGACTGCTACAGGGCTTGGAGGAAGTCAACCAGGGAACATAGTTTGTGAACACTACTGGGAATTAATGGTGCACGTCTTCAGCTCAGAGGAGGTGAAAGGTGCTATGTGCAAGCGATACACCCGGCCGGCTATCCCAGGCTTATCCACTTGTATTGCGTGCCACTACCTGGGATGAAACTGGTTCCAATTGGAGGTTGTAGAACCTTGCAAAAGTGTTGAGTGTTGCCTAGCCTGCTGCTCTGCAAATGTCTGTCAGAGAGGCACCCCTGGCCAGGGCCCAGGAGGCCGCTATACCCCTGGCAGAATGGGCTCGTAGCCCTACCGGTGGCGGCACGTCCTGGGCATGATATGCCATAGCTATGGCGTCAATGAGCCAGTGGGCGATCCTCTGCTTGGAGACAGCACTTCCTTTCCGCTGTGCTCCAAAGCAGACAAAGAGCTGCTCAGAGATCCTAAAGCTCTGCGTGTGATCCAAATAGATGCTTAAAGCGCGCACCGAACGCAGCAACGACAGAGCTGGGTCTGCCTCCTCCTGGGGCAGCTCTCGCAGGTTCACCACCTGGTCCCTAAAAGGGGTCGTGGGAACCTTGGTCACATAGCCCGGTCGGGGTCTCAGGATCACGTGAGAGTAGCCCGGACCGAACTCCAGGCTCGTTTCGCTGACAGAGAACGCTTGCAGGTTTCCTACCCTCTTGATGGAAGTGAGTGCAGTCAGGAGGGCAGTCTTCAAAGAGAGTGCCTTAAGCTCGGCTGACTGCAAAGGCTCAAAGGGGGCTCTCTGTAGACCCTGAAGAACTACAGAGAGGTCCCATGAGGGAACGAGGCGTGGTCTGGAGGGATTCAACCTTCTGGCGCCTCTCAGGAACCTGATGATCAGGTCATGCTTCCCTAAGGACTTACCATCCACTGTGTCATGGTGTGCTTCCTCCTGCAGGAAGGAAAGCACAGATCCGACTGCGCATCTCTGGGGGTCTTCCCGTCGGGAAGAACACCACTTAGCGAACAGACACCACTTTAAGGCATACAGGCACCTTGTAGAGGGGACCCTAGCCTGAGTGATCGTGTCTACCATGGGGGGGTGGTAGACCGCTTAGGTCTTCCACGTCATGTCCAGGGGCCAGACATGGAGATTCCAGAGGTCTGGTTATGGGTGCCAGTTGGTGCCCCGTCCCTGAGAAAGAAGGTCCTTCCTCAGGGGAATTCGCCAGGGGGGGCTGTCGCGAGGAGCGTGAGGTCCAAGAACCACGTCTGGGTGGGCCAGTAGGGTGCTACCAGGACAACCTGCTCCTCGTCCTCCCTGACCTTGCACAGAGTCTCACTGTAGGCTCACTGGGGGAAACGCATATTTGCATAGGCCAGGAGGCTAGCTGTGTGCCAGCGCGTCTATGCCGAGGGGTGCCTCAGTCAGGGCATACCAGAGCGGGCAGTGGGAGGATTCTTGGGAGGCGAACAGGTCTACCTGTGCCTGTCCGAATCGACTCCAAATCAACTGGACCACCTGAGGGTGGAGTCTCCACTCTCCTCTAAGAGTAACCTGCCATGACAGCGTGTCCGCTGTAGTGTTGAGGTCGCCCGGGATGTGAGTGGCTCGCAGTGACTTGAAGTGCTGCTGACTCCAGAGGATTAGACGGCGGACGAGTTGTGACATACAACGAGAGCGCGGGCTGCCTTGGCAGTTGACATATGCTACTGTTGCCATGTTGTCTGTCTGAACTAACCAGTGCTTGCCCTGGATCAACGGCCGGAACTTCCGCAGGGTGAGCAGAATTGCCAACAACTCAAGACAGTTGATGTGCCAATGCAGTCGCGGGCCCGTCCATAAGCTGGCGGCTGCGTGCCCGTTGCAAAGAGTGCCCCAGCCCGTTTTGGAGGTGTCTGTCATGACCACGACGTGCCTGGAGACCTGCTCTAGGGGAACACCTGCCTGTAGAAACGAGAGGTCGGTCCAAGGGCTGAAAAGATGGTGACAGGCCGGCATGATGACCACGCGATGTGTTCCGCGGTGCCATGCCCATCTCGGGACTCGAGTCTGTAGCCAGTGCTGAAGTGGTCTCATATGCATCAACCTGAGCGGGGTGGCCACCACTGAGGATGCAATATGCCCCAGGAGCCTCTGAAAGAGTTTCAGTGGAACCACTGTTTTCTGTTTGAACACCTTCAAACAGGCCAGCACTGACTGTGCGCGCTCGTTCGTGAGGCACACTGTCAAAGAGACTGAGTCCAACTCCAAACTGAGGAAAGAGATGCTCTGAACCGGGAGGAGCTTGCTTTTTTCCCAGTTGACCCGAAGCCCTAATCGGCTGAGGTGTGAGAGCACCAAGTCCCTGTGTGCACACAACATGTCCCTAGAGTGAGCTAGGATTAACCAACCATCGAGATAGTTGAGAATGCGAATGCCCACTTCCCTTAATGGGGCAAGGGCTGCCTCTGCGACCTTCGTGAAGACGCAAGGGGACAAGGACAGGCTGAAAGGGAGGACCATGTACTGATACACCTGAACCTCGAATGCAAACAGCAGGAAGGGTATATGTCGAGGTAGAATCGAGACGTGGAAGTACGCGTCCTTCAGGTCTACCGCCACGAACCACTCTTGATGCTGGACGCTCACTAGAATGCATTTTTGCATCAACATCTTGAACGGGAGTCTGTGTAAAGCCCGGTTCAGTACTCGCAGGTCAAATATTGGCTGCAACCCACCGCCTTTTTTTGGTACGATGAAGTAGGTGCTGTAAAACCCCTTCTTCATCTCAGCCATAGGGACAGGTTCTATCACACCCTTCCGTAGGAGGGTGGCAATCTCCGTGCGCAAGGTAGTAGCATTTTCGTCCTTCACCAAGGTAAAGTGGATACCGCTGAACCTGGGCGGACGCCTGGCGAACTGAATCGCGTAGCCGAGTCGGACGGTCCGGACCAGCCATTGTGACGGATTGGAAAGCGCAAGCCACGCATCTAAGCTCCCTGTGAGGGGGACCAAAGGGACAATCTTGTCAGATGTACCGGCGGGTGGGGCCTCGCGGCGGGGTGGAGCTCAAGGTGCCACACCATGTCGTGGCCTTGCTGAGTCTAGGGACATCGAAGTACTTACATGGCTCCTTGTGACCACCCCCGGAACAGCCTGGGACGGGGGAGGAAGAGGCCTGTCCTCATGACCCGTGGAGACTGTCATATCGGGGGTGGATTTGTGCCACAGCTGGGCGCTCAGGGGCAGGAAGACCGCCGCTGGAGCGCAAAACCTGCCAAATAGAGTGGTGGATGGTGGTCGTGATGACGGCCGTTCACACCAGATACGTGACCCAGGGAACAAGGAAACCACTCTTGCTGAACTCTTGGGTACTGCAGCCACTTGGGCATGCAGCACAATTAATTTCAAAGGTAACAAAAAGATTCTCCTCCCGGCCCTCGACCAGGGGATGGAGTGGTCTGCTTACCAGCTCCAGAGTAGCGGGTTTCATCATCCCTGGGTCGCCCGTCTCAGGGGTGCTTTGAAGCTTTTCACAGGTTCTTGGCGGCCGCAAGACGGGTGGCATCTGCTTCCTGTGGTAGGCTTCACACTGGGGCCAGGCCAAAGGGGTGGGCTGCGGCAGAGCCGGTGCAGTCACCACAGGGGGACGCCCTTGGCGACGAGCAGATGGGGTGCGGGATCTTGAGCTGTGCCGGGCAGGATATGCCGGATAGCCTCCGTCTGCTGCTTCACCGTCGAGAACTGCTGGGCAGAATAGACCAGCCTGGGAGATGGGAGCAGCAAGGAACCATGTCTTTTCTGCCTCACCCATCTCGACCAGGTTGAGCCAAAGGTGGCGCATCATCTGCCCGAGAGACCGCGCCGTGACCTTTGTCGCTCGGAGAGCGAGGTCGGTCACAGAGCGCAGTTCCTGCATCAGATCTTGGGTGGAACTTGGCTTGGTGGACCTGCAGGAGAGCCATGGCATGCAGGGCAGAGGCGGCTTGTCCAGCAGCGCTGTAGTCTTTGGCTGTCAGGGATGACGTAAACCTACAGGGCTTGGATGGGAGCTTTGGGCATCCGCGCCAGGTGGTGGCGCTCTGCAGGCATAGGTGCACCGCCAGCGCCTTATCCACCGGGGGGATTGCCGTATAGCCCCTGGCCGCCCCGCCATTGAGGGTAGTGAGGGTGGGGGAACTGAGAAATCGGGACTGGACAGTAAAAGGTGCCTCCCATGATTTTGTCAGCTCCTCGTGCACTTCCGGAAGAAAGGCACTGGAGCCCAGGAACCAATCATCGAGCCGCAAGGGTTCAGGGGAGAGCGGAGGGTTCCACTCTAGCCCGATGCTCGTGAGCCCGGGAAGGCATGTCCGTCATCTCTGCATCAGCCTGTGACTGGGAAATCATTGGGGGACTCGGGGAGCCCAGCTGAGGCTTCTGCATCCGACTGGACAAGCCCGCTCTCCGATGCTGTGATTGAGAGCTCATCAGCGGACTCATCCAGAAGCCCGATCGGGGCAGATGAGCGTGCTAGCGTGCTAGGGAATGGGAGGTCTGCAGGGGGATACCCGGCGGAGGCGGTCCCATTGGGGTCCCCAAATCGCCCCCAGTGCTAGCCGCGCTGACCTCAAACCCGTAGGTAGAAGGACCGAGGCGGGGAGCCGCTGGGGTGGCTTGCTTTCTTCTTGCAGTGAGAACATGAACCATCCATGAATGCTGCCTCCGTGTGGGTCGTGCCCAGACACGAAAGACAGCGATCGTGACCGTCTGAAGCTGAGAGGTAACGACCGCAACCAGGAATAACACACAATCGGAAAGGCATCTTTAAAATGACATGTCTTTAAAAAGACGTTCCATGTGTGCTGCTCTTTTAGAGAAATATACTCTTTCAGGAAAATATACTCTCTTTTTTCTGCCAAAGCACCCAGGGACATTCTCTGCAGTGCACCAGTGCAGAGGAGGGAGAAGCCGCTGAAATGCGCCATCAGATCCAGCAGAGGTGAATGAACAGTCGTGAGAATTCAGCTCAGTGAGCATGACCGTTCGGCTCCGAAGAGAAAATCTGAATGAGTGGTTGCATACCAGCTCCTTTTATACCTGTATGTCCGGGGAAGTGGCATGCAAATACCACTCGCCAATTTTTCATTGGCCTTTTTTCAAAGACCAGAGGTGTCTCGGGCTCCCAAGAGTGACCCCTAGTGTCACTACATCGACACAACGTCGAGTGAGTGACAGATAGGGAATTTTAAAAGCACATTACATTAGTCGTGCATAGATTACCCACAATAATGAGGAAATTGAGTTAGGGGGTGAACATTGTTAGAGTGCAGATTTGTAATCCGGCCCCTTAGTAGAAAGGAAAAAAATATTTGTCCCTCACCGCCTTCAAAGTTGCCCATCCCTGGTCTAGAGTGTACAGCAGCTTAAATTGCCCAAGAACCACCCACCTGAATGGTTGGTGGATTTCCGCTTTACTTGCTGCTATATGCCTTAAATGAAACTCTGAATATCTTTAAATGATATGATATCACTAACCTAGCAAACTTGGGCAAATCTGGTGATTACTTCGTCCTCAAAATGCGCTCATTGTATCAGCGCTGAACCTTGTGAACACGATTATGTTTCCAGGTGGACTGATAAAAAGTCCTTTGTGCTTCTACTCTTGTAAGTTTCATCAAACAAGCCAGTCAGATTTGCACTGAGTGGATGAGAAAGTGTGTTCCTATTTTGTGTGCTATATGCATCAGGCGGTTAAATCACGGTCTGTGGGTGTGCCATCCGAGGCTGAGACTAGAAAATGGTGAGCATCTGTTTAGCACCACCATGTAAGCCCCTGCTGGTAGATGCAGGAACTACACCAATGTTTCCTCCTTGACGACCATTTAAAAAAAAAAAAAAAAAACTATTCTGGCAATAAATAAATAAATAAATAAAAAGTCCAAGCAACAGATACTGTAAATCACTTGTACTCGCATATTATTTTGGAGTACATGCAGTTTTTGGAGGGCTCTAAAAAGCATGCAGTGGACGTATTTTCCAGTATCTGCTGCCATAGACAAATGTCTGTTAGAATTCTGAGCAAATAAACAGACAAAAATAAATACAACATTAAAATGCTGATAATTACGGACAGAAATCTAAACTGCTCTGTTCAGCTTGAACTAAGAAAAAAAAAAATTAACAGAGTCTGGCAATGCATGAGAAAATCTCCACAATCCCAGCTCTGCGTGAAGTTGTTATGCTCGGATATGGTTCTATGATTGCCAAGTACTGTGTTGCAGTTCCTGCTTGTCCTGCAGAGCTCCTCAGGGTAAACATTTCAATCCATCCCAACAGTTCTGTTAGGCATTAGTTTGTTTTACTCTCCTTTTAATTATATATGTATCACACTCCTCAACCCATCCATGACATTGCTGCAGAAGTCATTGCCAAGAATGATTTTCATGAAATCACTTTGGCTCTGAATGTTATGAGCAATGCTGGTCACCCTGCTAGTCTTAAAACTATCATGAAGCTCCTGCCAGGACTGAGAACTGCAGGTGCTTCTCTGCCCATAAGAGTCCAGGTTGATGCCATCATGGCCATGAGGAACATTGCCAAAAAAGAGCCCAAACTGGTAAGTGTCAGACATTATATTGCAGGTATTAAAAATTAAAAAATGTTTGTGCATGTTCTCTTTATATGGTTAAATAACCTTGTTTCCTGCTTTAGGTTCAGCTCCTATTGGACAGGGCTCTCCACCCTGAAGTGCATATGGTTTCTTGTATTACATTGTTTGAGACTAAACCCTCAGTGGCTCTCATATCCAGTCTTGCTGGTGCTTTGAGGATTGAGACTAACATGCAGGTTGCAAGCTTTGCCTATTCCCACATCAAGTCTTTGACCAGAATCACTGCCCCTGATATGGCCACTGTGTAAGAATAGCAAATCATTTTACAAATATTTTTCTTAATCACTTTACATTAGCACAAGCCTAAGGTGATTATGTGTGTCCTTTTCAGTGCTGGTGCAGCTAATTTTGCCATAAAGCTCTTGAGCCCCAAGTTGGACAGGCTTAGCTATCGCTTCAGCAGAGCCCTTCAGCTGGACATCTATCATAGTAAGTTTAAGTGTAAGAGTTTCGAAGCCTGCTAAGAGAGGAAAAGGGGGCGTTTCTTAAAATGTTAAAAAACCATTTAATTAAACTCTTCTGATTGCATTGGTGTCTCTTTACCTGTGAAGCTCCTCTTATGATTGGAGCTGCTGGTAGTGCTTACATGATCAATGATGCTGCCACCATCCTGTCTAGAGCTGTTGTAGCAAAAGCACGTGCCTACCTGTCTGGAGCGGCTGCTGATGTTCTGGAGGTGGGTCACCAAAAAGGGGATGTTTTTCAACAAATTGATTACTTGTTTTATTTTATTTTTAATACTGTTCACTCAATGGTTCCTTTCAAACAGATTGGTGTGAGAACTGAAGGAATACAGGAGACTCTTTTGCAATCTCCAGCTGCAGATGAAAGTGTTGACCACATCACCAAGATAAAGCGCACCCTGAGAGCAGTATGTTATGCTTCCAGTTTATTGTTTAATTTTAAATAGTTTTAAAAACATGACTTATGTAAAAATGAATTCTCTGCTTTTTTCCCACAAGCTCACAAACTGTAAGTCTCTGCCAACAAATCAGCCATTGGCTTCATTCTGCATCAAATTACTTGGACAGGAGGTGGCTTTTGCCAACATTGAGAAGACCATCATTGAACAAGTAATATCGGTATTGTATTCTACTTTATTTTATTCCTCATTAACATGATTTCAGGATGTGTCTCACAAAACATTTCTCACAATTAGATGTCTACTAAATGAAAACAATCCCCAGAGTGTCACTGGACCCAAACCACGTGAATTGCTGAAGAAGGTCCTTAAAGCTTTGCAATAAGGAATTGCACTGCAGTATGCCAAACTCTTGCTAGCAGCTGAGGTGCATCATATCTTTCCAACAGCAGTTGGTGTACCCATGGAGTTCAGTTTCTACACTGCTGCAGTTGCTGCTGCAACTGTCAATGGTGAGTTTTTCGTTAAAAATTTAAACTATTTCTTCATTAGTTTTCCTGCAGTTATTAGAGGGTTACTTCTTAATTTGATATTGTTCTGTTCATCCTTCTAGTTCAGACTACCATTACACCTCCTCTCCCTGAGCAGCCTGAGACCATCACTCTTGAAGTGATGAAGAGGACTGATGTTAAATTCCAAGCTGAAGCTAAACCAAGGTTTACTTTCATCACCACATGTAAAAAGTATGATAAAAAAATGTGTAAAAAAATTTAACAAACATAATCTTCCTAATTCTCCTTCAGCATTGCTCTGCAGACCTTTGCTGTAATGGGAGTTAACACTGCCTTGATCCAAGCTGCTGTTATGGCCAAAGAAAAGATCTGCACAATTGTCCCAGGAAAAGTGGCTGCAAAAGCAGATATTCTCAAGGGCAATTACAAGGTGGAGGCGCTGCCTTTTGAGGTCCCTGAGCATATTGCTGCTGTGAGGTAATGCAATGAAATTATATTGATGTATCAAACATTTTAAATTAATTTCTGGAGTATCAAAAGGAATCTGAAAGGTTAAACAGGTTAAAAAATACTAATTTCTGTGGTCTTGTATCTCATCCGGTTCTTGTTCGACAGCTTTGAGACTGTTGCTGTGGTCAGAAACAAACGGTGAAAGACACCTCATGTTGGTGAGTGGGTAAGGTTTAAACACACACATGGAGATTACTTAATTTTTCTTTTCAGTCATCTGAGAACACTGATTCTGATATGCCAGCTGTGAGAGCTCCAACTCCATATCACGAGACCCTCTGTCTTGCTGTCCCATACATTGAAATCAAGGGATGTATTGAGGTGCATTCTCCCAATGCTGCTTTTATCAAGAATGCTCCTCTGTTCTACGTAATTGGACAGCACCCATGCTACAGCAGAAAGAGGTATTCTTAAAGACTAAATTAAAGTTATAAAAACTCAAGTAAAAAAAAAAAAGAAAAAAAAAAAAGATGCTAATGGTTTGTCATTCTGGCTTCTGGTGAAGGTCCTGCACTTGAAAGACTAGAGCTTGAGGTCCAAGTTGGCCCTAGAGCTGCTGAGAGGCTGCTTAAGCAAATCAACCTTGTTGATGAGGATACACCAGAGGGAAAGAGCATTCTGTTGAAACTAAGAGAAATCCTGGAGACTGAAGCAAAAAACATTCCTGTCCCTTCCGAAAGCAGCAGTAGCCACAGCAACAGTAGCAGCCACAGCAGCCGCATCATCAGTTTCAGCAGTTCAAGCTCCTCCATTTCCAGCTCTTGCATATCTAAGGTGAGGACATGGAATGTTGCTTGTTGGTTATGAAGCCAGTATCTGTATAATAAATATCTTCATGAAGCATTTTGTTTTGCACTGAGTTATGTTGTATGGATTTTCAGACTGCCACCAAGATTGAGCCCTTCATGAAATTCCACAAAGATCGGGTAATTATTTAAAAAGTCTACTTTTAATAATATTTTTACTTCATAACATTTGTATTGTTTCTATTATTTCACATGATACAAAACTTAACTTTGCTTGCAGTTCATGGCACCACATGGAGCCTCAAAGACAGTTAGCAGTGGAAGCACTGGTTCTAGCTTTGAGGCTATTCAGAAACAGGTGAATCAATTTGTTTCAATATTGTTTTTCTTACAATAACACGATATCCAAAGGTGAACTTCGGTGAACATCTAAAATTTCCTGGTTAATTGGTTATGGTTCATGTTTTCAGGCTAAGTTCCTAAGAAATGCTATTCCACCTGTTTTTGCTATCATTGCTCGTGCTGTGAGAGTTGACCAAAAGCTGCTGGGCTACCAACTTGCTGCATACTTTGACAAGCCAACTGCAAGAGTACAGCTTAACATTTCCTCAATTGCTGAAAATTACAACATGAAGATTTGTGCTGATGGTATCCTGCTAAGCAAGCACAAAGTCACTGTAAGATTGGAACAACTGGACGATTCTAAAACAACAATCTAAGTGTTGTCTACATACTAAAGCAAACTGATTTACTTCAATACCATTTAGCGCAAATTACCTTTTTCAGGCCAAGCTTGCTTGGGGTCCAGAATGTCAACAATATTCAGTCACTGCTAAAGCTGAGGCAGGTGTTCTTGGAGAATACCCTGCTGTCCGTCTAGAACTGGAATGGGAGAGGCTTCCAATAATGTTCACCACCTATGTCAAAAAGTAGAGTTCATTAACATTTAACAAGAAATGTTTGGTATATGTTAAAGATCACAATGGTTTTAATTATTGTTTCTTCTCTGGGCATCACTTAGGCTGTCTAAGCACATCCCTATGGCAGCTCTCCGGGCTGGATTCAAGCTTGAAAGGGCCACGAACAGTGAGAAAGAGGTTGATCTGACTGTGGCCTTGCCAGCCCAGATGACCCTGAATGTCATTGCTAGGATTCCAGAGGTGAGAGGCCAGTTTGTTTTTAAATTAATTATTACTCACACAGAGATTTAATAATAAAAAAACAGAATTATTTTTGTACCTGCTGCTCTAGATGACAATATCAAGGATGGATCTTCCCATTGCTGTTCCCATCAAACCAGACGGAACTTTTTCTATTCATTTTGATATGGACACTCTTCTGAATCCAGAAATACTTCTAGAAACAATAACAAATTAAGAAGTAGATTCTACATTTTCCACATTCTGACAGTGTAATGAATGTGTTAAGACTGTTATGTAACACTAATAAAGTTCCTGCAAATGTTAGTAATTTGTCAATTGCTTTATTTCAGTAGTTTCAGCAACACCCATAATGAAGCTTTTTTAATGGTTAAATAATGTTAATAATTTGTTTTATTATATATGATTGTGCTTTATGTTGAAATATGTTACTCGGTAACAGTTTATTGTAAGGTTGTATTTGTAGCATTAGGAATACATTGGGATTTAAGAACTAACAATAAATAATGTATTTTTACAGCATTTATTAATCTTTGTTCATGTTAATTGTTAATTTTTTGCTCATATTAATTCATAATGGATTAATTTATGTAACATATACAACTTTTAGTTTTAAAATTATATTGGTCTATGCTGAAATTAACATTAACAAAGATTAATAAGTGCTTAAAAACTTGTTGTTGTATGACCTTATTGTAAAGTGTTACTATACACTTGACATAAAGGTTCACAAATATGTAATAGTATTAATATTATGAATTATGATTCTATGGTAATATCACATTATTTGATGTTCTGATGGCTTTAATTTTAAAATAAGGTTAACAAAAAAAAAAAAACATAATGAATGCTGTTTTACTGTTAAGTAATGTTGATGAAGTGCACACAAGCATTTGTACATTAATTTAAAGGTCAATCCCCTGGACTATATCTGCTGTTACCAACTGATTTAGAAGGAGAATGTGTGTATGGTCATGGGACCATGTTTAATAGCAATGCACTCTAATTATTTTTCTTCCTCTATCATTTCTTCCTCTAGGTTATAATTATTCTTTGTACTCTACTGTAAAAATTCAAAATAAATCCACCAGCGGAAATACAGTAGATAAGGCCAAGCGTGGTCTACATTGCAATGGTAAACAGAGGTACAATTTTAAAACAATCCAAAGTGCCACGGGGTTCAAATGCATAAACGTTGCGACAAAAACACAGAGCTTTACCAACTGTGCCACACAGCCTACAGCTAGGCCTGATGCCAAAGAGACATAAACCAATTTGAGAGTCAGCAAACAAAACCATTGCTGAAAAAATGATGTTTCAACTATAGTCAAATAGTTTTGAAAACAAGCAATAAATCAAAAAACGTTTGTCCTGCGTAATCTGAATTTTGCAAAACAATACGCTGCTTAAATAGGGGATGTCTTCATTTTGGCAACAAAAAAAAAACAAAAATGGGACATCCTGGCTAATATGGAACCACTGGCAACCCTAGTCTAAAGATTGCCCAAGCTAAAATTGTTGGTGTTGTACTCAACATGTTCTGGTACCTACAGGACATTTTATTGATGAAGCTTACTAAGTCTTGACTCAACATACAAGTTTTGCAAAGATAAAGCAGTTTGTAGAGTCAATATAGGTGACATAGGCCAAGTAATTAGAAAGTTGGAAATTGGAAAACTATTTATAGTTTTCTGACTAGTATGCTATCACCTTAGACTAGTACGCAATCACTTGGAAGGTCATGGTAACAATGCTGCAAACAGTTTTTGTTTTGTGTTTTTAAGATTTGTGTTAAATAGACAAAGCCAAATTTTACAACTTTTCTTAAAACAGTTTGAGGGGTTGCCACAGACTCCAAAGGCAGAAGAAGAAGAACAACATAAACAATAAGGCATTTGAACCATCCGGTGCTTGGCCCCAGTAACCATATATCAAAATAAAATGTCTTATTTATAATATATTTCACATGCCACTTTTGCTGTATTCAACTTAAGAAGATAACATTTCTATCAGAAAAGACTCGGGATGATTGGAATTAATATCAATATAGAGATACTTTTTGTAGAGATTACTGTATATTACTGTACGAGCATACTACTATTGAACCACACCATGCAGAAGGGTAGGCTAGCTTATGACAATTGTTGAGCTCCTGTGAATGGGTGAGACTGGTTGTTGCAATATTTTGCATAAAGGTAAACAATGCTTTGTGATTGAGCCCTTCGATAAGGGCGAACGTTATTCGGGCAATATCCTTGCCAAAGGATGAACGATGTTGCGTTGACCGGAGGCGATGATATATAGTTAAAAAAGTATGTGGCAGACCTCTGCCTTTCCTATGAAGGAGGAAGTGGGAGCCTGGTGAACAATCCATGTAAGATTTTTAATCACACTTTCCAGTGTACAATAAAACTTTACTTTTCAGCATCACATAAACACGTTACACACATTGACACACACAGACAGCTTTGTGCGTCTCTCTCACACTCTCTCTCTCTAACTGTGGCTCTGGCTCCTCTTTATCTTTCTCATGGCTGATTCCGATAATTCTCCTCAGCCGTCCATCCTTATCGCTCGGCAACGCCCTGCTCGCCACATACTCCCATCGCTGACTCAGGCCGGGGAGTCATCCGGTCTGTCACTTACTCCCCTATATATATTTGTGTAATGTGAACCAACATCCCCCTGTTAAGACAATATGATTTTGTTTCGATGGTAAAATAATGTCTCTTATCACAGAGACATTTATACAGTAAATAGCCATTTGTAGGTTGATTTCCCCTGAAGAATGTAAACACTGGCTCTATAGCACTTTCAAACTTTGTTCCCTTTGTTTAAGTGACAAGTCGGGGTGGCGGGGCCCTGGACTGCAGCCCATGTTGCCCATTGTGTTAACTGCACATTTGTTAAGGTTTTACATGTAGTCTTGCGCATCCTTACATTTGAATGCTTCCTGAAAAACCTTCCCCTGCGTCGTGGCCAATTTACTGTTTGCAAAATGTATACAGCTGCTCAGTTGTGTCGAACATTGTTTAGGCCCTGAACAAAGAACAAAGAAGAACTTCGCCATGAGTTAGAAATTTTGGTCTCGGTTTAGGGATTTAAAGAAAACTCTAAACCATGTTTGTAGAATAAAAGTATTTTGCCTCTCTCAAGCCAACATAATAATAGAAAGTTCATGTTAGCTACACATTGTGTAGGTGGGAACCAACAACTGAAAACAGAATTCCACATATAACATTTGTGCTTGTACTATGTCAAAATTATGCATCATTTATTTACACGTATTTACACTGAGTTTACATTGATATTAGGGTGTAAAAAATATTTGTGGAGGTGAGGGCCTGGTTGAGCACCCGTGTGGGGAGAGAGAAAGCAGTTAGGACATCCACCTGAGATGAACTGTGACTTATTACCATCTCTATGTTCACAGTGAGAGTCGGGGGAGATAAAAAGATGGCCAGTTCACAGAGAGAGGAGAGAGACAGACAGACTAGAGTCTTCGGGTCTGTCCCCTGAGAGAGAGAGAACCTTGTGTTGTGTGAAGCTGAAAAGCGGACTGTTTATTTGAGTGACGCTGAAAAGCCGTCTTGTGTATTGAAGTGAAGCTGTACAGCAATTGCTGGTTATTTGTGAATAAAACGGACTCATGTGAACTTTGGAAACCAGTTCCCGCTTCCTCCTTTATCTGCCCAACTCAAACCTTTGTTTTATCTTCTACTTGTTTTACTTTAGTCTTCCAAACATGATCTTACCTTATGAAATTACTAACATTAACAATAATACCCAACTGACACATGGTACACAAATCACATATAGTTACAAAGTTCATCCACTGTTGCATTATCATAGTTTCAGTAAAATAAATAAACTAATATAGACTTTTACAAAAAGTTTCTGATGATATATTTCGGGGTCTTGTCAAATCTGTCAACATAAACTTCATGGAGAAAAGTACAGTATGTGGACACCACGTTCTAATTAATGAGATTGGCTGAAGCTACAGCATAAAATGACAAAAGCCAAAAGTATTCTGGTTCTGTTTAGTGTATACATAAGCAGTAGCCATATTTAAGTTAAATCTGAGAAGATCATTCTTCTGTATTAATTTATATAAAACAATTGAGAAAGTGAAGACTTTGAAGATTCAAAACATTTTTTCTTGAATAACTTTTCTGAGTATGAAGACAAACAATCAGTGTTTCACTGTGGACATTGTCCTGGAGGATGACATGATGACAGGCCAGGGTAACCTAACCTCTAATTTAAATATATGTACAAAACAGTTGATCAACTAAAAATGTTGTCTCACAGGTCTTCACACACGTAAAGTCATCTGTTAATAATTCATTAAAGAATTAATATTTGTTCAGGAAAAAACTACTATAAAAGATTTGTCTCTCTGTCAAGTTATTCACAAACCATCAGCAATGAGAGCTGTTGTGCTTGCCCTGACTGTAGCCCTTGTGGGTAAGTCATACTGATAATTTTTGTTTTGCATTTAAGGGTGAGTTCTCTTAAGAACAAATTACATCTCTTGAAATCTAAATTATCTTGTCTTATTTGTTTATTTTAGCATGTCAACAGATCAACCTTGGTAAGTAATAACATTTGGTACATGATTTGTTTTATTTCAGTTTAGTAGTAATTCACTATTACAGTAAAACTACTGAATTACTGTTTAACAAAAGTAATAGCCATAGTAATATAATGAACAATATAAAAATAAATAAATAAATAATGAAAATAAACTAAACCCTTTTCAGTTCCTGAGTTTGCCCTCGATAAGACCTACGTGTACAAGTATGAGGCTCTGCTCTTGGGCGGTCTCCCTCAAGAAGGCCTGGCAAGAGCAGGAGTAAAAGTCAGCAGTAAGGTTCTCCTCAGTGCTGTGACAGACAATACCTTCCTGATGAAGGTAAATATTACAAAATTTTAGGTGTTCACCTGTGAGACAAAACTAAATGTGCTAGTTAGCACCAGCAGTTAAAAGCAAAGATAGCGTCGATTAAAATGGAAATGTTTCCTTACAGCTCTTGGATCCTCTGCTCTATGAGTATAGTGGCATCTGGCCCACAGATTCTTTTGTTCCTGCCACTAAGCTCACCTCAGCACTGGCTGCTCAACTCCAGATTCCTATCAAGTTTGAGTATGCTAATGGTGTGGTTGGAAAGGTATTTGCTCCAGCAGGAGTCTCCCCTACTGTCATGAACTTGCACAGAGGAATCCTCAACATCCTTCAGCTAAACCTCAAGAAGACCCAAAACATCTATGAGCTGCAAGAGGTGAGAAAGAGATCTTTGTGCAATTTAGATCAAGTTTGGGGTCTTGTATTTTATTTGTTTTACTTCTTCTCTAAGGCTGGAGTTCAAGGAGTGTGTAGGACCCACTATGTCATCAATGAGGATTTAAAGGCGAACCATATTATTGTCACCAAGTCTAAGGATCTGAGCCACTGCCAGGAGAGAATTATGAAATACATCGGTTTGGCATACACTGAGAAGTGTGTTGAATGCACCCAGGTAATGCAAAAGACTGTAAAGTTATAGGAGAATGAAATTATATACTGAATATGTCAAAAGTTAAATTGGCACTTTTTTCGACAGAGGGTAAAGGGTCTGATTGAAGCAGCAACTTACAACTACATCATGAAACCAGCTGCTAATGGTGTACTGATCTCCGAGGCAACCGTTGAGGAGCTGTATCAGTTCTCACCCTTCAATGAGATCCATGGTGCTGCCCAGATGGAAGCAAAGTATGATTGATTCTCTTGTATTCTTTGTTTTTAAACATGAAGTAGCAATAATGCTTACACATTTTAATTATTTTAAGAAGTGAAGGTTAAGAAATCATTTTTTCTGTTTCAGACAAACCTTGGCTTTTATTGAAATTGAGAAGACCCCAATTGCTCCCATCAATTCTGATTATTTGGCCCATGGATCCCTGCAGTATGAGTTTGCAACTGAGATTCTTCAGACTCCCATTCAACTCCTGAAGATCAGAGATGCACTAGCCCAGGTTCAATTAATGGTTTCAAATCATTTACCTTTATTGAGTCAAAACCCTTAATTTTTCAGTTAAAGAATTCAGGTAAACATTGCCCTGACTCCTCCTAGATTGCGGAGGTTCTAAATCACTTGGTTGAAAACAATGTGGACATGGTCCATGATGATGCTCCCCTTAAGTTTATTCAGCTTGTTCACCTCCTGCGTTTTGCCACCTTGGAGAATATTGAGGCCATCTGGGCTCAATTCAAGGACAAACCAGTTTACAGGTACTGTATTTTTTGGATAGTTAAGAGCAATATTGTTAAAAATAAATTTTGTGATTTTTTTACTAAAACAATCCATCTGTTAGGCGCTGGCTTCTGGATGCTCTTCCTGCTGTTGGCACACCAGTAATTGTAAAATTCATTAAGGAGAAATTCCTGGCTGGTGAACTTACCACACCTGAATTCATTCAGGCTCTTGTGGTTGCTCTGCAAATGGTCACTGCTGATTTGGACACCATCCAGTTGACTGCTGTGGGTAAATTTCTCTCTCTACTCAAAGTCTTCAAATTATGTCTACAACAAATGAATCATTTCCAAATCTTTTCAAACAGAGTCTGGCTATGCATGAGAAAATCTCCACAATTCCAGCTCTCCGGGAAGTTGTCATGCTCGGATATGGTTCCATGATTGCCAAGCACTGTGTTGAAATTCCCACCTGCCCAGCTGAGCTCCTCAGGGTAAACACCTCAATCCATCCCAATATTTCTGTTAGTCATTAGTTATTAACTACATATTTTTTAATTATATGTGCATCACACTCCTTAGCCCCTCCATGACATTGCTGCAGAAGCCATTGCTAAGAATGATATCTATGAAATCACTTTGGCTCTGAAAGTTCTGGGCAATGCCGGTCACCCTGGTAGTCTTAAAACTATCATGAATCTCCTGCCTGGACTGAGAACTGCTGGTGCTTCTCTGCCCATTAGAGTCCAGGTTGACGCCATCATGGCTTTGAGAAACATTGCCAGAAAAGAGCCCAAACTGGTAAGTGTTAGACATTATAGGAATTCAATTTCTATGTAAATATGTTTGCACACATTTTCTTCCAATAGTTAACTCTCCTTGTATCCTGCTTCAGGTTCAGCCAATAGCACTGCAGCTCCTACTGGACAGGGCTCTCCACCCTGAAGTGCGCATGGTTGCTTGTATTGTGTTGTTTGAGACCAGACCTTCAGTGGCCCTCATCTCCAGTCTTGCTGGTGCTATGAGGATTGAGACTAACATGCAGGTTGCAAGCTTTGCTTATTCCCACATGAAGTCCTTGACCAGAATCACTGCCCCTGATATGGCCACTGTGTAAGAATAACATTTTTCAAATGTTTTGATTTATCATTCCAAATGAGCAGAAGCCTGAGGTCATCATGTTTCTCTATTTCAGTGCGGGTGCTGCCAATGTTGCCATTAAGCTCTTTAGCCCCAAGTTGGACAGGCTTAGTTACCGCTTCAGCAGAGCCCTTCAGCTGGACATCTATCACAGTAAGTGTTGCTGATTATAAAAGTCAGTTAAGAGAGGTTCTGGGAATTCTGAAAATGTAAAAAAAAAAATAATAAATAAATTTCTCAAAGCTAATTTTGCTGATTAACTGCATTAGTGTCTCTTTACCTGTGAAGCTCCTCTTATGATTGGAGCTGCTGGTAGTGCCTACATGATCAATGATGCTGCCACCATCCTGCCTAGAGCTGTTGTAGCTAAAGCACGTGCCTATCTGGCTGGAGCTGCTGCTGATGTTCTGGAGGTGGGTAACCATGGTGATGTTTTCCTAGAAATGTATTTCTTGTTTAAGAATGTTTTGAACATATTTTGTTGTGGTCCTCACTCAATGGTTCCTCTCAAACAGATTGGTGTGAGAACTGAAGGAATTCAGGAGGCGCTTCTGCAATCACCAGCTGCAGATGAAAGTCTTGACCGTATCACCAAGATAAAGCGCACCCTGAGAGCAGTAAGTTATCATATCCATTTATAATTTAATTTTAATAGTTTCAAAAACATGACATAGAAAAATGTATATGGTTGCCTTTACTCCTCAAGCTCACAAACTGGAAGGCTCTGCCAACCAATCAGCCACTGGCTTCAGTCTACATCAAATTGCTTGGACAAGAAGTGGCTTTTGCCAACATTGACAAGACCATCATTGAACAAGCATTACCGGTACTGTCTTCCACTACATGCCTTTTCCCTCATTAGCATAGGATTTTTCTCACAGAAAAGATCACCTAATTATATTTTAAATTGTTAATATACTTTCCACAGCTTGCCACTGGACCCAAACCACGTGAACTGCTGAAGGAGGCCCTTAAATCTTTGCAGCAAGGAATTGCACTTAAGTATGCCAAACCCCTGCTAGCAGCTGAAATGCGTCGTATCTTTCCAACAGCAGTTGGTGTGCCCATGGAGTTCAGTTTCTACACTGCTGCTGTTGCTGCTGCAACTGTCAATGGTGATTTTTTTTTTAGGATTTTTCTTTTTGCAATAATGTTGCTGCAGTTATGAATGGGTTACTTCAAACATTGATGTTGTTCTGTTCATCCTTTTAGTTCAGGCTACCATTACTCCTCCTCTCCCTGAGCAGCCTGAGACCATCACTCTTGAGCAGCTGAAGAGGATTGATGTTAAATTCCAAGCTGAAGCTAAACCAAGGTTTACTTTTATAGCCACATGTGAAAAGTCATGCTAAACCTTCACACAATAAACATTTTACAAACATAAACTCTCTTATTCTTCTTTCAGTGTTGCTCTGCAGACCTTTGCTGTCATGGGAGTTAACACTGCCTTGATCCAAGCTGCTGTTATGGCTAAAGGAAAGATCCGTACAATTGTTCCTGGAAAAGTGTCGGCAAGAGCAGATATTCTCAAGGGCAATTACAAGGTAGAGGTTCTGCCTGTTGAGGTTCCTGAACATATTGCTGCTGTGAGGTAATGCAATCTGAATTATATTGTTCCAAACATTTTGAATGAATTTCTGAAAGGAGCCAAAGGTTTCTGAAAGGTTAAGTAAGTTCAGAGGTGCTCATTCCTGTCATCGGTATTGTATCCCATCCTTGTTCCGACAGCTTTGAGACTATTGCTGTGGTCAGAAACATTGAAGATCCCACTGCTGAGAGGATTGTTTCATTGGTACCTGAGTTGTCCGTGCAAAAGACACCTTATAGTGGTGATTTGGTAAGCTATAAGAACACACATGGAAATGGATGTGTGAAAACATGTTGACCTTTCATTTGCTTTACAGCTTAAAGTGGCTTATTTTGATATTACTTTCTAATTACATGCAATTTTTTATTTCAGTCATCTGAGAATGCTGATCCTGATATGCAAGCTGTGAGAGCTGCTACTCCATTTCACAAGACTCTCTGTCTTGCTGTCCCTTACATTGAAATCAAGGGATGCATTGAGGTGCACTCTCACAATGCTGCTTTTATCAAGAATGCTCCTCTGTTCTACATAATTGGACAGCACTCAGCCCGTGCTACAGTAGCAAGAGGTATTCTTAAAGACAAAATTACATTTGTACAAAATAAATTTTAAAATAAATCAATAAATGTGTCTTGTTTTGGCTGCAGGTGAAGGTCCTGCAGTTGAAAGACTAGAGCTTGAGGTCCAAGTTGGCCCTAGAGCTGCTGAGAGGCTCCTTAAGCAAATCAACCTTGTTGATGAGGACACACCAGAGGGAAAGACCATCCTGTTGAAACTGAGGGAAATCCTGGAAACTGAAACAAAAAATGTTCCTGTCGCTTCTGAAAGCAGTAGTAGCCGCAGCAGCAGTAGCAGCCACAGCAGCCACATCATCAGTTCCAGCAGTTCAAGCTCCTCCATTTCCAGCTCTCGCATATCTAAGGTGAGGACATGAAATGTTGCTTGTTGGTGAGGTAGCCAGTATCTGTTTCATAAATATTTTATGAAGCATTTTGTATGGATTTTCAGATTGCCACCAAGATTGAGCCTTTCAGAAAATTTCACAAAGATCGGGTAATTATTTAAAAATACTATTGTTAATAATATTTTTACTTGATTTAATTTTTATGTTTTCTATTATTTCACTTGATACAAAACTTTACTTTACTTGCAGTACATGGCACCCCATGGAGCCTCAAGGGTTGTTAGCAGTGGAAGCACTGGATCTAGCTTTGAGACTATCAGGAAACAGGTGAATCATTTTGTGTCATTTGTTTTATTCATTATAGTACAAACCCCAAAGCTGAACTTTGAACTAACAACTAACATTTCCTGTGTGATGTGTTTAGGCTAAGTTCCTTGGGAATACTATTCCACCTGTTTTTGCTATCATTGCCCGTGCCGTAAGAGTTGACCAAAAGCTGCTGGGCTACCAACTTGCTGCGTACTTTGACAACCCAACTGCAAGAGTACAGCTCATCATTTCCTCAATTGCTGAAAATGACAACCTGAAGATTTGTGCTGATGGTATCCTGCTAAGCAAGCACAAAGTCACTGTAAGACTGGAACTCATGTTATTCTAAGGGCCTTTTCAGACCTATAGCTTGTTTGATCTGTTCCAAAATAGGGGCAAAATTGTTACAATGTTGCATTTTCTCCATGGTTCGGATCACTTTTACAAGGCAACATTTCAAAACGGGAAACTGTATTAATAGAAGAATTCTTCTCCAAAGAGCTATCAGGTAACACCTGGTTATCATAGGAATATCGGTTGGTCCGTTGGGTCAGATTACATTCTTACCACAAGTGAACCACTAGGGTTCATTTGAAAATTGACCGAGACTAACTCGTTGAGTTGGTCTAGGACTGATTGTTTTGCTGTGGATCCAAGTGTGGTTGGCATGTTTATATATGGCAAATCAAACTGAATTAAGGAAGAAATCCCACCAGGTTACGAAACAAATGGTCCAAACAAGCCAGGTGTAAAAGTGCCCTAAACACACAAAAAATCCAATTGTCAATATTTATTTTTCATGCTAATATTACATTAATTACTTCTTACTGGTCTTTGAACACCATTTTCCTTTTTCAGGCCAAGCTTGCTTGGGGTCCAGAGTGTCAACAATATGAAGTCATTGCTAAAGCTGAGGCAGGTGTTCTTGGAGAATACCCTGCTGTCCGTCTAGAGCTGGAATGGGATGGGCTTCCAATAACTGTCACCACCTATGCCAAAAAGTAGAGTTCATCAACACTTAACAAGAAATGTGTTTGGGATATGTTAAAATCAAAATGGTGTTAATTATTTTCTCATCTCTGGGGGCATCACTTAGGCTGTCTAAGCACATCCTTATGGCAGCTCTCCAGGCTGGATTCAAGCTTGAAAGAGCCACGAACAGTGAGAAAGAGGTTGATCTGACTGTGGCCTTGCCAACCCAGATGACCCTAAATGTCATTGCTAGGATTCCAGAGGTCAGGGTCCAATAGTTTTTCTTTAAATTATTTTTAATAGATGAAATAAGAAAAAATAATTAATTATTTTTGTACCTGCTGTTCTAGATGACAATGTCAAGGATGGATGTTCCTCTCCCCATGGCTGTTCCCATCAATCCAGATGGAACTCTTTCTATTCACATTGATATGGACACTCTTCTGAACCCAGAACTACTTCTAGAAACAATAATTAATTAAGCATCAGATTCTACATATTCTACTGCCAATTTGAGTGGTTTTCATTTGATATTGTTTGCTGTTTGACAGTTTAATTAATATGTTACCATTGTTATGTAACACTAATAAATTCCTGCAAAAGTATGAACGAGTGAATTGCTTTCACTTTACAATAAGGTCCACTTATGAATGACTTTTTAACTGTTAAATTAAGTTAATAAAGATCCTTCAAACATAACATAATTGATTAAATATGCTACTACGGCATGTGACATCATGGTGACCATAAAAACCCTTGTGCGTCAATAAAAAACAGTTAATCAGAGGTCCTTCGAGGACAAAAATGTCCCCGTCAAAAAAACTGCTTTAATAATATTATATATAAATATTACTTTCCACTTTCAATTAGTTAATTTTTTAACCAACATCAGTCCTGATCATAACTACCAAATATTCATTAATTTTCAGGATTTTAACCCTTTAAATACCAGTTTGGTTATATAAATGCCACTGTTGTTTTTTATGAAAACAAAAAAATGAATTATTTTCCATATACTAAATGCTAAAAAATATTTTCTTCTTTTTTTTGGATTATCACAGTCTGGGATATGTCAATGATTAGCAACAACATTGATTTTGATGCGTTATTATTTTTTGTAGTGTCAGATAAAAAAAAAGTATTTGCTCTATAGGCTAAACATGAGAAAAATGGCGCCATCTGGTGTAAAATATTAACAATTTAGATTTTGAAGCCAGGACTCCAGAATGAAAGCCTAATATCATAGAATTCATGATTTTATCCTTTAATGGCACTGGGATCAAATATAGCAATTTTAATGGGTTTCAATGGGGAAATTCTTGTCCTGAAGGTCCTGAGTGTATCTATTTTGTGTACACAGTGTTTTCTAGATGTATTTTAGGAACTGAGCATGAAATATCAAAATTCCCCCCAAAATAAACACCTTTGCCAAAATGTATGCCGTTGGCATTAACACAGCAAAAATGATCGAAAATACAAAAATGAAAAAGACAAAAATGTCCCGAAGGTCGTACAAGAATTAAAGCATAGAGGATGATTACAATTAAAATGTATAGCAAAACTATCCTGTCAAACTAACTTTTATTTGCCAATCACATAGCTAGCATCTAATTTACAAACTTGTTCAGTTTGAGATTAATACACTAACCAGTCATGTTTTGCATTTTCATGACTGTTTACAGATTAAAGAAAATTGGGCCTATTAGGATGTATGAAAAATGTAGCTAGCTAAGCTACCAACCAGGTCTGCTTCCAGCCTTTTATCAGAACTGACATCAACTACTATAAAAAAAAAATAAAAAAAAATGCCTGCTGATGGTCGTGTTGCCAAAGATTACATTAATAAAATAAAACTACTAAACACACTATTTAATTCAATTTTGTGACAATCCAAGCTTCCTAACTGGTGTTTTGTGCAAGATAGGCCTATGGATAAACCATTGCTAAATTGTCCATTTTGGAAGCACTATTAGAAATCAAAAGAATTAATTTACCATCTTATTTTATGAGATTACCTTAAGGCACAGTCACATTTACCATAAGTGTCCACTGGAACGTGGTAAGTGAAGCGGGCGTTTTCTATTTATTCCAATGGAAGCCGAGCGCCATGCGTGCGAAGTGGATTTTCATTAGACTGAATTGAAAATGTCTGCTTCGCTTTCCAGTAGACATATATGGTTACCTCTGCACTGCAAAATTCCGGAGAAGGTGTGAGGTTACAGGGTGTCCCAAGAATTTCCCCAGAAATGTAATTTTGTTCCAGTTTCAACTGTTAGGCACACTGAATTTTTTTCTTTTAAGTTATACAGGTGCTGGTCATATAATTAGAATATCATCAAAAAGTTGATTTATTTCACTAATTCCATTCAAAAAGTGAAACTTGTATATTATATTCATTCATTACACACAGACTGATATATTTCAAATGTTTATTTCTTTTAATTTTGATTATAACTGACAACTAAGGAAAATCCCAAATTCAGTATCTCAGAAAATTAGAATATTACTTAAGACCAATACAAAGAAAGGATTTTTAGAAATCTTGGCCAACTGAAAAGTATGAACATGTACAGCACTCAATACTTAGTTGGGGCTCCTTTTGCCTGAATTACTGCAGCAATGCGGCGTGGCATGGAGTCGATCAGTCTGTGGCACTGCTCAGGTGTTATGAGAGCCCAGGTTGCTCTGATAGCGGCCTTCAGCTCTTCTGCATTGTTGGGTCTGGCATATCGCATCTTCCTCTTCACAATACCCCATAGATTTTCTATGGGGTTAAGGTCAGGCGAGTTTGCTGGCCAATTAAGAACAGGAATACCATGGTCCTTAAACCAGATACTGGTTGCTTTGGCACTGTGTGCAGGTGCCATGTCCTGTTGGAAAATGAAATCTGCATCTCCATAAAGTTGGTCAGCAGCAGGAAGCATGAAGTGCTCTTAAACTTCCTGGTATACGGCTGCGTTGACCTTGGACCTCAGAAAACACAGTGGACCAACACCAGCAGATGACATGGCACCCCAAACCATCACTGACTGTGGAAACTTTACACTGGACCTCAAGCAACGTGGATTGTGTGCCTCTCCTCTCTTCTCTTCCTCCAGACTCTGGGACCCTGATTTCCAAAGGAAATGCAAAATTTACTTTCATCAGAGAACATAACTTTGGACCACTCAGCAGCAGTCCAGTCCTTTTTGTCTTTAGCCCAGGCGAGACGCTTCAGAGGCTGTCTGTTGTTCAAGAGTGGCTTGACACAAGGAATGCGACAGCTGAAACCCATGTCTTGCATACGTCTGTGCATAGTGTTTCTCCCCCACATTTTTGAATGGGTTTTGTTTCACAATCCTCTCCAGGGTGCGGTTATCCCTATTGCTTGTACACTTTTTTTCTACCACATCTTTTCCTTCCCTTCGCCTCTCTATTAATGTGCTTGGACACAGAGCTCTGTGAACAGCCAGCCTCTTTTGCAATGACCTTTTGTGTCTTGTCCTCCTTGTGCAACGTGTCAATGGTCGTCTTTTGGACAACCGTCAAGTCAGCAGTCTTCCCCATGATTGTGTAGCATACAGAACTAGACTGAGAGACCATTTAAAGGCCTTTGCAGGTGTTTTGAGTTAATTAGCTGATTAGAGTGTGGCACCAGGTGTCTTCAATATTGAACCTTTTCACAATATTCTAATTTTCTGAGATACTGAATTTGGGATTTTCCTTAGTTGTCAGTTATAATCATCAAAATTAAAAGAAATAAACATTTGAAATATATCAGTCTGTGTGTAATGAATGAATATAATATACAAGTTTCACTTTTTGAATGGAATTAGTGAAATAAATCAACTTTTTGATGATATTCTAATTATATGACCAGCACCTGTATATCCTTAATTGTCCTTTCGGTTTATTTTTATTTATTTATTTTTTATTAAAGAACATGTAAACAACATTATTACAGAACCAGGCATCAAAAACAGAAGCTCCAAAGATGGTTAAAGAACAAAAATAAAATAAATTTTAAAAAACAAACAAAAAAGAAGACATTCACAAGACGCCAAATACAGATTCGTAATATCTTACAATAGACGTAGCTTTTACATTTTTCACAACTTTAAGAGACTTCATTAAAAAAGTGAGTTCGTTAGAGAAAACCTTGTATAAAGGAGATTTTGACAATCTACATTTATGAATTAAAAATTTGCCATGTAGAATGATAAAATTTACAAAATTGTGAATATTTTTATCATCATTCTCAAAGTAACAAATAATTTCTTTCACATTCAGTGTTATCATTAGATTAATTTTAACTGAAAAAGCAGAAAAACAATCTTTCCAAAATGTCCTTTCGGCTTAAATGTATCTGTTTACCATGGCAATGACGTCACGCTCATGCCGCTCACTGCTGTTCTCTGTTTTCCAGTCAGCCAGCGCAAGAGAAATACCCAATTGGCAATGCGTTTTCAATAACGAGCTGAGAGAAGCT
This sequence comes from Myxocyprinus asiaticus, assembly GCF_019703515.2. NCBI lineage: Eukaryota > Metazoa > Chordata > Actinopteri > Cypriniformes > Catostomidae > Myxocyprinus > Myxocyprinus asiaticus. Next base: position 15,764,074 of record NC_059392.1, on the reverse strand, counting down.
GGTCCATTTCTTCGTGCGATACATAAAAAAATGTAAGGAATGTGTTTTTGTGTCTCTGTAATGTTCATTTTCCCATGCACATTAAGGCAAATCAAACATTGCAGTTCACATTTAGACAGCAAAGACAGGCACTGCACTTTTTTTAAATTTTTTTTACAAAGGACAAAATACCCTTCAAAGTACCCTTTGCCTTCCCGATTCGTCCGGTCGTCCCACCGCAAACAAGCAAAAATTTCAAATGACTGAAGGTAAATGTCTACTTCATCCAACGCTCTGCTTGTTCTCAGTGTTCTTAACGTATCTCGATACTGTTTCACTGAGAAACAATTCAGACCATTTTGTTAACCCATTTGGCCAATTCACTAAAAATAATCAACACGAAAGAATGATTCAATCGTGAATCAGGCATTCTGATTCTACACAGCTGACAGAAATATGGGACACACGTCATAATTGCTATGTCATAAGGAAATGTTGTTCAGGTAAGTCAGAGCACTCATGGTATGCACAGTATGTTCAGTTGTGGGCGCCAGTTAACAAGTGGCGGGACTCGACTGGATGCGGGGAAAGTCTGATTTCACACTTGTTCGAGTCTGTGATTAGACCAAGTCCAAATGCTCCCGAGTCCATGACAAGACCAAGACAATAAAAATATGGTCTCGAGACCAATTTGAGTCCAGTCTCAAGTACTACACCTCTGTAAGCAGGAGCTACTTTCTATCTTTGAATAAATCTTAAAACATACTGAAATACTGTTTAAGGTTCCAGTTAAGTTTGGCATAATAAATAATTGAAGCGTATTCCTTATTTAGTATGTTTTAAATATAAAATAAGTTCTTACCATATGTTAGTATGATATACAGTATTATCCGCATGCAACAAAGAAATCAAAATGTTGTGGTTTTGGAATTATGGTGGTATGTTATTTAAGTGCTAAAATTATAAAAGATAAAAAAGTTAAATTTAAACTCAAAGGCTAATCAGTGCACAATAAGAAATAAAATGGACCACTGCTTAAACCCTAAAGTATTTGATCTTGTCAAATGCATTATTACTTACAGTTATCATTGGATGAGACTGTATTTCACATTTAGTAAAAAAAAAAGTAACCACTTAAAGTACCTAAAAGTAATACTGCTGAACGTGATTACAACAGATTATCTATCTACCTAGAATGAATCCATAAAAAGATACAGTTAAACTAAAATAACCACAAATATCTTCTAAATCACACAAAAAAATGCTCAGATTAAAATCATCCATCCATCCTAAAGAAAAAATATCTACAAGGTATTTCTAATGTTTCAAAAAGTCATAAATGTCAGGGTAATTTTTTTAACATAGTTCATTGCCAGTATACTGTATATAATTATAAAACCTGTAGAGTTTCAATGATTTAATGATGTTCTTTGATGATCCTAATGTATAGTATCACAAATACAATGTGACACAAAACTTGGTTTAATATTCAGGTCCATATTTTGAATGTTGGGCTTGGAAGCTACTCATTCACATTGGCTCAAGGAATCCCTCATCTGGTGTTAGATAAAAACAATCCAGAATCATCTGCATGGGGTTCCATGGATTGGCAAGACTAAAGATGAGATTTGCTCACTTCAGCAGAAATTGGTATGTGTTTCTCTTCATGACCAGAGTCTGCAAAATCAGAAAGCAAATTTAAAAAAGTTAAAAAAGAATTTAGTAAACTAGTAAAAAAAAAAAAAAAAAAAAACAACAGGCAAAACACTCACAGTTGAATAATTCATCAGTCATTCGACTTTGTGGTTTCATCTGGTCTGCAAATGTTGTGTTTAGAAACTGATGTTTGAGCCATATTGCACGATCGTCCTCGAATGATTTTCTCTGAAAGAAATTGTTTTGTTTTTTTTAACTTGGACTGCTGCAGTTAAAATAAAGGACCTTGCTCTGAATTAAGAAGTCTAATTAAATAATATCATGAGTCAGAACCTCATGGCCCAATCTGATGGCAGCCTCTGTGAAATTTCTTCTTTCCATTTCAAAGTTTTTTCTCTGTTCGTCAAAAACTTTCCACTCCTCTTTTAAGCGTTCCTTCTCTTCCAGCATGTAGCAGTCATTGAGAACAGCTGCAGTCTCCTCATCACAGGGTGTGTTGAGCTGTTGCTGTAAAAAAAAAAAAAAAAAAAGCTCTCTTCAATATCATGTTCTCTTAAACTGTTTTTTTTTTTTTTCTCCCCTTTTGCTCTTGCCAGTGTCTCAAATTTGACATCATGACTGAGATTTTGCAACAAGCTATTCCATGTTAATATTCACAAAGTGGTGTAGTTAAAATTTTTTCAAGTGTCTTCCTTTGACACCCAGTTTTTGAAAAACCTTACAGGGCTTTCAAGCAGCATACAGATTAAAAAAAAAAAAAAATTGCATTAGGATAGCTCTAAATTGGTTGGGGTAGCTCTGTAGATATTTCAGAATTGGCTAAATCTTACACAAGGTATCTAAATATGTAAGAGGATGATTTTCATGCAAATTAAAAGATAACACCCACATCAATGTGATCACTTGAACTGTGAGTGGTGATTAGGGATGGGCAATAAAAGTAAAACAGATATATCTAGATTTGATAACATTCAATATACATCTTAAAAGGGTGATTTTGTTTTCATAATAAACAAAATCATAATTTGGACCTACTTTATTCGAATAGAAAGCAGATTCAAAATGTTTAATGCAAGAACTAAAATACAGTTTAAAACTTGTTAAAGTACTGTAATTAAGTTAATTAACCAATCAAAAAATTTCGTTTAGTTCAAGCATCTCCTGTCTTTCCATTCCCAAACTTTAAGACCTCTGTAAATGATATTTAGACCTTTAATTTTAATAACATTTAAGACTTATTAAGTCCTTCCATTTCAAAAGGGGTATTTTTTATTTTTAAAGTTAAAACTTTTTAGGACCCACAGGCACTCTGCTTACAAACTAGCCACATTTCCAATATTGGGCCAAAAGAAAGTGTGCTAGTGCGTGCCTGGGCCAGTTGCGTTCCCACTGTCACTTCCGAGGCTTCATCGTGCCTCCTCAGGACTTTCTTGGGGCCAATGGCCATTGGCCCACCGATTACCCTTGAGCCAAACAAGGCCAACCGAAGCTTGTACAGATGCACAGTACAGATCCGTTAAAACGCCCAATGGACAAAGTGGTGTCCAAAGAAAATACTTTCCACTGTTCGGTGAACTTTCATAGATGGTGTGCTGGGACACCATGGCAGTTACAGTAGGTGAGTCGTCAACGCTAACTTATCTTGCTGTTTAAATTTGATATAAACTTGATATTGTAGATAACTATATAACATGATGCCTCAGCTTGAGCTTCCCTCTTGCTTGTGAAATGGGCAGTGTGTGTGACGTTGGCACCGCAGCGGCGTATTACATGTGGGTTTTTGGGCAACACTGCCGATTTATTGGCCCAATGGTGGGAACGCAGATTGATTTTGTTCTTGCGGCTCAAGGTCCGAGGCTATTGGCCCCAGCTGGCCAGTTGATAGCCGATAGTGGAAAAGCGGCTAACGATACATATACAGCAAGAGTGATCAGAGAGATATTGTGTCTCTTCTTACTTGCAGAAGCTGCTGCTGAGTCTGAATGAATTCTTTGCACTGCTGAATTTCTACTTTGAGCCTCTCTATCTCCTCCTCATGTACTTGTTTGAAGATTATCTTCTCACTGTCTCCAGCTTGCACCAAGGATGCTGCAATACAAAATTACATTTTATCAGAGGACAGCCTGGCCCGGTCTCTATGTACCTTTGTCTCTGAATTTGATTTGTGCTTCAACATAAATATAAAATAATTTATTGTACTTTAAATCTGGCATAAATTGCAGCATTGTTTTTTTTTTTATATGGTTCTCTGTACCTTGGCTGTCCAGTTTCTCAACATGGTGTTTCAGTTTCCTCCACTGCTGACGAATGCTGTTGGTAAGTTTCTCCCGAGCATGATCACAGGACATCCCGGAAGGTCCTTTCAAAGAATTCTCTTCATCTGAATTTGTCTGCTGGGTAAAAAAGACAAAAATCTATCATGCTTTGATTTATTTATGAAACTATGCAGCAAAACAAAACTACCATCGTAGGAAACTAACCTTATCTGCATTTTTGCTCTTTTTCTCTTCCTTTTGGCAATTTCTCTTTGAATTTAAAACTCCCACCATCTCTCGTTTCATCTGCTGAAGCACTTTCTTCAGCTCAATGTTTTCCAGCATTAGCTCCCTCTGACGATTATCAAATTCATTCAGAAGAGTTTTGTACATTTCTTCTTCATGTCTGAAATAAAAATCATAAAGAATGACCAATCCAAAGGTTTGCCTTCTGCAACAATTATTTGATATTAAGAAGAAGAATTCCAATAGTGCAGATGTTTTGTACCTGGCTTCAGTTTTTCCAGTTTTCCAAAGACATCTCCTCCCATCCGGCCTTCCAACATAATTCAAAACATCCATTCCTGACAGAGACATGCACATGAGCACATTAGGCAAATTAATATGTGAAATTCTGAAATATCCTTCAGGGCAGCACTAAATTAAACAATAAATGAACTTGAAGTGTGTATTTTTTTTATATAAAATACTTTCTCCTTTCTCAGCTTAATGTATTGCAACTATACATCCCCTGAAAATTGTAAACACTATGGCTCTGTGGTGCTATAAAAACATTACTTTATTTGTTTGAGCATCCCAACTAGCCCAACATTGGCACAACCAATGTCATGGAAATAGGGTGGACAATCATGTGAATAATGGTTGAGAGGGAAGCATTTGTGAAAGCTATACGAAAACAGCCACAATTTTTACAATTCCGTTTAGTGATGTTAATCGCACAGAAATTACTCACTTTACCTTTAGCTGGTTTTGATTTGCATATCAGCTTAAACTTAACATTTTATGTTTTATTAATATATCAACTAAAAGTCTTACTAATCAAACCAAAAATAAAAAAGAATAAAATTAATGAAAATAAACTCTACTTCCAAAAGTCACTTTCCATAATTGTCACAATATATTTACATGTTATATCACATGCTATATTACTAAGAGATGTTTAACCCTCCATCCCTATGGGATTCATAAATGAGCCCTACCTTTGTTCCTCCCAGTCATTTTTCATTTTTTTTTTTTTTTTGGATGATTATGATGATAATGATCCCATTGCTTCTTCCCTGAAGTAATAACAATAAAATTATAGACTTCTTTTGGGATTTTTTTGACATTTTTATCTTATTTAGCAAATTTATGAAGCTTTAGTACAGTAAAAACCTATACTTCTATAAGTTGAAACTTGAAAATATGAGAATATGACATATATTGGATGCCAATTGCTGCAATCTTGTGAACAAAATATAAATAACATGACTTGAAAATCATGTTGTGACAATAATAGCCAGTAGGTGGCTGCAGGGTCTCCTGAACAGTAAAGCGTTTCGCCATTGTGCTGCTAAAGAGTGAACTTTGAGCAAGGCTTGACGAGGCCACATTTATAACTTAGAGCTGTGGGAAAATGTCTTTGTTTCCATAACAGAAAGATGCAGTGTATTGTCTGGAATGTGAGGCACCTGCATCTAAGCATAAACTTTCCCAGAGTGGAAAAGGTATATTCCGTACATTGGGGTCACTCAGAATTTGAACTTTGTTCTCTGTGTGTGTGTGTTCTGTTTTCTCCCTTCTGGCTGTGTTAGTCTCAGCTATTTATTTCTGTGTGTGTGTGTGTGTGTTATATTGTGTGTTCTGCCTCCTGGCTGTTTTAGTCTCGCCCATTTATTTATGTGTGTGCATGTTCTGCATTGTGGGTGTTATTGTCTCACCTACACATATCTGAGTGTGGGTGTTTAGGATTGTGGCTGATTTATTTGTCAAATAAAAAAAATAAAAAAATGCTCTGTGTTATGTTCTTTCCCATTCATTTTCAATGGTCGGTCAATTTTGACTGAAAAGACAAAAATTGTCTTTTTTTTGTTTTTGTTTTTTTTTTTACAACGGCTTAGACTTATCAAATTATGCCCACATTGTTTTGTATGTTCAGATGGCAAGTGGAGGAAAACTCAAGTCTTGTCCCGCTCTGATAAAGGAAACCAATTTTATTCAATCAGACCATAGGTGGGTTAAGTGACACATATTACCTTGTTTATTAAACTTTTTAGCAATGAGTAGTTGATTGAGGCGTTCCTTCACTCTGTTGTGCTCCCTTTCTCTTCTCTTAATATCGTGGTTGTATTGTGTATCACGACTTATAATGATACCCTGCAGCCTTTGTGCCTATTAAAGAACAAAGCATATTTGATTTGTCAAAAGATTAAAAGGTCAGCATTGTAGAACTGAAAAACTATACATGATGTTCTACATAACATTTTTTCATACCTCTTCTTTTGCATCTTTTAGGCAGATTTGTAAAGTCTTTATATTTGTTTCCAGCTGACGCTCTTTCTCATGCAAGCACATATTTTCCTTTTTCGAAATTTCAAGCTGGTCCTACAAAACATTGAAAAAGCATTATCTCCAAATCACACGAGCTTTATAATAGGCAAGGCAAGGCAGGTTTACACTCACCAGCTACTTTATTAGGTACACCTGTACATCTACTTATTCATGCGATTATCTTATCAGCCAATCATGTGGTAGCAGTGTAATGTATAAAATTAGGCAGATATGGGTCAGGAGCTTCAGTTAATGTTCACATCAACCATCAGAATGGGGAAAAAATTTGATCTCGGTGATTTCGACTGTGGCATGATTGTTGGTGCCAGATGGGTTGGTTTGAGTATTTCTGTAACTGCTGATCTCCTGGGATTTTCAAATGCAACAGCCATTAAAGCGTAAAGAGAATGGTGCGAAAAACAAAACACATCCAGCGAGCAGCAGTTCTGTGGGCGAAAATGGCTTGTTAATGACAGAGGTCAGAGGAGAATGGCCAGACTGGTCCAAGCTGACAGGAAGGTGATAGTAACCCAACTAAACATGCGTTACAACAGTGCTATGCAAAAAAGCATTTCTGAACAAACAACACGTCAAACATGGGCTACAGCAGCAGAAGACCCCTCCGGGTACTGCTACTGTCAGCTTAGAACAGGAAACTGAGACTGCATTGGGCACAGGCTCACCAAAACTGGACAGTAGATGACTGGAAAAACATCACCTGATCTGACAAATCTGGACAATCATGCCACGGTCTAAATCACTGAGATCACATTTTTTCCCCATTCTGATGGTTGATGTGAACATTAACTGAAGCTCCTGACCCGTATCTGCATGATTTTATACATTACACTGCTGCCGCACTATTGGCTGGTTAGATAATTGCATGAATAAGTAGATGTACAGGTGTACCTAATAAAGTGGCTGGTGAATGTATTTATATAGCACATTTCATACACAGTGGTAATTCAAAGTGACATTACATATAAATGTTAAAGAAAATAAAAGGTAAAAGTCCATTTTAAAATCACTTAAAGTCAAGTAATACAAATAAGATTACAAATTAAAAATTACAAATTTTGATTTAAAATGTATTAAAATGAATAAAAAGGAAAGAAACAATACAGAGACAAAATGATACAGAACAATCAGTAAAGTGCAGCACAGTGCTCAGTCAGAAAATGCACATATAAACAGATGTGTTTTCATGTCTGAATTTTAATGTGACTAATATTGGAGCACATCTGACCTTTTCTGGAAGCTGGTTCCAGCTATGGGTGGCATTATACAGTAGCTAAACACTGTCTCATCATGTTTTGAGTGAACCCTTGGTTTTTATAATTGACTTGATCCTAATTGTCTGAGAGGTTTATATTCAACAAGAATATCTGCTAGGCCACTGAGTAATTTATAAATGTTAATAAATTAAGGAATAAAGTAAAGTGAAATCAGAAAATCTAAAGCAAAATTGTATTTATATTATATAATATATAATTGTATATTACTACATTAGAGGAAGGAAATGTAAAATTGATATGGGAAAATCTGAGAAACCAAATTGGAAATTATAAAACGCCAGTGAGAGATATCGAACTTGAGCTGGAAGGAAAATGTATTCATGATCATGGTGTGATAGCAGATATTTTTAATAATTATTTTGTGGATTCAATAAATGCTCTCACTAAATCTTTTTGTCCACAGACTCAAGTGTTTTAAATCAGAGAATAACGCTTTGCCCATATTCACTCCTAAGGAGGTGTGTGAGGCAAAAGTTGACAAGATTATTAGCTCTCTTAAGGCCAGAGATAAATATGAAATAGACTCGATCTTTCTAAAAACCCATAAAGAATCAATTATATATCATTTAACCCAGGCCATTAACCTATCAATAACACATGGAATTTTTCCCACTTTATGGAAATATGGAGTCACACAATTTATAAATCTGGAAATCATGCAGACATTATTAATTATTAGACCGATAAGCATTCTTCCAGTCATGTCTAAAGTTGCTGAGAAATGGGTAGTAGAACAATTAGTCTTACATCTTGATAATAGTCCTGTTTCTCTTCATCTCATGCAGTTTGGAAAGCAAAGATGGACAAAGGGGGTGTAGTTGGTGCTATATTTCTTGATTTAAAAAAAAAAAAAAAAAAAAAACATTCAACACTGTAAATCATGATATTTAGGCTATCAAATGTTAATTTTTCAGTTGGTGCCATCAAGTGGTTTAAATCTTACCTAGAGAATAGGAAACAGTGTGTAAGAGTGTGCAACACAACATCTGAATATTTAGATTATAATGTTGGAGTTCCACAAGGGTCTATTTTAGGTCCTTTGTTGTTCAGTTTCATGTTAATGATCTTCCAAATGTTAGTCCTTCGGATGTTACCTGTCAAATGTATGCTGATGATGCTGTTATTTATGTACATGCAAAAAATAAGCAACAGGCTGCACATAATTTGTCTTCTGCAATGGTTCAGGTTTCAAAATGGCTTACCAAATCATGTTTGCATGTCAATGTCAAGAAAACAGTATGTATGTTTTTACAAAAAGAGCAAATTCTGACATTTAACCAGAAGTACATGTCCAGGGACAGAAGCTTGATGTAGTACAAGAATTGAAATATTTAGGAATAATACTTAATTCTCAGCTTTCTTTAAAAAAAAAAAGTGAAGTTGTGAATACAGTGAAAGTCAATCTAGCCAACTTTACATTAATTAGAAACAGCTTGGCAAAAGAGGCAGCAGTGTTGTTTATGAGTGCTATGATTCTTCCACATATTACATGTTGCATGACTACTTGGACACAAACATGTAAGTCCATTCTTAAACCTGTTGAAACTGTCTATTAGCAAGCTCTTAAGGCATTAGACAAAAGTCAAATAATTTCCATTACTGTGGTATTTTAATTAAGTATTCTTTTTCGAGCTGGGAACATGTGGTCAAATTTGCTGATTTAGTGTTGTTTTTTAAGATTCTGAATGGTTTTGCTCCACCCATATTCAAGGAGTACATTTATAAAATGACAGGAAGGTACACAAGAGCTGGTACAAGTGGTGATTGTAACATACCATTGAGAAAAAGTATGTTTAGTCTATTATCCTTTGCTTTTAGAGGAACCCATGACTGGAATAGACTTCCAATAGAATTAAAAGATCAAACAAGTCATGGTGGTTTCTCTAAAAACAATACAAAATTTGGTTGATGTCATATCAAAACTGTCAATATTTATAGGTATTTAGTGTAATTTGGTTTTTATGAATTGAAATTTGTTTTTATGTGATCTATGATTGTGATTTTTTTGGTTCTGGTCAAAATCTTGGCAGCAGCATTCTGAAAGAGCTGCAGGTGTCTAATGGTCTTATTGGGAAGACTGGTGGGGATTCAATTGCAGTAGTCCACCTTACTGGTAATGAATGCATGAAAAAGTTTCTTGAAGTCTTTTCTGGATATGAAACATAATTCTCTATATATTTTTGAGATGACAATAGGCTGATTTAGTTATTGCTTTCACTTGACTACTGAAACTAAGGTCTGACTCCAAAATGACACCAAGATTCCTGACTTGATTTAATAGTGAGAATGTAAATGTTAATATTGGAGATTGCACAATAGTGTATATGAAATCCTTTTGATCAGATGATCAGTCCTGCAGTGTAACATGCAATTTTTTTATTATTAGTTATTAAAAGTGCTTTAATAATTATAATGCATGCCGTTTATATGACCTCATTGTAAGGGTTTGTGAGATGAACCCAAGTGCAAAGTAAACTATAAAAAAAATAAAAAAATAAATAAATACAATCCTTTATTAAGGAAAAAAAAAAGTATACACAAACACAACTAGGCAAAAAACAAAACACAAAAATACCCAGAGGAAAACCAAAAAAGCATGAAATCAAGGCAATCGAGGAGGGCAGGTGTAGCAAGTAGAAAAGATAATCAGGGAAACCAGGGGGAACAGGGATGGAGAAAGAGAACAGAAACAGGCAGGGCAGAGAAACACATGGAAAGACAAAATACAAACAGAAAGTACCAATAACTACAAAGAAAAAGGATGTAAGGAACCTGCTACTAAAGAGTAAGAAAAGACCAAATACAGTGCATCCGGAAAGTATTCACAGCGCTTCACTTTTTCCACATTTTGTTATGTTACAGCCTTATTCCAAAATGGATTAAATTCATTATTTTCCTCAAAATTCTACAAACAATACCCCATAATGACAACATGAAAGAAGTTTGTTTGAAATCTTTGCAAATTTATAAAAAAAAATAAAAAATTAAAAAAAAAAAAAAATCACATGTACATAAGTATTCACAGCCTTTGCTCAATACTTTGTTGAAGCACCTTTGGCACCAATTACAGCCTCAAGTCTTTTTGAGTATGATGCTACAAGCTTGGCACACCTATTTTTGGGCAGTTTCTCCCATTCGTCTTTGCAGGACCTCTCAAGCTCCATCAGGTTGGATGGGGAGCATCGGTGCACAGCCATTTTCAGATCTCTCCAGAGATGTTCAATCGGGTTCAAGTCTGGGCTCTGGCTGGGCCACTCAAGGACATTCACAGAGTTGTCCCGTAGCCACTCCTTTGTTATCTTGGCTGTGTGCTTAGGGTCGTTGTCCTGTTGGAAGATGAACCTTCACCCCAGTCTGAGGTCCAGAGCGCTCTGGAGCAGGTTTTCATCAAGGATGTCTCTGTACATTGCTGCATTCATCTTTCCCTCGATCCTGACTAGTTTCCAAGTTCCTGCCGCTGAAAAACATCCCCACAGCATGATGCTGCCACCACCATGCTTCACTGTAGGGATGGTATTGGCCAGGTGATGAGCGGTGCCTGGTTTCCTCCAGACATGACGCTTGCCATTCAGGCCAAAGAGTTCAATCTTTGTTTCATCAGACCAGAGAATTTTGTTTCTCATGGTCTGAGAGTCCTTCAGGTGCCTTTTGGCAAACTCCAGGCAAACTGTCACGTGCCTTTTACTGAGGAGTGGCTTCTGTCTGGCCACTCTACCATACAGGCCTGATTGGTGGAGTGCTGCAGAGATGGTTGTTCTTCTGGAAGGTTCTCCTCTCTCCACAGAGAAACGCTGGAGCTCTGTCAGAGTGACCATCGGGTTCTTGGTCACCTCCCTGACTAAGGCCCTTCTCCCTTGATCACTCAGTTTGGCCGGGCGGCCAGCTCTAGGAAGAGTCCTGGTGGTTCCAAACTTCTTCCATTTATGGATGATGGAGGCCACTGTGCTCATTGGGACCTACAATGCTGCAGAAATTTTTCTGTACCCTTCCCCAGATCTGTGCCTCGATACAATCCTGTCTCGGAGGTCTACAGACAATCCCTTGGACTTCATGGCTTGGTTTGTGCTCTGACATGCACTGTTAACTGTGGGACCTTATATAGACAGGTGTGTACCTTTCCAAATCATGTCCAATCAACTGAATTTACCACAGGTGGACTCCAATCAAGTTGTAGAAACATCTCAAGGATGATCAGTGGAAACAGGATGCACCTGAGCTCAATTTTGAGTGTCATGGCAAAGGCTGTGAATATTTATGTACATGTGATTTTTTTTTATTTTTTTTTATTTTTAATAAATTTGCAATTTACAAATTTCTTTCACGTTGTCATTATGGGGTATTGTTTGTAGAATTTTGAGGAAAATAATGAATTTAATCCATTTTGGAGTAAGGCTGTAACATAACAAAATGTGGAAAAAGTGAAGCGCTGTGAATACTTTCCGGATGCACTGTAGAGATGGCAGGATCCTGACATTTATATTACACTTTACAACATTTACACTTTCCCTTATACATTCATATTCGTTATGCATAATATGCATTAACTACCCATATTTTTTATAAAACAATTCATAATGACAATGTTATATCAACAATAAAAAGCCAAACCTTCAGTCTAGAGTTAGTGAGATGCTGGTAATGGAGGTCACTGCTGGACTTGAGCTGCTCCACCTCCAGCTCCTCCATCATTCCAACAGATCGGCGGTGCAGCTGTACCAGGTCATAGATGTTGTTTAGTGCAATCACAGCGTCCAGATCACGGGTGCCATCTGAATTACGGAAGATCAGTGGAAAGCCCAGGGATGACAGCTCCTGTGAATACAATATAAAGAACAAGGAGATTTATAATGCCTGGAGAAACCTATACATTAATATTCACACTCATCTCAAAGGAAGTTGCTTTAAAATTTTGCATTTATGTGAAGTGTAATTATGGCATATACCAGCAGGGGCTACCTGGACTGTGCTAACGAGCCTAAAATTTTAACTTTTTAGGAGTGCATTTTAACTGTTGCAAGATTCTTCAGAAAGAATCCATTCTCAGTGACTTAATTTTTAGTGGAAGTACAGATTTTAGGGATAGTTCACCCTAAAAATGAAAATTCTCTAATTTACTCACCCTCATGCCATCCCAGATGTCTATGACTTTCTTTCTTCTGCTGAACACAAACTAAGATTTTTAGAAGAATATTTCAGCTCTGTAGGTCCATTCAATGCAAGTAAATGGTGGCCAGAACTTTGAAGCTCCAAAAAGCACATAAAGGCAGCATAAAAGTAATCTATTTGACTCCAGCGGTTAAATCCATATTTTCTGAAGCGATATGATAGATGTGAGTGAGAAACAGATCAATATTTAAAGGGGTCATGACATAAAATTTTCCTTGATCTTTTGACATATAAGAGGTATTTCTACTATAAAAACATACTGTAAATTTCAGAACTTAAAGCTTCCTACTTAATAGAAAAAGAGCATTTATTTAAACCAAGCTGCAAAAACGGCTTGTTTGGAATTCGTGGAACTTGTGACGTCACAAGGACCAAATACATCTGCATATGCAATGACTATTATTCCATCATTGTATGCCACACCCACTGGTGCTCAGTCAGTCACAGGAGTCAGTCATCCACCTTTATGTGCCTGCCTGGATTTAAATGTTTTTCTACATAAACATGCACAGACAGACATCTTTGACCACTTGATACAAATATCGGGCCATTTTTTAAAAGACGCGTTGCCAAGTTACAACTCTGAAGAGAAGCTCTCTGTCATTCAGCTGCTGCCTTGCATTCTTTCACCCATCTGCACTATTTTTAGTTGTTGGTGTATGAAAACATGATGGAATGATACTGGAAACTGGATGTGGTTGTGTCTTAAGCGTATTTAATAGAGGTTGACAGATATATCGGTTTTGCAGATTAATCGGCACCAATAACAGATTTCTGGAACTATTGGTTATCGGCAAAAAATCCACACTGATAGTTTTTCCCCGTTGTATCCAGTGCTGGAGTGGCTGGGAAGGGTCCGCTGTCATTATACAGTATGAGAGCAGCCTCTAGAGGCGAATTAAAAACGATCACTTCACTTGTGGTGTTTGTTTTGACACGTGAGACTACACTCTGCATGGAGCGGAACACTTCAGATGCAGATTTAAAACATCAACAACGAAAAGGTATGTGTACAGTACACTACAGTGCACATTGTCATATCATTATAAAGTAATTAATTTGTTGACTAAATACGGCATTAGTAGAGAACAGCTGTATTTTTGCAGACAAGGCTGAGAGGACGCTAACATTAAAGCTAACCTCAAGCGGTTAGAACAATGTGACAAAAATACACACAAGTCCTACCCAAATGTTTAAATGTCACGATTGTTACCATCTATTACCATCTATTTGCATTAGTTTATATTCAGCTGGTCACGTTTATGCATTTGTTAGCCAGCTAAGTTGCATATTTAAAGCTAGTGATGTGAGAAAGCAAATTAATATCTTCATGCAGCCGAGAGAAACATATAAACAAATCAGAAACGCATCTTATTTCAATAAAAAAAAATGTCCACACTGCAATGCCATGACTTCAGATCGATCACATCATTAAAAAAGGCTAGACACAGCGCATCAAATACAGTTTAACAGAAAACAGGTGTCTCAATATGCTTTTAAAGTTCCTGCACAAGACGCTGAATAAACAAAAACAAAGGGAAACAAAGATGTTCGTCTAGCACGCATTTACACAGAAAAACAAATGGCTGTTTGCAAAAGTGTTCAGTGTGAACAGCCCCTTACAGTTAGTTGGAGGTCTTTGGCTGTTGCATCTTGCTCTCTTATAAACGGTTCTCAGATTAAGCAATGAGTTGTTTAATGCTTTGTCAGGAAAGATGTTCAATTTAGAAATGTGTGTCTTGAGATCCTCGCATTCATTTCCAGTCTACTGTGTTCCATCTGTTTGAACAGCCCCTGGCCTGGGCTCATAATCTGAGCAGCTTCACCACCGAGTTCAGCTGAATACCACTGCTATCTGTGAATATTGCTACTCTACATACAACTGTACTGAATAAAAAAAACAATGTGGTTATTATAAAGCTTGAGTCTGGAGTAGTAGGAATCAGTGCGAGTGTTTTGAAGTGTTTTCTCCCCGCATTTTACTTTTGACTTAACATTTGAGAATATGGACCGACTAAAGCTTATTTATTTATTTATTTTATGCACATTAGTTGAAAATGAAATGCTATTTTTTAACAGGCAGGATAGAAATATTCTATGCAATAATATAATGGTGCTGAATGGTTTATGTATTTAATGCGCCCTCTTGTGGACTAAGGAAACAACGTCAATTTAAAAATCAACTGACTTTAAAATTTGAATATTAGTTCATATATATTCATATTTATATAATTATTTCATTTTTAAAAGTACAAAACATTTTCATGGTTCAATCAGTACTGTTTATTTTTGTAATAAAGTTCAGCACTATTTTATTTTGTGTGTTATTTTTTCATTCTGTATCCATTTTAAAAACTATCGGTTGATTAATCGGTTATTGGCAAGTACTGCCCAACTTAGTTATCGGTATCGTTAAAATCCACTATCGGACTACCTCTAGTATTTAAGAGTGGATTATATGTTCGGCTCATATCATACCAGTCATAATACGTTCAAGCTTTGCAAACTGTTATTGAAGGATGGGGCAGTTAAAAACACTTGGACGCGATTGCAAAAACTGTGAGTAAACCTTTCATTTATGAATATTTCAAATGTCACGACCGTGTGATATTTTATGGTGCTGACACCCTGTTTACACTGGGCGCTTCCGTTGACGCGATGCAACGGCTTGAGGCTGTGGCAGTGTTGTGTTGTTGGCAGTAGTAGCGCCACCTCGTGTAGCGCAAATGGAACGGGACATCTGTTTACTGTCGCTCAACACGACCCACCGCAACGGACGCTTCCATGGTAGACAGCATCATTAATTATAATGGGTCCTATTGCTTTTGACGTAACGCAACTCTCACTTCCAGTGTAGACAGGGTGTGAGTTTTAACAGTTGTGCTTGAGATGAACAGTTAAATACAGGGGTTCTCAATGGGGGCGGTACCGCCCCCAGTGGGTGTTCAAAGGATGCCGGGGGCACTGAGAGCAAATTAGTAGAGAGGGGGGCGTTAGGTTACAAATGGGGACGTTTATCAGTCATGTTAATCAAATCTATTGTCAAATTCCTATTTGCATTAAAATGTTTATCTAGACTCCATTATACAGGTTGGTATGCATTTGTAACACGGTTCATCTGATTTTGAAGTCTAGCAACGCATCTGAAGTATCTGGTTTAGCAGCGTCAAATAGACAGGCGAAGTCACAACCTCCAATAATGCACTTGTATGGCTCTGTAGGTGGATACTGCTCAATGAACAGAGCAGCACGAGCACAAAGCAAGTGCATTTTTACTCACAGACCAGACTCGAGCTCTTAAACACGCAGCTCTGATCACTGCAGCGCTGCGAGAAGCACACGTGAGATGCGGAAACCATTTGAATTTGGCACAGAATTCTACATGACCACCCTTGAATTTACTATTGTAACTCTAACTGTACTTTAGGCAGAAATAGATTAATAATACATATTATCATATCACTAATTCAGCTCTATTAAATTTGTCATAGGCTACATTAGGGGAGTGAGGGAATATAATGTTGGGCCCTTGAGCAAGGCCCGTGACCCTATCTGCTCCAGGGGCGCCGTATCATGGCTGACCCTGCACTCTGACCCCAGCTTAGCTGGGATATGTGAAAACAAATAAATTTCACTGTATATATGCAAAAATGTATGTATAATGTGTGACCAAAATAAAGGCTTCTATTCTTCTTTTCTATTCTATAATACATTTTTGTTACAACTTTTAAATGTTTATATTTTTTATTTATTGTTTTTGCATGTGTTTAGAGTAGGCCAACTGTTTGTAATTACAAAAATGCCATAATTTGTTTTATAGAAATCATGTTACATCTAACCACGGTAGTGAAGAGGATCCATGCTTCCATGTGCTTACTATGGTCTTGTTACAAATACCACTGTTAAAACTATAAAAAAAATAAAAAATAAATACATTCAAATTTTCATAAGGTATGGGGTAAGGAAATGAAGTAGGGGGGCGTTCATCAAAAAAAGGTTGAGAGCCACTGGTTTATTATATTCGGATGAAATGTGTTGGATGTGCGTTATGTGTAAACCCTGACATTATTCATTTTCTTCTGATTGAGTTTCAAAAATGGCTCTGTTAGCGGGGCTGTATGATTTTAGCCAATCAGAACAGTGGGCATTTACACTGAAGTTTTAAGGAGGCACTTATGCCAAAACTGAGCGTTTCGACAGAGGGCCAAAAACAGGGTGCAAAATAATCATACATTACTAAATTATGACTGTTTTAATGCAAAAAAAAAAAAAAAAAAAAAAAAATATAAAACTTTACTAACATTATCAGTGGGCCTCAGGGAAGATAATAAAACTATAAAAATTTCATGACACCTTTAAGTCATTTTTTTACTATCAATCTCCACTTTCACTTTCACATTCTTCTTCTTTTGCTTTTGGCGATTCGCATTCTTCATGCATATCGCCACCTACTGGGCAGGGATGAAAATTTATAGTAAAAAAGTACTTAAATATTGATCTGTTTCTCACCCACACCTATCATATCACTTCTGAATATATAGATTTAAGTTCTGGAGTCTTATGGATTACTTTTATGCTGCCTTTATACGCTTTTTGGAGCTTTAAAGTTCTGGTCACCATTCACTTGCATTGTAAGGACTAACAGAGCTGAAATATTCTTCTAAAAATCTTTGTTTGTGTTCTGCAGAAGAAAGAAAGTCATACACACCTGGGATGCCATGAGGGTGAGTAAATGATGAGAGAATTTTCATTTTTGGGTGAACTATCTCTTTAAATATGTTTTAAGAAAATGACAGAAACATAAACTTAGTGATCAATGATAAGACAATGTTCACAGTCAAACCTACACAAGTGACCATGCACCCAAGACAAGCTGCAGATAAACACCTACCTGATTGATGTACAGAATGCACTCAGAGATATTTTCTTCTGTGCAGAAGTTGCTTGAGACATTGAAAGAACTTAAGGGCAAAGGAGGCGCCACAGATGGAGTGTACAGCCTTGAAGGAGACATTTGAAACAATATTGCCTATATTTTCTGGAAAAAGAACTGGAAACATACACATAATGTCAGTTAATAAATAAAAAAATATGATGCAATGCCTGCAATATTGCACGATGATGAAAATTGTACAGTTCAGAGTAAAAATGTTTCACAAGATTACTTTGTGCATGAGGTTATGGTTTAAAGCGACCAGATTTCTGATCTAAATGAGGTTACCTTTCCTTAAAATAACTTTCCACTGTTATTTTGAGTCTCATAATCTTCCCTTTTCCCATGAGACTCTGGTTATGTGGAGCACAAGAGTGAAAACTGTAACTTATATCCCCTATGTCTACATGACTTGTATATTATTCTGCATGCAAATGAA